>NC_047103.1:41220095-41529262 GCF_902500255.1 Thalassophryne amazonica | reverse complement strand
AAGTGCAATGGAAAAACATGATAGTAACAAGATATGAAAAATATGCTGAAATGTTATCAGACACTCACTTGTACTCTTTGTGGGCTTTGTCCCAGAACACGGGATGGCTGTTGAAGAAGTCTGCAACCAACTGTTCATCCTCCATTGTCAGCTGCAGTTTCTCCTTCTTGGCCTGGACGTGCACTTCCTCCCCAGCAGACTGCTCTCTGGATTCACCTGGCTCAAGAGCTGGAGCAGCTGGAGCAGCAGGAATACATGCCTCTGCAGGGGGAGGGGGATCATCCTCAGCCTCTTCCTCCCTTTTGACCTCCTCAACATGTTGCTCCACTGCTTCTGAACCAGACCTCTTGGTTCCCTTCTTCTTTAAAAAGTCCTTGCCACTGCCAACTTTCTTTGGAGGCATAATAGCTTCTCTGCAAAAATCAAATGGAGCCTCGTTCTTTCTCTGCCAAAATATCTGGAGCGTCGTTCTTTTCTCTGCCAAAATATCTGGAGCGTCGTTCTTTTCTCCACCAAAATATCTGGAGCCTCGTTCTTTTCTGTCAAAATATATGGAGCCTCATTGTTTTCTCTGCAAAAATACGTGGAGCCTCGTTATTTTTCTCAGCAAAAATATCTGGAGCCTTGTTTTTCTCTGCCAAAAATACCTGGGGCCTCGTTCTTCTTCCGTCTTCTTCTGGCCGAGAGGCCTGCATGCAGTGCGCTAGCGTTTTTATACTGACCGCTGCCTGGTGGCCATTTGGAACGCCGTTTTAACCAGGAGGTGGCGTTTAGAACGGCATAATGTCCGCTAGCGCCGCTGTTTGGTCTGCCTCTGTCGCCGGCTAAAAAGCCGTTGTGTATGGTGATGTGGGCTCTATCGCCGTTTTATACGCCATTGGTTAGGGATACACCGCCAGCAGGTGATAACGCCGGTTTAAACTGTGGCACTACAGGAAGGGGCAGGATGAAATGGCGATTAAAAGGTATCAAACGCCATTGTTCGCGTTGTGTCCGTCATCACGCCAATTCTCCGGGAGCGCTCCCGGAATTATTCGACATGTTGAATAATTTTTTTTGACGATTCCCGGTGAAGCCGGAACTAAGCCACGCCCCATAGCGCCAGCGTTAACAATGGCGTTTGATCCCTAAGACGGCCCGGAAGGGCCAAAAACACTTCCAGGATGCTTCCAGGAGCTCTTACTGTCTATGTGTAAACGGGGCTTTAATGTCTGCAAAATTGCTCCTTTGTGTGCTGGTGTTCTGTGTTCCTGGATAGTTGCCTCTGTGCTTCTTCTCGTTGGCTTTATTTCTTCCACGGCTTTAAACAGTAATTTTGACAGCATGATCCAACTTTTAATTTTGTGTTCATCCTTTATTGACTGCAAAATCACTCTTGTGTGAGGTGGCATTTTGCGTAAAAATGCTGGTCTTGAATACAAGTCATTGCATCAGTGCGCACACATAGTAGAGCTCATCTGATACATTAACAAGATGTTAAATCTATCATAAACATACTGTTAAGCTGCTTTTATAGAAAGAATGAACATGCCACTGTTTTACCAAGCTATTACAATAAAAACATTACAAATGCCTACCTTTTAAGCTGTTCCAAATACGTTCTCCAGGAGAGAGGGAAAAAAGGGTCTTCTGTGACTCCAAAAGCGATTAGAGTTGTTTTCAAATGCCAAGCTCTGACAGAAAATGATTAATCCACTACAAAATACAACCACAATTCCAATGAAGTTGGGACATTGTGTGAAGTGTAGATAAAAACAGAGTACAATGATTTGCAAATCCTCTTCAACCTATATTCAATTGAATACACCATAAAGACAAGATATTTAATGTTCAACTGATAGACTTTTTTGTTTTGTGCAAATATCTGCTCATTTTGAAATGGATGCCTGCAACACATTTTAAAAAAGCTGGGACAGGGGCAACAAAAGACTGAGAAAGTTGATGAATGCTCAAAGAACACCTGTTTGGAACATTCCACAGGTGAACAGGTTAATTGGAAAACAGGTGAGTGTCATGATTGGGTATAAAAGGAGCATCCCCAAAAGGCTCAGCCATTTAAAAGTAAAGATGGCGCGAGGATCACCACTTTGTGAACAACTAGTCCAACAGCTTAAGAACAACGTTTCTCAACGTTCAATTGCAAGGAATTTAGGGATTCCATAATCTACAGCCCATAATATAATCAGAAGATTCAGAAAATCTGGAGAACTTTCTGCACATAAGCGGCAAGGCCGAAACCCAACATTGAATGCCTGTGACGTTTGATCCCCCAGGCAGCACTGCATTAAAACCCAACATCATTGTGTAAAGGATCTTACCAGGTGGGCTCAGGAACACTTCAGAAAACCGTTGTCAGTTAACACAGTTCGTTGCTACATCTACAAGTGCAAGTTAAAACTCTACCATGCAAAGTGAAAGCCATACATCAACAACATCCAGAAATGTCGCGGCCCTCTCTGGGCCCGAGCTCATTTGAAATGGAAAGATGCAAAGTGGAAAATTGTGCTGTGGTCTGATGAGTCTACATTTCAAATTGTTTTTGGAAATCATGGACCTCGTGTCCTCCGGACAAAAGAGGAAAAAGACCATCCAGATTGTTACCAGCACAAAGTTCAAAAGCCAGCATCTGTGATGGTATGGGGTGTGTTAGTGCCCAAGGCATGGGCAACTTACAGATCTGTGATGGCACCATCAACGCCGAAAGGTACATCCAGGTTTTGGAGCAACACATGTTGCCATCCAAGCAATGTCTTTTTCAGGGACGTCCCTGCTTTTTTCAGCAAGACAATGTCAAGCCAAATTCTGAACATGTTACAACAGCGTGGCTTCGTAGTAAAAGAGTGCGGGTAATAGACTGACCTACCTGCAGTCTAGACCTGTCGGCCATTGAAAATGTGTGGCACATTATGAAGTGCAAAATACAACAACGGAGACCCCGGACTGTTGAACAACTGAAGTCGTACATCAAGCAAGAATGGGAAAGAATTCCACCTACAAAGCTTCAACAATTAGTGTCCTCAGTTCCCAAACACTTATTGAGTGTTGTTAGAAGGAAAGGTGATGTAAACACAGTGGTAAACATACCACTGTCCCAGCTTTTTGAAACATGTTGCAGGCATCCATTCCGAAATGAGCAAATATTTGCACAAAAACAATAAAGTTTATCAGTTTGAACATTAAATATCTTTTCTTTGTGGTGTATTCAAATGAATATAGGTTGAAGAGGATTTGCAAATCATTGTATTCTGTTTTATTTATATTTTACAACTTCATTGGAATTGGGGTTGTAATTATTTTATATACAGCATCCGGCGCACAAAGCAGGTGGAATTGTAGTGCACAAGAGGGTGAGCCAAAATAGCCTTGTAGCTGCCAGATGCTGGGATAATGGGCTATTAACAGCCTCGTCCTCACCACAAACATGCCTCTGTTTGTCCTCGTAGTACCTCGTACACAAACTGCCCCACCCTGTTGTTCCTAAATTTTAAACTTCTTGAAAGTAGCTCCACACTCAGAGATGAGCCTCGTTAGCAGAATATTCTGCCTCTGAGAGCCTCAAAGAGCCTGTATTCTCCCACGATTGTTGAATACCTCCTCTCGTACCCCCCAAAAAATAAATAAATGCTGCGTGGCTTATTATTCACTGTTCATTACTTGGTGCGACCAGGGCTTCAGACTGCTCTCAGAATTCTGTCTGATGGTTGCGAATGCACCTTGACACTTCCCAAATGCGGGTCGAATTTTCATTCGGACAGCATTCGGGCTCATTTAGTGTGATGGAAGTATAACCTGATTGTTATCAGGAGTGATTTACAAGGCATTTCACGGATGTCGGCGTCAGAAAAGAAAATATTCATTCTGGAATTCCCCCCAGGTAAATATGTTCTCTTGATTAAAATGAGCTGTAAGCTTAAAAACTTGTTTAACCTTTATTTAACCAAGAAAATCCTGTTGAGATTAAGAATTTCGCTTTCAAGGGAACCCGGCCAAGATAAGCAGCAGCAAATACAAAGCACAGTTACACAATAGGGCAGCACAGTCTTGTTTGAACCCCTGCATGATATCACGGGATCTGAGAACAGCTGAACATGGCAGAGACTAATCCCCAGACAGAGTGTGGGAGTATAAGCACAAACCTTTTGTCCTGGCTTGGTAAACTTAAAATCATACTCGCCGCCACCTAGCAGACGTGCCGTTTAAAGGCGGGCTTACACTGTGCGAGTTTTGGCCCTTTTTCAGCCGATTTTTCACTCGTGCGAGAATTTTTTGGATCGCGCTGAGTTTCAGGTTAATTGTGCGTCCTGCATCATGCAGTCTATATGTAATGAGCTGCGTTTAACATCTCACGACCAACTCCCAATCGGGAATTGTATGGTCGGATGAAAATCAAACCTGTTTGATATTTTGGTCGGCCGTCGTGGCTCGTGAGGGTTCTGCGTTGATGAAGCTGTGCTACAAGCGTCTACAGCGTCTATTAAAGTTCATGCCTATCAGTGCGCACAGTGAGTGGAATCAGGTGGAGGGAGACTGAACGTATATGCGCGCGCGCACACACATACACACACACACACACACATACACACACACACACACACACACACACACACACACACACACACACACACACACACACACACACACACACACACACACACACACAGCAGACAACAACAGGATTTACGACAGACTCCATATGAAATATAGTTTATTTATACAACAGTCTAAGTAGCAGCACCTGTTATGAATGTTTATGTTTTCTTTTTTTTACCGTCCTTTTGTGAATCATGTTGCTGTCTGCTGTGTGTGCGCGCATATACTTTTCAGTCTCCCCCCCACCGGATTTCACTCACTGTGCGTGCTGATAGGCATGAAATAAAAAAAAAAAAGCTTCCGACATGTGGTTTTTGAACGTACAGTGTGAGCAGTCAGTTCGCATCAGAGCATCGGGCCATACAGTGTGAGAACATGAATTGTGCGCTCTGAACTTTTAACCCCTGCAGTTTTGTCGCATAGTTTGAGCTGGAGCCAAGTACAACGATTGAAAATATCATACAGTGTATGCCCAGCCTAAGACATGCCGGTTTAAAATGCTCTCCACTGAAACCCCCACCCTCCATTCCGAATGGTTTGTGCTGACCTTCCCACGCTCCTCCCATGTATTAGTCACAAACAGTGTTACTTCTAAAAGAAAAATGGTGCACTGTTTTGTTTTCAGCTGCAATCACTGAAGCAGTAGCGAAAAATGCATTTTTTTTTTTCATTTCCCAGTGGAGAAGACAAGGCAAATGGGAGACACTGTGTCAGTAAGTGTTAGCCTACACAGCTAACCAGAGTAGCTACATTCTCTCACCTGCACAACCACCTCGACATGTTTGAGGTCCAGGTCATAAACAAACTGCGACATGTCCACTTTTCACCACGTCATCACTTTTTGTTTGCATTTTCACTTTGTTTGCATGTAATTTGCTCAAAAACTCAGAGAAAGTGGCATGTTTCTGCTGGGGACAGACGAGGGTTGTCCCTGGATGTAGAGAAATTGCATCATAAGCGCCATATTTTACCCCTCAAATCTTTTAAAAGATTAAAATTACAAGTATATTATAAAAACAAGTGCATGTTTTGCAGAGTTGGCCTCAAGTGTCCTCAGTTTGGATTTAAAAGTGTTCAGTGAACTTAACGCTGTCAATTTCCACTCCTCTTGCTACATACTCCAAGCAAAAGGTGCAGAATTGACAAAAGCCCTCTTACCCAATTCAGTACAGGCATATGGAATAGAAAGTATTCTGTGAAGATTTTCAAGTCCAGACTTAAGACGCACTTATTTTCCCTTTCATATGGCTAGCATACTGGTACAGTTTTGTTTTACGCTTTTTACTCTTTTAATTCATTTATTAGTAATTGGAGCGGGCCACAGCCTCAACTTTACCTAAATTCTGGGTGTTTTAGTGAAGTTTAGGGCTAGTGGCGGGCGATCACCTTAGTATTTCTCTGTTTTTCTTGTTGCTGGCAAATTATACAGTATTTTTATTTTTTTATGCCTGATTCTGTTTTTTCTCTCTGTTTAAGGTGCAGCTCCATCCAGAGACGGGAGTTGTATTCGTGTTGGCGATCCTCCTGTCCTGTGCGCCAATAGCATTTCTTGTATATTCATCCGTGAATTGTTCTGTGAATTGTTCTGTCACTCCTTTGAGTCTGGTCTGCTTGAGGTTTCTTCCTCAGAGGGAGTTTTTCCTTACCACTGTTGCTCTGGGGGTTGGTAAGGTTCGACCTTACCTGTGTGAAGCACTTTGAGGCAACTCTGTTGAGAAACGGTCATTTGCTGGTTGGAGTCCTTTCTCTCTGGGGGATGCTTTAGAGTGTGTTGAAGAGGGCAGATGTCTCACTCTTTGGACTCAGGTGAGTGTTTTGGACATCATCCCATCTTTAGATATTTGTGGCCATCATTGGCTCTCGTGGTTTTTAGTACTACTTCTAGGCTGATGACACTCAGTCAGCTCTATGGAACCTTCCTGCCAGAACATTCTGCAGTCACTGTGGCTAACTCTCTAAAGGCCCCTTCACACATAGTACAAATGTTGTCGAATTGCACATGAACTGCGCATGAAGCAGGAATCGTATGCAAAACATGTAAAATCGTAGCTGCCTCCAACGCCTCGTACAGCTGTTGCTACAACTATTTGTGCACACCAGAGGCTGAAAGACAGAGTGTGCCCTGTGAGAGCCCATTTGATCTCTCTCGCAGCAGGTGTCGGCCAAATTCCAGGTGACAGACACGAACATCTAGCACCGCTCGCTTGGCACTTAGAAAATGTGTGGCCATTCGCGCAATTAGCACGAAAACCGTCAGCAGATGAACACTTTCAAGCTTGCGGTGAAATTTGTCTCAGTGCCCCCATGACTGTGGAGTTGCCAAGTACACGTGGCATGCCAGAGTGCCCCCCCCCACCACCAACACGTGTGCGTGTTTCACGCGCAAAAGTGTGTATTTCACCAACAAAACTTTATAATATGTCAACCAGACTAGAATACAGTGCGTATTTCACCAGTAAAACTTAACATTATGTCAACTTGACTAGAATACAGCTCCTCAAATTATAAAGCATACAATGAAGGAAAATCAAGGTATATTTACTACTGTCTTATAAAGGTCTTAATAATCGAACATGTATAAATGTACCAGACAGTTTACAATCATTCAATGGCTATGTAGAGGTCACAACAAACAGATGTGTAATTTTTATATAGAACCTATTGAACATTTTTGGTGTAACTTTTAACAGAATGAATTATTGGAACAAACTGGACTCTATAATAGTATCTTAATATTGCTAGCACCAACAAACTTTACTTCAGTCCAATAATGGCCTTTGTGGCAATGTAATATCTTGAACTACTTAAGATTATTTCACTGGAACAATTAAAAATAAGAACAAATTTCATAACGTGAAACCGTTCTGCATTAGATGTTTCCCCAACAACTATGTGCGAGGGACCACTAGATCTGACAAAGTGAAGCCTGTGGGTGTTGGGCACAGCCATGACCTGATCCCAATATTCATCAAGTTCCTCCTTTTTTTCCTGAATCACTTCAGGCAAAAAAAATGCCACATTTTGATTTTTAACTTGGTCTCCCAGTTGTGAAGATTGGAAAACAAATGTTGTTGTTTGAATTGGGAAGAGACCCCATCTGAGAACACATCAATTTCCTTGATGCCATTGTACTTTGTCTGTGAGGTACTACAAAACTGACATTATGTATGCATGAACACTTACTTTTGTGTGGTTCAAATCATCTGACACAATGACAATGCTTTCATTATTAATAATAATAATAATAATAATAATCACTGTGTAACATGATTTTTGTTCCTGGCAAATAAGTGTCTTTTTCCAACTACATTTATTGCAAAACAATAGAAAAAAGCCCAAATGTGCAACAAATCACTTTCCCTTATCAGATCCCAAATGTAGTCCCCCATCATGTTTTCATTGTAAGATCCCTGATATATGTGTTCAAAGTTCATTATGTCTTGGTGGAAGCGCTCCCCATGTTCTTCTGAGTATACCCCCATGTTGTCCTTGAAGTTGTCAAGGTGAGCATCCAGAATGTAGACCTTCAGTGACATCCTACAGCCCATTTGGCCATAGTTTCTCACCAAAGTCTCAACCAGTTCCACATAATTGTCAGCCTTGTGGTTGCCCAGAAACCCATGGACAACATCAACAAAACTTTTCCATGCCTCCTGTTCCTTTGCTGTCAGTTTCTTTTGAAATTCAGGGCACTCTATGATTTTATTGACTTTCGGTCCAATGAAAACACCAGCTTTCACTTTTTTCTCTGACAGCTTTGGGAAAAAGTCTTGAAGATACTTGAATGCTGCAGACTCTTTGTCAAGCGCTGTGACAAATTGTTTCATGAGACCCAGTTTGATGTGCAGAGGAGGGAACAAAACCTTGTGACAATCCACCAATGGCTCATGTTTAATGTTACGGCTTCCAACTGAGAATTCAGTCCTTTCAGGCCATTGCTTCCGGTGATAATATGCTGCCCTGTCTCTACTGTCCCAAAGGCAGAGAAAACAGGGAAACATGGTGAAACCTCCCTGGAGTCCCATCAAAAATGCCACCATTTTGAAGTCCCCAATGACCTCCCATCCCTACTCATCATAGTTCAAAGCTTCCAACAGATATTTGACACTGTAATCCTCTTTGAGATGCACTGAATGAGCCAAAAGAAGTGATGGATACTTGTTCCCATTGTGCAGTAGCACAGCCTTCAGGCTTCTGGATGAGCTATCAATGAAGAGTCTCCACTCATTTGAATTACATGCAGTTCCAATTGGATTGAACAGTCCTGAAATGTCAAAATAGCACAAACTCTCTTCCTTGGCAAAGAAGCTAGAGAAAAGTTGGTGACGTTTTCTTTGGCTTGTTATTTGCACACTTTTCATCCAACAAGTCCCACTCCTTCGGCCTTGAGATCAAAAGCTCAGCATTTGACTTTGTCAATCCAAGTTCTCTGAGGACATTCAGATCTCCTTGACTTGGGAAGTAAGGATTCCTCTCACAGACTGTATCTGTAATGTCACAGTCCACTTCACTGTTCTCCCCATCCTCTGATTCAGTGCTTTCTTCTTCTGATGGTTGTTTTCTTTCTGGAGGTGAAGGTACAGGAAGCTCAGCACTATGTGGCACTGGTGCAATGGAAGATGGAATGTCAGGATAAGGAATAGCAGGTGCATTCTTCTCACTTCGGAGTTTGGAAGGATCCACCCTGCAGAAGCAGCAGTTGGTTGAGTGGTCAGTGGGTTCACGCCATATTCTTGGAACAGCAAACTTCATTGCTCTCTTTTCCCCTCTGTTGTTTAGGTTGTTTAATTTTCTTTGATTAAAGAGTGAAATATTCATGAACAAAGGAGATTCTTCAAACCTCAGTAAATTACTCTCCTGTTCTTGAAAGTTCTTGCTCAATCTGCACAAATGAGGAAGGTTTTCATAAATATAATTGCTTTTTCAGCATTGTATTATGTTTGAAATGATGTTTGAACCCTTTTGACATGATCACAAAAAGAAAAAATGTTGACCACAACTCTGACAAATGGACTTAACTTTTCCAGAAATTAGTAATGACCACTCATTGAATGTGAAAACTGGTTAATTTGCAATTTCATTGTCCTGACCACAAAACCAAAGTTTGGAACCAGGAACAAGACAAAGGTGAAAATTTGCATTTTACATCCACTCCAAATCTCAAAGTGCTACAGAGACAAAAAATAACAATTAAAAACATCATAAAATATACACATCAGTTAATAACATGGGCTGTAAGCTTTCCTAAAAAGATATGTTTTTAGTCCTTTCTTAAAAGCATCAACCGCCTGTGGGGCCCTGAGGTGGTCTGGCAGACGGGGAGCAGCATCCTCCAATGCTTGGTCCCCTATGGTCTTAAGCCGTGTCCTGGGCAGGAGAAGACGGTGCTGTTGGCCTGACCGGGTTCTACATGAGGTGTGTAGAGTGAGCAGGTCTGTGAGGTAGGTGGGGGCATCACCATAGAGACAGTGGTGGGTGTGCAGAAGGACCTTGTAGGACCTTTACATACATGTGAATCAAGAAGGGTCTGATCTGGGTCTGCATCTCTTTGAAGATATCTACAGCAGATCCAGACATCTGCAATTTTTCATTTTTGTTCCACTGGTAGAATTTGATTTGGTTTTAGTCATCAGTAGGTTTTAACTGCTCAAATTTTCTGCTACATTCTGGGCACTCCTGGGTCATACATGCCTTTGCATCTGTGCTGCACACGATGCTGTCAACAATAAAGGTGGGCGGATCGATCCTAATATCGATACCAACGCTGGTATTGATATTGAACGATCCTCGTGTAAAAAGATCGATACTCAAGCTTTTTTCTCTCCCGCACGCACTGACTGCTGCGCACGCATATTCATCAAAGTCTACTCTCTCTGTCTGTAAGAGCAGCGCTGCGCTGTGTCACACAACATGGAGCAGCACACCCTTGTATTGTGGTTTATCAGCCCTCTACCTCAGGAGATTTTGTTTTAAGTTGTGTTGAGTGATATTTTTTTAAACAAAAATGTTGATTGTGATAATAAAGTATTTTGTTGTCACGTACAATGTTTGGCGAAATTCTATCCTAGGTCTTTTGGATCCTTTGGATCTATGAAGCTTAAATATGAAAAAAGTATTGGTATCGATATCGGCGATACTGGGCCTGTATTTACTTGGTATCGTATCAATACCAAAATTCCCGGTATCGCCCACCTCTACTCAACAAATTCCATGAGGTTTTCACAGAACCCTCTGTATTTCTGAGATCTGCTAACAACATTCTCATATTTTCGTGGTAAGCACATACACAAACATTGTGGGGTATGCTATCATACAGCTTTACATGCTTTGGTTGTAATTCACAGAATTTACTCAACCCAATATCTAGTTCAGGAGTGTCTTGACAAAAAGCTGAAATGCTTCGGAGAGTGACATCAGCATGTATCTGGCTTGGAGCATGGTCTCCCTTGGTCATCTGTCTCACGGATGATAACTCGGTCCTTCATACCGGGTGATCCTATCAGTAGACACTGAGATTGCAGTCTCTACTGGTAGAGTGTCCAATTGGAGAATCTATTGGTAGAATCCCAGCAGAGTTTCTGTTGATTAAGTTCTTACTTTCTTACTGTGATCACTTCAGCATGGTTTGGCGCTAATGTGAAGTTGATATGACAGATATTTTTCTAATTTCCACTGTAAAATATTGCTGGCATTCTATGTTTAGACATCATCTCGTCATGGTAATGAATGGCTTGGTAGAATCGGAGTCTGTAGAGTCTCCGATTCTGCCAGTAGAGTCTCCGATTGGAGATTCTACTAGAATAATCTTCATTCTACCAAATCACAGACTCTACTTTGACATATATATTGGTAGATATATCAATATCACAACATGTTTACTCCTAGTATTGGTATCAGCCCCCCCCCCCCCCCCCGAAAAAAATCCAAATCATTTGGGGCCCTAGCAGCAACATAATGGCTGCCAATGAGGAAATATCATAAAACTTCTAGTTCCACCCATCTCACCACACCAAGCTGATAAAACATGAACTGCCATGCTAGAATTTGGCCACCTGGTAAGAATGAATGCTGCATTTCAGAACTTTAAAACTGCTTCAACCAAGATGTTGGGATATTTAAGGAAAGAGTACTGATACATCCATGTAGATGCTAAGTGTAAATTAAATTGGGAATTTTGAGTAATTTTTTTTTTTTTTTTCATCAAGGGGAAGGAAAAGTAAGGGCCTAGCAGTGGCATATCCCGGTTCCCTTTATCCCTACACTGATTAATGGAAGAGTCCCTCAATCCTGTGACAGATTGCTGAAACCCACGGAAACCTCCAGAGATGAGGCTCCCTGCCAATTACCATCATCAATAATGTCTGCTCAATGCCTGAATGACAGGGATCTGGCCCCAAAGCACCTCACTGGTGCTGCTGTTACAGCCAAGAGCTGCCCGCTTCCCAAGATAGAGACAGGCCTATATCAGCACGGCTGCATAAGGAAGCATTTATAGTAGGTATAAAAATAAAACAGCATGTCTCTTGCAGTGCCACTTCTATCTGGTTCTGGATCTATTCTGTGATCGTGCAGAACTATAAAAGTGTGAAGAAGAGAGGTGCTCAGTAAACTACGCTCAGGAAAAAAAAAAGCTTTCAGTCTGAAACAGCGCATATTTCTGTCTAAACCCACTCTGTTCAAGTAATGTGAACATTTGCTCATATGGTTTTCATGTTAGCCTGCTAAAAGCCATCCAGTTGTTGAATAAAATGTATTTTCTGAGGAACCACTTTTGAGTGTGTCTTGTTTTACACTTCCAAAAGTGAAGATGTTATTTATCTGATCAGGAAAAAAATCTTACAGCCTGCAACAGAAGCGGAAACCTATCTGATTTAACTTAGGAAAAAAATCAAAGCGAGCCAGGAGGGGAGAAAACAAAGCATAAAAACAGACAGATAAAAAATACACTCAAAAAACATACTGATGCAGATAGGTGGATAACTGTTTGACAGTGAGGCTTCTGTGTTGACCTTAGCAGCCAAGGTCAATGACAGTAGAGAGCAAACCAGCAAGGTAGTAAAAAGATATTTACTCTCTGGTTTTCTTCTTATTGTCAATGTGTTTTCAGATGTTCCTGGAAAGCAGCTATGACACTTGGCCCAGTTGGGTGCTGTTTCATGCTGCAATGGGCTGAGCTACCAGCTTTGAAGACCTTGGCTGATTTCCCTGAGCGGGACTTGCCTGGTATCGTTTTGTGTCGAAGTGTACATCTTAGCAAAAGCCATTTTTTTCTGGAGTTTTGTGAAGTTCCACATGCCTCAGGCTCACTTATACTCAGCACAGAGGGACCTCAGGCAGGCCTGGTGTAACCTGATGGTTAACTTGGTGAAGATTCCAGCTAGAGCATGACACGGGAGTGGATTTTCACTCCCGTCCCATCCTGCTCCCAGAAAAAAAATCCCATCCTGTCCCACTCCTGTAAAGCCATCCGTTTAGAAATGGTCTGGTGGCTTGTGCTGCGTCATTGCAGCTCGGAGCGCGGCGCGCCAAGCGTCCTTAAAGGGGTCCTTAAAGCTGTAGTAACAGTCCTTATTCTCTGTGAAGCCCGTAAAATTTTCACCGAAAGCCAGATAAATTTTTCGAATGGTTTCCAGGTGACAGTCTCTAACAGCTTCTGAAAAAATTCTGATGGAAAAAAAAGTCCTTTTCATTCCGCCATTTCCAGACAATGAAAATCCGACGAGGGGGCGGGGACCACTCCTTCCAAAGGCGTGCTCACAGCGAATGACGTAACCGACAGGCATGGAAAAACTCACGCATGTGCACGAGGGTTCAAGCATGTCTGACGTAAAAACATAGGAATGAAAATCCATGTAGTTTAAAAAAAATAAAAGGACCGTTACTTTATTGACAGACCTCGTATAGCCAAAAATAAAATATCCAGACATCTCTTCCTTACTGATCTCAACAAGAAGAAATTACTCAGAAAAATTGCTGAGCTTGTGCTAAAGTATCATCAGGTAAAGAGCCTTTCTTGAGAACAGGCACCAAAAGTAGGAAACACATTCTATAATCCTCTCAAACAAATTTGGGGGTTATATAAGTCTTGAATGTGCAAAATATATGATGGGATTTAATAATAATAACACTTAATGTGTTAGGTAAATCTGATTTTGCATCTTTTAACATGCTTATTAACAATAATTATACGTCAGATCCTTCGACTATAGCAAATCCCTTCAGTCAGCACTTCTCCCGTTCACCTCAAAGTCAGTTTACTGGTAATTCTTTCTTGTCTTTTGATACTTTGAAGATTTTCATTTAAACATAAAAGCGCCTTATGATTGGAACAGCTTTCCTTCCTCTATCTGCTCTACAACCTCTTTGTCTGTATTTAAAAGTGCCCTTGTACAACACCTTAAAAACATATGTAACTGTTTTTGATTGCGCTTGTCCATAACAATTCATTTTATATGGTAGCACTAATGGGAGCGTGTAGAGATCTTGTGTGTTTGTGTGTGTGTTTGGTGTGATTGGTTGTGGGTGTGTGTGTAGACATGTTTGTGTGTAATTAATTGTTTGTACTTGTATTGTTGCCTCTGTTTGTATATTTTGTTATGTATGTACTGTTGCATGTCTTGCCTAATGGATGTTTTTGTTGTTATTAATGAGGACCCCCTTGAAAACGAGATTATAAATCCATAGGGTTTATCCTTTCAAGATAAATAAAAATAAATAAATAAAACTTTCAAGAAAACTTCACAAATTGATAGCAAACCCTATGAAGATAGCATGAAGGATTATAATTCTAGTCCACATTCATCAAGGGGAGATAATGAGACATTTGTATCTAACTGATGCACTATATGACTTATTAAGCACAGCTCTTCTTGAATCAGTTTTTGAATTTCAAGGAATCTCACACAATCATAAAACGTTTATATATATATATACTATATATATATATATATATATAATCAAAATCCCATATAACAAAGATCCAATATAATGACTAGTGAATGCCATAGACATTCCTAAATTTGTATGTTGAATTGATGAATGTTGTCCGAGGTGATTTACTAAGAATAAGCGCACATATGATGGGGTGGTAACATGACATAGACGGCAGGATGTAAATGAGGATTTTGTGTGTGTTAATGACCATAAACGTAAAATGAAATTGCATAATTATGTGTGACTGATGGTACGTGATTGACATTACAGTAAGTCACTCTATATTTAAAGCTACAAAAAAAACAATCAATGAACTTTGACTGTCAGTTGCCATATTCTATAATTTGACAGCTTACTAATAGGTTATGTTGGTATTTTTATGATTTCTGGGCCAAAGCAGGTGCAGTGATGGCAACCAATTTCTCACTTCAACTGAGGTGTGCAATGTTCTCATTAACACAAAACAATAATATGCTTTTGCAGAGCTTATGCAGAGGATAAAAAATCAGTTTATGCAATAGATAGAAAATGAGCCCAAATCATTCACATTTTGATGGGAGAAAAACATGAAAAATAAACCTGCTTTGACCACATCATTGCAACTGAAATTACTTTCTTTCTGCACAAGTGAATATTTGCTCTTACAATATCAAACACTGTTCTCCCCAATTTCTAAAAAAAAAAAAAAAAAAATGGCCTGTGAGCTTCGACAACATAGAATTGACCTGAAATTTCTTTTGGGCCTAATAAATCACATTCAATGTATCAAATTAATCTATCTGCATGTTCTCCACCCAGTATTTTTTGCATTCAAATTGCATATTCATTAAGGTAAATGTATTAAATAGAGTAGACAATATGCACCATATTGCTCATATGAAACATGCAATCCTCAGTGAGTACTGTTATGATCTGCCTTGGTCCCCTAATCTGCCTGTCCTTTTGTGTGTTGTTCATCTGTTTGTTAGTCTGCAGCAGAGCCCAGGAGCCTGTTTTCATATCTGTGATTCATCTGCTTCTCACACCTTTGAGCTTCACACCTGTGACCTTCATGTGAGCGGTGTACTTAAACCCCGGTTTTCAGCTCATTAGTTCCAGAATCTGAGATCAGCTTGAGACCAGATACCAGCCTGAAACCAGAACCTACTAAGAGATTTCACAGAGACTTCCTCAGCATGAATTCTGAGCTTCCCGCAGCTTCTCTTCAAGGTAACCTGGCTGCTCTATTTCCCATACTAGAGTTCTCTGACCTTTGGTGTTTCCAGGCGCTTTCCTGTGCTGGCCTCCGTGTCACAACATCTGCTGGCTTCCCCCGCAATGTCCACTCATTCCTCTATGCTGCCACACCAATTTAGGAGTGCTCAGGTGTGCCGCTGTTCACCTGCCGTCTGCCGCCAGAGCACCTCGCTCTGCCTCCATCAGCTAAGTTCCTGTTAATCTGCTTTCCTGAGATCCCATTCTCATCAAGCTCCTGCATGTGAAATCTTCTGCTTATTGCTAAACTGTATTGAACTGAGTGCTGACCTAATAAGAACTTTCAAGTCATTCCTGAAGCTGAACTTCAGCTAAACGGAACGGCATCATAGTCGCGCTGCTGCTTTACTGCATTACTGACTGACCTGAACTGTGAACATTTCTGAACTAAGCAACAGTGCTGAACTTAGTATTTTCTGCTATTGATCCTCCTGTGTTACGAGTGCATTCACTCACCCTTTTCTCCTCAGAACGTCCGTCCGTCCTCGGATCTGTTTGCGGCCACCTGGCTCCATTCCCTCTCCTGGATTCCAACCAGTTCCTACTCCACGGATTCCAACCAGTTCCTACTCCACGGATTCCAACCAGTTCCTACTCCACAAGCCTGGTTCCGTTTGCGCTGCAGTTCCCGGCTTCCACTGCTCGGAGCGGGACCTGTCTTCACTCTCCAGGCTCCCTCATCCAGTTATTTACTTCTATTGCACATTTATTGTAAATGAATCTCCTTTTGTTCATTCCTGTTCACATCATTGCTCCCAGCGTATGGGTCCATTGCCTGTTTGGTTCGACTCTGCCCAAACCCCTTTGTTTGTGGGAGTTACAGAGTTTGCACACATTTTTATACAAGCAGACCTTTAGTTACTCAGATCCTATATGTAGAAATGCAAGAAGGAATATAATTATCTGAGACCCTCAACGGGAGATTATTGGACTTTTGCTGTTTTTGATATGTCATATTTATACTGCATGTATAGACAGATTTGTTGGTCTCCTCAATTCAATTTAAATTAAATTCAGTTTATTTATATAGCACCAAATCACAACATATGCCACCCCAAGGCGCCTCATAAGGGTAAGGTGTCTAACTTTGACACAACATGCATACATAGATGAGAGCAAAGTTTTAAGGGCACGGAACAAAGACTTAAACTGTGCCACCTGGAGAAATTTGTCTGAGATACTGCAGATAAGTGAGGCTGAAAGGAGAGATTAGGAACTTGCAGGAGAATCCGTTTCTCCCTGGTGATTTGGACATCCATTTTAATGGGACACTTAACACTTTTTCAGAAGCTTGACCTGGAGTTTCACCGGGCTTCTGAGCACAGCCACACGACTCCCTGTGCAATGAAATGGAAGCCATTGTGTGTGCATCAAAAATGCATTACGCATCCTCCTCCGTCTGCTCAGCATTCTCACCCGTGGCACCGCACCCTGCCAGTGCCGCAGCGACAGAACAGCGGTTTGTAGACTAAAGAGAAACAGAGCTAAAAAAAGCTGTGAAGAGAAGAACTATGTCCTTCTGCTCACAGACGACAAAGTGCACAGTAGTTAAATCTCAATCTGACTTTGGTCCCCATTATTGTTTGCGCACCATTTGACAGTTCAGCCACATCAGGCAAGATCAGATATAAGACAACATACAATATGCACATAACCTAAACATGCACTTTGCATGATTCTGCAAGACTCAGAAAGGTCACATTCATATTCAGGTCAGTGCAACTGGTGAGGTGAACATGTGTTGGTCTAGATACAAAAAAAAAGAAATTTAAAAGCTCACAAATGTAATCTACAATTTCATTAAAAAAAGGCTTTCTTTTTGATGTCTACGAGCCTCGTTCTTAACTTCATTATTTTTTTTCCAGCAGACGAATCGATTCTGAACCAAAATCTCATTAAGTGCTTCGCTATAGAACTGTGTGCATCCTGCTTCCCTGAGTGAGGAATCATCCAATTCTACAGGACAAACAGACACTGAAGATCAATAAAAAGACACCCAAAGCATAATGACTGCCACTGTGATAAGAACGTGCAAAATGTGTAATTAAAAATGATAAAAGACAAGCCTTTTTTCTGCATAAATGTTTGAGTTTCTCCGGTGTTTTTTTCTTTGACGTAGGGTGCAACTGCCTGCTTGTACTTAATTACAAGTAAAATAGTTATAAATAAACTATACGTTATCACGTTGTATTCAAAACCACCTAAACTGAAACAAAGTCATTGCCAAGACGAGAGTGCTTTGAGACTGAGATCAGACAAATACTTTGAAAAAATGAGATCAAGTGAAGACCAAGGCAGGGTTAGACTGAGTCAAGACCAGGACCAAATCAGTGTGAGTCCCACACTGTGTGATGCATCAGTCTAATTTGAGAAAAATTTGTCTTTGTTCATTCCCCTATGCCTCTCAGGTCCTTTGTGTGATTTCCAGCGAACTTGATATGTTCATGAAGCTCAACTGTGAAATTGGCCTTTAAGGGTGTTTTGGTCAAAATCCAGAATTATGGTTTCACTCTAATTTTCAGGCTCCTTGATCTGAAAGATACACATTTCCATTAAAACACCCACATACAAGCAAACTCTTGATGAACCCAACCAAGCCATCTACTATATTCAGTACTCCTTTTCCACATTTTACAACCCACTGAACACAACACAATTTCTATGCAAGCATCAGGTGTTGTGGGGATTTATTTTTCCAACACACTAGAATGTATGAAACAATTATTCAGTACTGAAGACTTTTCTTTGTATTTTGTTGCTTTTAAACCAAGCCTTGCATAAATGTGCGCAATTTATTAAGTGTATCACTTAATCTAGAAAAAACAAGCTGTAAATTCCCAAGATTTATTGAACCTTGTAGGCTCTTTCAGCAATAAATAAATAAACTCTTTAATAAATAAAATAATATATAGCCATATGTAAAATACTGATACTTAGAAACTAATCACCTAGAGTGTGGATTACAAATACATTCTTTGTTTTATGGTTTTAAGTTTGTCTTTGACTTAAGTTTGTTTCTGATGTGTCAACTACAAAGGAGTCTGATGGTCTCAAATTTTACATTTTCAAAGCAACATAAAATATCTAATCCAAATAGGGCAAATATTCAGTCGCCTAACTGCATGTAATTTATTGATGTCTCTGTTGTTGTGGTCTTGACCAGTCCTCAATGTCTGAGACCAGTAAAAATACAATCGGTCAGAGATTTTTAGAATGTAGGCTCAAGGCCGATTTCACGACCAAGCCTGTTCTTGGGTACTACAACACTACCAGGTATTACAATCTGATATAAGGAGGAAACTGCTGATGATACATACACAAAAAACTGTTAAGAAATAAAATAAATACATTTGGAAACAGCAACCACATTTAACAGTAAAAATTTTGAAAAAAAAAGTGTATATGCATGCTATTAATACTTTTAAGACTTGTCAAAATGTGGACTTGATATCAATATTGACAAGTAGTGATGGTTGGTTGTGATGAAAAAATGTAATATACACAATTCAGTTTTTAATCACAAAATAAATAAATCTAAAATTGATACTGTTTGAATTTATGGCATGCCCAAAACAGTTGTCTTCTTCTTTTTTTTTTTAGTTACAAAAGTCTCAATTCCAAATAGAGACATCCGTCATAACCAGCAGTTAAAGATATCTGTTTTGACATCTCAAACAAATATTACTTTTCAAAATGTATTGGTGGATATCTGATACAAGAGTTATGACTTGTCGAAATGAAATATGAGGCTGTTTGTTGGTGTATCAGTGGTGAGTTTTAATAATGTGTACAAAATTGTTACGATTCGGAAAAAAAGGTTTGAATCCGCCTCAGTGTACTTTACACATCTTCAAAAGTCATTCTGTCATGTTGGAACGCATTTGCAGATATTTTGAATTTGCATTCTTTATATATATATATATATATATATATATATATATATAAAACTGGTTATTGAATTTTTAGGTGTGGCCTTGATTCCCTTGATTCTATTATATTCTACGGCAAATCTGGATGAACAGGCACATCGTAAGAATTTTTACAAGGTTAGGGCCCCTTCACACATAGATAGTGCAAATACCTACAACTCCAGGGCGAGTCACAGCGAAACAGCTTGTATGATCGAACCCCTAATCATCGCGCTAATGGGCAGGTGTGCATGATGCCGGTGCGGTGGTTCGTGCAAGTGGGAACACAGTACCAGCAGCTGCACAATGTGGGTACACATCGTGCAGCTGCTGTAAAGAAAAAATAAATTAAAATGAAAAAATACATGCTGCGACGGTTTTGTACACGGGAACACAGCAGCTATTCACAGCAGCTGTGTGATGTGGTTCACAGCTTATTATGAAAACACACGCACACACATTGAGAATCATTTCCTCATGTCAGCAGTTCTACACGCAGGTGAGGTCAGTGAGCCTGGGGAAAAAGAGGATGAGTGAAGGAGTGATTGAATGGGAGTGAGTGACCGCACGGATGGACACATATGGCGTGAGTCCTGTCCATACGTTGGTTGTTCTTTGATGTCCAGTACAGGTCCTGTGCAAGGGGAGAACACAGAGCTCACTCCGACTCCGGTCTCGTGTTTGCCATCCAGACATTTGGACATCGGGCAGTCTTCAGTGCCTTATATGGCTGTCTGACAGCAGTGTGTGTCATCTACATAGGTTTTGGATGTGATCTGTCAGGTGTGCACAAGGCAGTTTGTCTCCGTTCTAATGTGGCTGACCACGCCTCTTCTCCTCCTGACTGCATCTGGATTATGACCATTTTTGCCGTGTCAGCCTGCTTCCTGCACATTCTGGCTATGTGTGATGGGGGCTTCTCTTTGGAGGATCCTTGGGTACTGATGGAATGATTTTGGTCAAATGAGTGGTTTCTTAAGGAGACTCAGATGGTCAGGATCACCTTGTGACATTGTGAGGGAACACCAGCTAAGACAATTTGGTGATGTGACTAATTCCTCTGAGTATGGTCCAGCACACAGGTACCTCAGTGTTGAGGGCAACAGTCGCTGGTGAGTGCCAAGAGGCCTTCCATATTTCACCTGGCTGCAGCAGATAGATGGTTATTAACAAGAGGTGGAGATGAACTGGTTGGCATCCAGGAGCCAAAATGGTTCCATGGTTCCTATGGGTAATAACTTAATATTAAACACTTATGAAACAGTGTCTACGGACATGAAATGTTGTACATTATAGAAATCATAAAGTCTTCAAACATCTTGGGCCATATTACAAACTTGACTTCTTTCAAAATTGCCTCCATTTTCCTCCAAAAGAAAAGTTCTTTCACTTGTTGTGCTTGACAGGTTTAAAATGGAGAATACCAAGTGCAAAATCATTTCACCCCATTACAGGCATAAAATACACATTATTGTAATGAGTGAAGTGCTGCAACAATGAGCCCTGTCAAATGATTTTTCTCATTTCCACTTCTCTCCAACACACACCATTAGACACTCGGAATACTGTGCAGCCTATGAACATGGCTTTTCCTTCAAAGAATTCAGCTCATGTATGAGGAAAGTACTGACGGTATATTGCTGTTGTGTTGCACAACCCATCCTGGCAAGATGCATACTGATAAATGCACCACCAAGGAAAGAGGCAACATCTAAGAAGGTACCAATGCATCAAATCTGACAGAACTTTTTTGACACTTGCAAATATGAGCGCATTTTATTGTACACATTTTTTGTCCTGTATTGTGCATGTGCATTATTAATGAGTAGGATCATTTCTTCACTTTTACAGGATGACACAAGAAACATTTCAATCGAAATGACTGCTGCATGTCTTTGTCTGATAAAAACAGCCGGTAAAACGAGTGTGGTACAGTTTCATTAGCATACAGTACGTAGAATACATTGTGGGGAAGAATATTAATGTGTTTTTGTGAGTAATGTGACATGCGCACATCTCTGCCTGTGGGCTCAACTGTGCAGGAAGAGATGAGGGAAGGGAGTGAGTATTTAATAATGTTTCAGTGCATACGGCTCGGAGGTGAAAAGAAAATTACCATTATCTATAACACGGTAACAAGAAAAGAGGATAGCTCAAAGGGTGAGGTTAAAGAAAATGCTGAAAAAAGAAAATGCATCGTTTCGATGAATAAGGCATTCGGGAATGGCCAATTATGCTTTTTTTTGCCATTTTTCAAAATTCATTGTGAATCTAATAGCATAACTGAGACGGAAATGACCCAAAATGTAGACCTTGATTCCTATCTGTCTTTGCAAATTCCTAAATCCACACTTCTTTTGCTGATTGGTATATTTGGGGGCAATCTCAGGCTAGTGTCTTGGTTAGGTGTTTGGTTAATCCACAACCCAAAGAGTACTGATTTAAAGTCACCCAAATACTGTTTCAAACTCGACAAAATTTGCATTTTACTGTGTGCTGTATGAATCCCTGATGTAAGTTGTTGCTTAATGAGAGTGTCTCATCTATATTTAACATCTCATCAAAAATCCACAAAGAGATAAAGTTATGGCACCTGCATACCCAACAGTATTGGCTAATATTGCCATCTGCATCTCTCTGAAATCCTGGCCTCCCTTAACTTCCCCCACTTCTCAGTATACTTTAGTGTCATATCACATTTCTTTGCAATTCATCACAGGCTACACAGAAATGTGAATTTACAGTTGTTTATTAATGGCTGTGTTTAAATTCATGGTCATATGAATAGAATGTTTCACTTTGGGTCAACATATTGCCAAGATGTCTGTAGTAACTGGGAGGAGTGGTAGAGCTTGTAGCTAAACACCAGCTTCATAGCTGAACATGCTGCAGTCCACAGGTTACCTCTGAAGTACAGTACTGAGCCACTGGGCCATTTACGTACTTTGACTAGTTGTAAAAGGCTGACCTTCCTTCCAGGATGTCTCCAGTGCCGGTGTACAATCCTTCAAACAGCTGTTAACCATGGTATCTTGGTGAGATAGAAAATGTGATTAAACAGCTGACCAATATGAGTAACCAATCAATGATTGCTGAGTAAATTAGCTGTTCATAATTTTTAATACAAACAGCCAAGTCACTCGTCATGAAAACTACCGTCCAGTCCCAAAAATATACTTTAACAAGAGCAATCAGAGATTTCTCACATCTGCCAATCCAGATCTGGATCACGTCCAAAATTCACTGGAGTCTTCCATGTCCTAATGTCTATCTGTGGTGCAAATTTGTCAAGGTTTGGCATTCTCTGGGCTCCTGTTATGGTTTTGCTGTCCGTCTGTGATCCTACCCAGTGATTTTCTGTTTGCTTTCTCTTGCCTCACTTAGTACCATTTTAGTTTAGTCTCTGACCTTTATTTACTTTGTTGTTGTTCTGCTTTTCTGTTTCTTTTCAGTCACTGGATGTACTGTCTGTTTATATACTGCTGCCACATGTAGTTCCGTTCTGGTTTAGTCTTGATCTTTTTCCTTGTTGAACTTCTTTGGTCTCATTTTATTTTCTAGTTTCTGTCACTGATCACTCTGTTTCTGTTTACTAAAGTTTCACTTTCCTGCACTCTCTTGCCCCAGCTTTCACCCTGTTTCTGTTTGCTAAAGCTTCACTTTCCTGCACTCTCTTGCCTCAGCTTTCACCCTTTCTGTTTGCTAAAGTTGCACTTTCCTGCACTCTCTTGCCCCAGCTTTCACTCTGTTTCGGTTTACTAAAGTTTCACTTTCCTAGACTCTCTTGCCCCAGCTTTCACCCTGTTTCTGTTTGCTAAAGTTACACTTTCCTGCACTCTCTTGCCTCAGCTTTCACCCTGTTTCTGTTTGCTAAGGTTCAGAAAGCACTGTAACTAGTTTAAGGACATGTTTCCTTCTTTATGTTCCCTAATGCCATATACCAACACAGTGCAGAGTAGCTACCTAAACTCTGTAAGTGAGATAGAGTATGTCGTCAATAGTTTTACATCCTTATTGAAGACAACTTTGGATGCTGTAGCTCCTCTGAAAAAGAGAGCTTTAAATCAGAAGTTCCTGACTCCGTGGTATAACTCACAAACTCGCAGCTTAAAGCAGATAACCCGTAAGTTGGAGAGGAAATGGCGTCTCACTAATTTAGAAGATCTTCACTTAGCCTGGAAAAAGAGTCTGTTGCTCTATAAAAAAGCCCTCCGTAAAGCTAGGACATCTTACTACTCATCACTAATTGAACAAAATAAGAACAACCCCAGGTTTCTTTTCAGCACTGTAGCCAGGCTGACAAAGAGTCAGAGCTCTATTGAGCCGAGTATTCCTTTAACTTTAACTAGTAATGACTTCATGACTTTCTTTGCTAATAAAATTTTAACTATTAGAGAAAAATTACTCATAACCATCCCAAAGACGTATCGTTATCTTTGGCTGCTTTCAGTGATGCCGGTATTTGGTTAGACTCTTTCTCTCAGATTGTTCTGTCTGAGTTATTTTCATTAGTTACTTCATCCAAACCATCAACATGTCTATTGGACCCCATTCCTACCAGGCTGCTCAAGGAAGCCCTACCATTATTTAATGCTTCGATCTTAAATATGATCAATCTATCTTTATTAGTTGGCTATGTACCACAGGCTTTTAAGGTGGCAGTAATTAAACCATTACTTAAAAAGCCATCATTTGACCAAGCTATCTTAGCTAATTATAGGCCAATCTCCAGCCTTCCTTTTCTCTCAAAAATTCTTGAAAGGGTAGTTGTAAAACAGCTAACTGATCATCTGCAGAGGAATGGTCTATTTGAAGAGTTTCAGTCAGGTTTTAGAATTCATCATAGTACAGAAACAGCATTAGTGAAGGTTACAAATGATCTTATGGCCTCAGACAGTGGACTCATCTCTGTGCTTGTTCTGTTAGACCTCAGTGCTGCTTTTGATACTGTTGACCATAAAATTTTATTACAGAGATTAGAGCATGCCATAGGTATTAAAGGCACTGCGCTGCGGTGGTTTGAATCATATTTATCTAATAGATTACAATTTGTTCATGTAAATGGGGAATCTTCTTCACAGACTAAGGTTAATTATGGAGTTCCACAAGGTTCTGTGCTAGGACCAATTTTATTCACTTTATACATGCTTCCCTTAGGCAGTATTATTAGACGGCATTGCTTAAATTTTCATTGTTACGCAGATGATACCCAGCTTTATCTATCCATGAAGCCAGAGGACACACACCAATTAGCTAAACTGCAGGATTGTCTTACAGACATAAGGACATGGATGACCTCTAATTTCCTGCTTTTAAACTCAGATAAAACTGAAGTTATTGTACTTGGCCCCACAAATCTTAGAAACATGGTGTCTAACCAGATCCTTACTCTGGATGGCATTACCCTGACCTCTAGTAATACTGTGAGAAATCTTGGAGTCATTTTTGATCAGGATATGTCATTCAAAGCGCATATTAAACAAATATGTAAGACTGCTTTTTTGCATTTACGCAATATCTCTAAAATTAGAACGGTCTTGTCTCAGAGTGATGCTGAAAAACTAATTCATGCATTTATTTCCTCTAGGCTGGACTATTGTAATTCGTTATTATCAGGTTGTCCTAAAAGTTCCCTGAAAAGCCTTCAGTTAATTCAAAATGCTGCAGCTAGAGTACTGACGGGGACTAGAAGGAGAGAGCATATCTCACCCATATTGGCCTCTCTTCATTGGCTTCCTGTTAATTCTAGAATAGAATTTAAAATTCTTCTTCTTACTTATAAGGTTTTGAATAATCAGGTCCCTTCTTATCTTAGGGACCTCATAGTACCATATCACCCCAATAGAGCGCTTCGCTCTCAGACTGCAGGCTTACTTGTAGTTCCTAGGGTTTGTAAGAGTAGAATGGGAGGCAGAGCCTTCAGCTTTCAGGCTCCTCTCCTGTGGAACCAGCTCCCAATTCGGATCAGGGAGACAGACACCCTCTCTACTTTTAAGATTAGGCTTAAAACTTTCCTTTTTGCTAAAGCTTATAGTTAGGGCTGGATCAGGTGACCCTGAACCATCCCTTAGTTATGCTGCTATAGACTTAGACTGCTGGGGGGTTCCCATAATGCACTGAGTGTTTCTTTCTCTTTTGCTCTGTATGCACCACTCTGCATTTAATCATTAGTGATTGATCTCTGCTCCCCTCCACAGCATGTCTTTTTCCTGGTTCTCTCCCTCAGCCCCAACCAGTCCCAGCAGAAGACTGCCCCTCCCTGAGCCTGGTTCTGCTGGAGGTTTCTTCCTGTTAAAAGGGAGTTTTTCCTTCCCACTGTCGCCAAGTGCTTGCTCACAGGGGGTCATTTGACCTTTGGGGTTTTTACGTAATTATTGTATGGCCTTGCCTTACAATTAAAGCACCTTGGGGCAACTGTTGTGATTTGGCGCTATATAAATAAAATTGAATTGAATTGAATTAAAGTTACACTTTCCTGCACTCTCTTGCACCTGCTGGATTAGTCTTTGTCACGTCCTCACCTTCACCACACCTGACTCTTGTCATGTCCTTATTGTCTTATTGTCTTGTCACCTGAATTTAAGCCCTGTCTTTCATGTTCTCCACTTCTAGTTTGTTGCGCTCAATGCCTTTTGCTTCTGCCTTTGTTCCAGCCCTTTTTTGATCTCTTTCACGCCATAGTCTTGACTTTGATCTGGTTGCCTTGCTGTGTATGACCCTGCTTGTGTTTTTTGGACTCTGCTCTAGTCTCTGCCTGCATACTCTTGCTCTAGTCTCTGCCTGCATACTCTGCCTCGCTGTGTTTTTGAACATTACTTGTTTTTTGACTATGCCTCAGCCCAACGTCTGCCTGTTACCTCTGTATCGCTGTCTGCCTACCCGTGTACCAAACCATTGCTTTGCCTCCAGATAAAGCCTTTTGATAATTCCCTCATCTCTGCCTTTGGGTCTGCATTTGTGTCCTCCACCTCTTGTGCCACTCCTTCCAGAATCCTGACAAAATTTGGTGAGAATCTGTGAAGTAGTTTAGAAGAAATCCTTCAAAGCCTATAAAAAGTGAAAGCTTTATCTATCAGGCTTGATAGGCAGGACAGGCTGGACACAAATGCAAAATGCAGGGACACAGCTCAGTAGAGAAAGGACGTTTACTGGATACACAGACTGGGGTTGGTACACAAAAAGGCAGTCCAAAAAGAGCAAGAGTATCAAAAGAATCAGGCAACAAGCATGGTCGGAGTACATAGGCAGGTAGTCAAAAAAACGGATGAGACAAACAAACAAGGCAAGAGAACAAGAACTGAGCTAGAAGGAAGGCACTAGGCACATCGATCTGGCGAAGAGCAAAGGCAAACAGTGAAGCTTATAATCCTCCTGATTACTACAAACCAAGGACAGGTGTGCAGAGAAGCTCCCAGAACGGGGTGTGGCCAGACAGAGAGACACCGACCACCGATAAGATAACCAAAATGAACCGCTGAAAAAGATGGTCCACCGAGCCTGGCGTGCATTGAGATGCTTACTCCAGGTTTTTATGTTCAGTCCAAACTAAAAAGGCAACTGTGCTCCCTCCAACTAGTGGCTCCACTCCTCCAAGGCCACTTTGACCTCTAGCAGTACACGATCTCGATGCCGTAGTTTCGTTCGGCAGCAGTGAGTTTTTTAGACAGAAAAGCACAGGGATGCAACTTGTTATCACTGGATCTTATTTGGGAAAGCACTGCCCCAACACCAGTATCTGAAGCATCTACTTCAACCACGAACTGTCGAGCGGGGTCAGGGAGGAGCAGCACGGGGGCCATTGTGAAATGATTTTTAGGTTCTGGAATGCTTCATCGCATTCAGGGGTCCACTCAAACAAACAAAGAGAGGAGGTTACATTATGTAACGGAGCTGCTATCATACTGAAATTACGAATTATTTGCGATAAAAATTGGCAATGTTTTTCCCTCTGCTTTTTCACTTGGGATGACACTTTTTCACAAACAATTTTTTGTCACATTCTTTTCCCATCAATAAATACATATACTTTAATACATTTTCAAAATATTTTAATAAACAATCAAGAAACAGCACCTACAGATACCATAACAAATAGCCCATAAAAACCCCAAAAAACAAATAAACAAAACAATGAACAAATGTCAAAAGTCTACAAATGTCACTGTGAGCTGGAACTGATATTCAGCCCCTTGCCGATATCCTTCAACATGTTTTCCACACCTGAGGTGGAAAACTCTGGAATATCTATACTGTCATTCGCTGCACTGGTGGATGCAGCCGGCTGGTTAGATGTCCCGGGCTGGGGCTGGGACGTCGTGGGCTGGTGTGTGGACACATTGCTGAGGGTATGGTACTGGGAGACTGGTACTGGGTGCTGCTGGCCGTGGGTGGTGGTCCGGCATTCCAGTAGGCCTTGGAAGGGCTGGAGTACATGTAGCTAGGGCCCCCTTGACTCGCGTAGTGTGGATACGACGTGGGCCCTAAGCCTAAGTATGTTGAGCTCGCCAAGTGTGGGTGTGGTGCAGTAAGTGGCGGTTGTGGTGCCATGGGTGACGCCGGTGGTGCTGGTCGTGGTCCCATGGACAGTTGCTGCATTGCCTGCCACCTGCGGAACTTGTGCAGCTCAGCATTCACCACCGCCTCTAAGTCCAGGAACTGTATGTCGTCCATGGTTAGGGACTGCTCATACCAGGACTTGAAGACAGCCCACCTCATCCGCAACTTTTGGTCTACAGGGTTCTGGGCTCCAACTCGGGCATGGGCAGCCTCCAGGGACTCCATTCTGCCCATCATCTGGTCAGTCAGCTGTAACAGAACGAGAAACTAATATTAGTATAATATAGAGAGTTGTGTGTGTGTGAGAGAGAGTTGGTTGGGTGTTTGTGAGAGAGAGAGAGAGAGAGAGAGAGAGAGAGAGAGAGAGGAGAAGAGAGAGAGCGAGAGAGAGAGAGAGTGTTGTGTATGGTGTGAGATGGTGTGTGTGAGAGAGAGAAAATTGTGTGAGAGAGAGTGTGTGTGTGAGATGTGTGTGTAGAGTGTGTGTGTTGTGTGGTGTGTGAGAGAGAGAGTGGTGTGTGTGTGTGTGTGAGAGAGAGAGGGGTGTGTGTGTGAGAGAGAGAGGGTGTGTGTGTGAGAGAGAGAGCGAGAGAGAGAGTGTTGTGTGTGTGTGTGTGTGTGTGTGTGTGTGTGTGAGAGAGAGTGTTGCGTGGGTGTGTGTGTGTTTGTATGTGAGAGAGTGTTTGTTTGTGTGTTTGTGTTGTGTGTGTGTGTGTGTGTGCGTGTGAGAGAGAGAGAGATGTGTGTGTGTCCACAAAGGGAAATTGGAAAATGTATTATCGAACTGAAAATGCAACAAGCGGAAACCCAGGTGGCAAGTGGAGGAAGGAAATGAAGGA
This sequence comes from Thalassophryne amazonica, assembly GCF_902500255.1. Classification (NCBI taxonomy): domain Eukaryota; kingdom Metazoa; phylum Chordata; class Actinopteri; order Batrachoidiformes; family Batrachoididae; genus Thalassophryne; species Thalassophryne amazonica. The sequence continues at coordinate 41,500,182 of NC_047103.1, read as the reverse complement.
ATGTTTGATACTTACTTTGCCCAGTAGTTCCTCTGTGTCCAACACCCTCTTCCTTGCCTTGAAGGGCCCTCCCTTGCTGTCCCTCTTGGGGGTTGATGCATCGGACACCTCATCATCATTGAAGACCTGCAATGGAGCAGACTCTTCATCACTGGAGATGGGCGAAGGTGGGGTGGCGCGCTTCTTGGAAGCCGAGGCAGAAGCAGTGGGTAAATCCTGCAACAGAAGACCAATTGCCATGTAAAAGCTGCAACAATATAGTAATAACATATGGCAAATGTACAAGGCAAATTTGTGGCAATATTTACCCCAGCATTCCTCCCTTGTCGCTTGATCTGCTTCCCACAGCAGCTGAAGTTCCTCAGGATCCATGCCTCCTTCTCCGTGACAGCTTTCGGTTGGGCGCCGGAGGGAGGGGGCTTGGACAGCTTCCCGAATGCTGTCCTCATGGACTCAAGCCAGGTCTTCAGTTGCAGGGCCGTGCAGGTGGTGGCAAGGGTCGTGGCGAGGTCTCCCAGCATGCGACCCTTCAGCTGTGTGTCCCTGTTGAACATAAATCAGAAAATGCATTATTGAAAAGTGAAAGTGCAATGGAAAAACATGATAGTAACAAGATATGAAAAATATGCTGAAATGTTATCAGACACTCACTTGTACTCTTTGTGGGCTTTGTCCCAGAACACGGGATGGCTGTTGAAGAAGTCTGCAACCAACTGTTCATCCTCCATTGTCAGCTGCAGTTTCTCCTTCTTGGCCTGGACGTGCACTTCCTCCCCAGCAGACTGCTCTCTGGATTCACCTGGCTCAAGAGCTGGAGCAGCTGGAGCAGCAGGAATACATGCCTCTGCAGGGGGAGGGGGATCATCCTCAGCCTCTTCCTCCCTTTTGACCTCCTCAACATGTTGCTCCACTGCTTCTGAACCAGACCTCTTGGTTCCCTTCTTCTTTAAAAAGTCCTTGCCACTGCCAACTTTCTTTGGAGGCATAATAGCTTCTCTGCAAAAATCAAATGGAGCCTCGTTCTTTCTCTGCCAAAATATCTGGAGCGTCGTTCTTTTCTCTGCCAAAATATCTGGAGCGTCGTTCTTTTCTCCACCAAAATATCTGGAGCCTCGTTCTTTTCTGTCAAAATATATGGAGCCTCATTGTTTTCTCTGCAAAAATACGTGGAGCCTCGTTATTTTCTCAGCAAAAATATCTGGAGCCTTGTTTTTCTCTGCCAAAAATACCTGGGGCCTCGTTCTTCTTCCGTCTTCTTCTGGCCGAGAGGCCTGCATGCAGTGCGCTAGCGTTTTTATACTGACCGCTGCCTGGTGGCCATTTGGAACGCCGTTTTAACCAGGAGGTGGCGTTTAGAACGGCATAATGTCCGCTAGCGCCGCTGTTTGGTCTGCCTCTGTCGCCGGCTAAAAAGCCGTTGTGTATGGTGATGTGGGCTCTATCGCCGTTTTATACGCCATTGGTTAGGGATACACCGCCAGCAGGTGATAACGCCGGTTTAAACTGTGGCACTACAGGAAGGGGCAGGATGAAATGGCGATTAAAAGGTATCAAACGCCATTGTTCGCGTTGTGTCCGTCATCACGCCAATTCTCCGGGAGCGCTCCCGGAATTATTCGACATGTTGAATAATTTTTTTGACGATTCCCGGTGAAGCCGGAACTAAGCCACGCCCCATAGCGCCAGCGTTAACAATGGCGTTTGATCCCTAAGACGGCCCGGAAGGGCCAAAAACACTTCCAGGATGCTTCCAGGAGCTCTTACTGTCTATGTGTAAACGGGGCTTTAATGTCTGCAAAATTGCTCCTTTGTGTGCTGGTGTTCTGTGTTCCTGGATAGTTGCCTCTGTGCTTCTTCTCGTTGGCTTTATTTCTTCCACGGCTTTAAACAGTAATTTTGACACATGATCCAACTTTTAATTTTGTGTTCATCCTTTATTGACTGCAAAATCACTCTTGTGTGAGGTGGCATTGTTGCGTAAAAATGCTGGTCTTGATACAAGTCATTGCATCAGTGCGCACACATAGTAGAGCTCATCTGATACATAACAAGATGTTAAATCTATCATAACATACTGTTAGCTGCTTTTATAGAAAGAATGAACATGCCACTGTTTTACCAAGCTATTACAATAAAACATTACAAATGCCTACCTTTAAGCTGTTCCAAATACGTTCTCCAGGAGAGAGGGAAAAAAAGGGTCTTCTGTGACTCCAAACGCGATTAGGTTGTTTTCAATGCCAAGAGCTCTGACAGAAAATGATAATCCACTACAAATACAACCACAATTCCAATGAAGTTGGGACATTGTGTGAAGTGTAGATAAAAACAGAGTACAATGATTTGCAATCCTCTTCAACCTATATTCAATTGAATACACTAAAGACAAGATATTTTAATGTTCAACTGAAGACTTTTTGTTTTTGTGCAAATCTCTGCTCATTTTGAAATGGATGCCTGCAACACATTTGAAAAAAGCTGGGACAGTGGCAACAAAAGACTGAGAAAGTTGATGAATGCTCAAAGAACACCTGTTTGGAACCTTCCACAGGTGAACAGGTTAATTGGAAAACAGGTGAGTGTCATGATTGGGTATAAAAGGAGCATCCCCAAAAGGCTCAGCCATTTAAAAGTAAAGATGGCGCGAGGAATCACCACTTTGTGAACAACTAGTCCAAACAGCCTTAAGAACAACGTTTCTCAACGTTCAATTGCAAGGAATTTAGGGATTCCATAATCTACAGCCCATAATATAATCAGAAGATTCAGAAAATCTGGAGAACTTTCTGCACATAAGCGGCAAGGCCGAAACCCAACATTGAATGCCTGTGACGTTTGATCCCCCAGGCAGCACTGCATTAAAACCCAACATCATTGTGTAAAGGATCTTACCAGGTGGGCTCAGGAACACTTCAGAAAACCGTTGTCAGTTAAACACAGTTCGTTGCTACATCTACAAGTGCAAGTTAAAACTCTACCATGCAAATTGAAAGCCATACATCAACAACATCCAGAAATGTCGCGGCCCTCTCTGGGCCGAGCTCATTTGAAATGGAAAGATGCAAAGTGGAAAATTGTGCTGTGGTCTGTGAGGTCTAGCATTTTCAAATTGTTTTGGAAATCATGGACCTCGTGTCCCTCCGGACAAAGAGGAAAAAGACCATCCAGATTGTTTACCAGCACAAGTTCACAAAGCCAGCATCTGTGATGGATTGGGGGTGTGTTAGTGCCCAAGGCATGGGCAACTTACAGATCTGTGATGGCACCATCAACGCCGAAAGGTTACATCCAGGTTTGGAGCAACACATGTTGCCATCCAAGCAATGTCTTTTTCCAGGGCTCCCTGCTTTTTTCAGCAAGACAATGTCAAGCCAAATTCTGAACATGTTACAACAGCGTGGCTTCGTAGTAAAAGAGTGCGGGTAATAGACTGACCTACCTGCAGTCTAGACCTGTCGGCCAATTGAAAATGTGTGGCACATTATGAAGTCAAAATACAACAACGGAGGACCCCGGATCTGTTGAACAAACTGAAGTCGTACATCAAGCAAGAATGGGAAAGAATTCCAACTACAAAGCTTCAACAATTAGTGTCCTCAGTTCCCAAACACTTATTGAGTGTTGTTAGAAGGAAAGGTGATGTAAACACAGTGGTACAACATACCACTGTCCCAGCTTTTGAAACATGTTGCAGGCATCCATTCCGAATGAGCAATATTTGCACAAAAACAATAAAGTTTATCAGTTTGAACATTAAATATCTTTCTTTGTGGTGTATTCAAATGAATATAGGTTGAAGAGGATTGCAAATCATTGTATTCTGTTTTATTTATATTTTACAACTTCATTGGAATTGGGGTTGTAATTATTTTTAATACAGCATCCGTGCGCACAAAGCAGGTGGAATTGTAGTGCACAAGAGGGTGAGCCAAAATAGCCTTGTAGCTGCCAGATGCTGGGATAATGGGCTATTAACAGCCTCGTCCTCACCACAAACATGCCTCTGTTTGTCCTCGTAGTACCTCGTACACAAACTGCCCACCCTGTGTTCCTAAATTTTAACTTCTTGAAAGTAGCTCCACAATCAGAGATGAGCCTCGTTAGCAGAATATTCTGCCTCTGAGAGCCTCAAAGAGCCTGTATTCTCCCACGATTGTTGAATACCTCCCTCGTACCCCCCAAAAACTAAATAAATGCTGCGTGGCTTATTATTCACTGTTCATTACTGGTGCGACCAGGCTTCAGACTGCTCTCAGAATTCTGTCTGATGGTTGCGAATGCACCTTGACACTTCCCAAATGCGGGTCGAATTTTCATTCGGACAGCATTCGGGCTCATTTTAGTGTGATGGAAGTATAACCTGATTGTTTCAGGAGGATTTACAAGGCATTCACGGATGTCGGCGTCAGAAAAGAAAATATCATTCTGGAATTCCCCCCAGGTAAATATGTTCTCTTGATTAAAATGAGCTGTAAGCTTAAAACACTTGTTTCACCTTTATTTAACCAAGGAAAATCCTGTTGAGATTAAGAATTTCGCTTTTCAAGGGAAACCCGGCCAAGATAAGCAGCAGCAAATACAAGCACAGTTACACAATAGGGCAGCAACAGTCTTGGTTTGAAACCCTGCATGTATCACGGGATCTGAGAACAGCTGAACATGGCAGAGACTAATCCCCAGACAGAGTGTGGGAGTATAAGCACAAACCTTTTGTCCTGGCTTGGTAAACTTAAAATCATACTCGCCGCCACCCTAGCAGACGTGCCGTTTAAAGGCGGGCTTACAACTGTGCGAGTTTTGGCCCTTTTTCAGCCGATTTTTTCACTCGTGCGAGAATTTTTTGGATCGCGCTGAGTTTCAGGTTAATTGTGCGTCCTGCATCATGCAGTCTATATGTAATGAGCTGCGTTTAACATCTCACGACCAACTCCCAATCGGGAATTGTATGGTCGGATGAAAATCAAACCTGTTTGATATTTTGGTCGGCCGTCGTGGCTCGTGAGGGTTCTGGCGTTGATGAAGCGGTGCTTACAAAGCGTCTACAGCGTCTATTAAAGTTCATGCCTATCAGTGCGCACAGTGAGTGGAATCAGGTGGAGGGAGACTGAACGTATATGCGCGCGCGCTACACACATACACACACACACCACACATACACACACACACAACACACACACACACCACACAACACACACACACACACACACACACACACACACACCACAACACCACACACAGCAGACACAACAGGATGTACGACAGACTCCATATGAAATATAGTTTATTTATACAACAGTCTAAGTAGCAGCACCTGTTATGAATGTTTATGTTTTCTTTTTTTACCGTCCTTTGTGAATCATGTTGCTGTCTGCTGTGTGTGCGCGCATATACTTTTCAGTCTCCCCCCCACCGGATTCACTCACTGGTGCGTGCTGATAGGCATGAAATAAAAAAAAAAAAGCTTCCGACATGTGGTTTTTGAACGTACAGTGTGAGCAGTCAGTTCGCATCAGAGCATCGGGCCATACAGTGTGAGAACATGAATTGTGCGCTCTGAACTTTTAACCCCTGCAGTTTTGTCGCATAGTTTGAGCTGGAGCCAAGTACAACGATTGAAAATATCATACAGTGTATGCCCAGCCTAAGACATGCCGGTTTAAAATGCTCTCCACTGAAACCCCCACCCTCCATTCCGAATGGTTTGTGCTGACCTTCCCACGCTCCTCCCATGTATTAGTCACAAACAGTGTTACTTCTAAAAGAAAAATGGTGCACTGTTTTGTTTTCAGCTGCAATCACTGAAGCAGTAGCGAAAAATGCATTTTTTTTTTTCATTTCCCAGTGGAGAAGACAAGGCAAATGGGAGACACTGTGTCAGTAAGTGTTAGCCTACACAGCTAACCAGAGTAGCTACATTCTCTCACCTGCACAACCACCTCGACATGTTTGAGGTCCAGGTCATAAACAAACTGCGACATGTCCACTTTTCACCACGTCATCACTTTTTGTTTGCATTTTCACTTTGTTTGCATGTAATTTGCTCAAAAACTCAGAGAAAGTGGCATGTTTCTGCTGGGGACAGACGAGGGTTGTCCCTGGATGTAGAGAAATTGCATCATAAGCGCCATATTTTACCCCTCAAATCTTTTAAAAGATTAAAATTACAAGTATATTATAAAAACAAGTGCATGTTTTGCAGAGTTGGCCTCAAGTGTCCTCAGTTTGGATTTAAAAGTGTTCAGTGAACTTAACGCTGTCAATTTCCACTCCTCTTGCTACATACTCCAAGCAAAGGTGCAGAATTGACAAAAGCCCTCTTACCCAATTCAGTACAGGCATATGGAATAGAAAGTATTCTGTGAAGATTTTCAAGTCCAGACTTAAGACGCACTTATTTTCCCTTTCATATGGCTAGCATACTGGTACAGTTTTGTTTACGCTTTTTACTCTTTTAATTCATTTATTAGTAATTGGAGCGGGCCACAGCCTCAACTTTACCTAAATTCTGGGTGTTTTAGTGAAGTTTAGGGCTAGTGGCGGGCGATCACCTTAGTATTTCTCTGTTTTTCTTGTTGCTGGCAAATTATACAGTATTTTTATTTTTTTATGCCTGATTCTGTTGTTTTCTCTCTGTTTAAGGTGCAGCTCCATCCAGAGACGGGAGTGTATTCGTGTTGGCGATCCTCCTGTCCTGTGCGCCAATAGCATTTCTTGTATATTCATCCGTGGAATTGTTCTGTGAATTGTTCTGTCACTCCTTTGAGTCTGGTCTGCTTGAGGTTTCTTCCTCAGAGGGAGTTTTTCCTTACCAACTGTTGCTCTGGGGGTTGGTAAGGTTCGACCTTACCTGTGTGAAGCACTTTGAGGCAACTCTGTTGAGAAACGGTCATTTGCTGGTTGGAGTCCTTTCTCTCTGGGGGATGCTTTAGAGTGTGTTGAAGAGGGCAGATGTCTCACTCTTTGGACTCAGGTGAGTGTTTTGGACATCATCCATCTTTAGATATTTGTGGCCATCATTGGCTCTCGTGGTTTTTAGTACTACTTCTAGGCTGATGACACTCAGTCAGCTCTATGGAACCTTCCTGCCAGAACATTCTGCAGTCACTGTGGCTAACTCTCTAAAGGCCCCCTTCACACATAGTACAAATGTTGTCGAATTGCACATGAACTGCGCATGAAGCAGGAATCGTATGCAAAACATGTAAAATCGTAGCTGCCTCCAACGCCTCGCTACAGCTGTTGCTACAACTATTTGTGCACACCAGAGGCTGAAAGACAGAGTGTGCCCTGTGAGAGCCCATTGATCTCTCTCGCAGCAGGTGTCGGCCAAATTCCAGGTGACCGACACGAACATCTAGCACCGCTCGCTTGGCACTTAGAAAATGTGTGGCCATTCGCGCAATTAGCACGGAAAACCGTCAGCAGATGAACACTTTCAAGCTTGCGGTGAAATTTGTCTCAGTGCCCCCATGACTGTGGGAGTTGCCAAGTACCGTGGCATGCCAGAGTGCCCCCCCCCACCACCAAACACGTGTGCGTGTTTCACGCGCAAAGTGTGTATTTCACCAACAAAACTTTATACTATGTCAACCAGACTAGAATACAGTGCGTATTTCACCAGTAAAACTTAACATTATGTCAACTTGACTAGAATACAGCTCCTCAAATTATAAAGCATACAATGAAGGAAAATCAAGGTATATTTACTACTGTCTTATAAAGGTCTTAATAATCGAACATGTTATAATGTACCAGACAGTTTACAAATCATTCAATGGCTATGTAGAGGTCACAACAAACAGATGTGTAATTTTATATAGAACCTATTGAACATTTTTTTGGTGTAACTTTTAACAGAATGAATTATTGGAACAAACTGGACTCTATAATAGTATCTTAATATTGCTAGCACCAACAAACTTTACTTCAGTCCAATAATGGCCTTTGTGGCAATGTAATATCTTGAACTACTTAAGATTATTTCACTGGAACAATTAAAATAAGAACAAATTTCATAACGTGAAACCGTTCTGCATTAGATGTTTCCCCAACAACTATGTGCGAGGGACCACTAGATCTGACAAAGTGAAGCCTGGGGTGTTGGGCACAGCCATGACCTGATCCCAATATTCATCAAGTTCCTCCTTTTTTTCCTGAATCACTTCAGGCAAAAAAATGCCACATTTTGATTTTAACTTGGTCTCCCAGTTGTGAAGATTGGAAAACAAATGTTGTTGTTTGAATTGGGAAGAGACCCCATCTGAGAACACATCAATTTCCTTGATGCCATTGTACTTTGTCTGTGAGGTACTACAAAACTGACATTATGTATGCATGACACTTACTTTTGTGTGGTTCAAATCATCTGACACAATGACAATGCTTTCATTATTAATAATAATAATAATATAATAATCACTGTGTAACCATGATTTTTGTTCCTGGCAAATAAGTGTCTTTTTCCAACTACATTTATTGCAAAACAATAGAAAAAAGCCCAAATGTGCAACAAATCACTTTCCCTTATCAGATCCCAAATGTAGTCCCCCATCATGTTTCATTGTAAGATCCCTGATATATGTGTTCAAAGTTCATTATGTCTTGGTGGAAGCGCTCCCCATGTTCTTCTGAGTATACCCCCATGTTGTCCTTGAAGTTGTCAAGGTGAGCATCCCAGAATGTAGACCTTCAGTGACATCCTACAGCCCCATTTGGCCATAGTTTCTCACCAAAGTCTCAACCAGTTCCACATAATTGTCAGCCTTGTGGTTGCCCAGAAACCCATGGACAACATCAACAAAACTTTTCCATGCCTCCTGTTCCTTTGCTGTCAGTTTCTTTTGAAATTCGGGCACTCTATGATTTTATTGACTTTCGGTCCAATGAAAACACCAGCTTTCACTTTTTTCTCTGACAGCTTTGGGAAAAAGTCTTGAAGATACTTGAATGCTGCAGACTCTTTGTCAAGCGCTGTGACAAATTGTTTCATGAGACCCAGTTTGATGTGCAGAGGAGGGACACAACCTTGTGACAATCCAACCAATGGCTCATGTTTAATGGTACCGGCTTCCAACTGAGAATTCCAGTCCTTTCAGGGGCCATTGCTTCCGGTGATAATATGCTGCCCTGTCTCTACTGTCCCAAAGGCAGAGAAAACAGGGAAACATGGTGAAACCTCCCTGGAGTCCCATCAAAAATGCCACCATTTTGAAGTCCCCAATGACCTCCCATCCCTACTCATCATAGTTCAAAGCTTCCAACAGATATTTGACACTGTAATCCTCTTTGAGATGCACTGAATGAGCCAAAAGAAGTGATGGATACTTGTTCCCATTGTGCAGTAGCACAGCCTTCAGGCTTCTGGATGAGCTATCAATGAAGAGTCTCCACTCATTTGAATTACATGCAGTTCCAATTGGATTGAACAGTCCTGAAATGTCAAATAGCACAAACTCTCTTCCTTGGCAAAGAAGCTAGAGAAAAGTTGGTGACGTTTTCTTTGGCTTGTTATTTGCACACTTTTCATCCAACAAGTCCCACTCCTTCGGCCTTGAGATCAAAAGCTCAGCATTTGACTTTGTCAATCCAAGTTCTCTGAGGACATTCAGATCTCCTTGACTTGGGAAGTAAGGATTCCTCTCACAGACTGTATCTGTAATGTCACAGTCCACTTCACTGTTCTCCCCATCCTCTGATTCAGTGCTTTCTTCTTCTGATGGTTGTTTCTTTCTGGAGGTGAAGGTACAGGAAGCTCAGCACTATGTGGCACTGGTGCAATGGAAGATGGAATGTCAGGATAAGGAATAGCAGGTGCATTCCTTCTCACTTCGGAGTTTGGAAGGGATCCACCCTGCAGAAGCAGCAGTTGGTTGAGTGGTCAGTGGGTTCACGCCATATTCTTGGAACAGCAAACTTCATTGCTCTCTTTTCCCCTCTGTTGTTTAGGTTGTTTAATTTTCTTTGATTAAAGAGTGAAATATTCATGAACAAGGAGATTCTTCAAACCTCAGTAAATTACTCTCCTGTTCTTGAAAGTTCTTGCTCAATCTGCACAAATGAGGAAGGTTTTCATAAATATAATTGCTTTTTTCAGCATTGTATTATGTTTGAAATGATGTTTGAACCCTTTGACATGATCACAAAAAGAAAAAAATGTTGACCACAACTCTGACAAATGGACTTAACTTTTCCAGAAATTAGTAATGACCACTCATTGAATGTGAAAACTGGTTAATTTGCAATTTCATTGTCCTGACCACAAAACCAAAGTTTGGAACCAGGAACAAGACAAAGGTGAAATTTGCATTTTACATCCACCTCCAAATCTCAAGTGCTACAGAGACCAAAAATAACAATTAAAAACATCATAAAATATACACATCAGTTAATAACATGGGCTGTAAGCTTCCTAAAAAGATATGTTTTTAGTCCTTTCTTAAAGCATCAACCGCCTGTGGGGCCCTGAGGTGGTCTGGCAGACGGGGAGCAGCATCCTCCAATGCTTGGTCCCCTATGGTCTTAAGCCGTTCCTGGGCAGGAGAAGACGGTGCTGTTGGCCTGACCGGGTTCTACATGAGGTGTGTAGAGTGAGCAGGTCTGTGAGGTAGGTGGGGGCATCACCATAGAGACAGTGGGGGTGTGCAGAAGGACCTTGTAGGACCTTACATACATGTGAATCAAGAAGGGTCTGATCTGGGTCTGCATCTCTTTGAAGATATCTACAGCAGATCCAGACATCTGCAATTTTTCATTTTTGTTCCACTGGTAGAATTTGATTTGGTTTTAGTCATCAGTAGGTTTTAACTGCTCAAATTTTCTGCTACATTCTGGGCACTCCTGGGTCATACATGCCTTTGCATCTGTGCTGCACACGATGCTGTCAACAATAAAGGTGGGCGGATCGATCCTAATATCGATACCAACGCTGGTATTGATATTGAACGATCCTCGTGTAAAAAGATCGATACTCAAGCTTTTTTTCTCTCCCGCACGCACTGACTGCTGCGCACGCATATTCATCAAAGTCTACTCTCTCTGTCTGTAAGAGCAGCGCTGCGCTGTGTCACACAACATGGAGCAGCACACCCTTGTATTGTGGTTTATCAGCCCTCTACCTCAGGAGATTTTGTTTTAAGTTGTGTTGAGTGATATTTTTTTAAACAAAAATGTTGATTGTGATAATAAAGTATTTTGTTGTCACGTACAATGTTTGGCGAAATTCTATCCTAGGTCTTTTGGATCCTTTGGATCTATGAAGCTTAAATATGAAAAAGTATTGGTATCGATATCGGCGATACTGGGCCTGTATTTACTTGGTATCGTATCAATACCAAAATTCCCGGTATCGCCCACCTCTACTCAACAAATTCCATGAGGTTTTCACAGAAACCCTCTGTATTTCTGAGATCTGCTAACAACATTCTCATATTTTCGTGGTAAGCACATACACAAACATTGTGGGGTATGCTATCATACAGCTTTACATGCTTTGGTTGTAATTCACAGAATTTACTCAACCCAATATCTAGTTCAGGAGTGTCTTGACAAAAAAGCTGAAATGCTTCGGAGAGTGACATCAGCATGTATCTGGCTTGGAGCATGGTCTCCCTTGGTCATCTGTCTCACGGATGATAACTCGGTCCTTCATACCGGGTGATCCTATCAGTAGACACTGAGATTGCAGTCTCTACTGGTAGAGTGTCCAATTGGAGAATCTATTGGTAGAATCCCAGCAGAGTTTCTGTTGATTAAGTTCTTACTTTCTTACTGTGATCACTTCAGCATGGTTTGGCGCTAATGTGAAGTTGATATGACAGATATTTTTCTAATTTCCACTGTAAAATATTGCTGTCATTCTATGTTTAGACATCATCTCGTCATGGTAATGAATGGCTTGGTAGAATCGGAGTCTGTAGAGTCTCCGATTCTGCCAGTAGAGTCTCCGATTGGAGATTCTACTAGAATAATCTTCAATTCTACCAAATCACAGACTCTACTTTGACATATATATTGGTAGATATATCAATATCACAACATGTTTACTCCTAGTATTGGTATCAGCCCCCCCCCCCCCCCCCCGAAAAATCCAAATCATTTGGGCCCTAGCAGCAACATAATGGCTGCCAATGAGGAAATATCATAAAACTTCTAGTTCCACCCATCTCACCCACACAAGCTGATAAACATGAACTGCCCATGCTAGAATTTGGCCACCTGGTAAGAATGAATGCTGCATTTCAGAACTTTAAAACTGCTTCAACCAAGATGTTGGGATATTTAAGGAAAGAGTACTGATACATCCATGTAGATGCTAAGTGTAAATTAAATTGGGAATTTTGAGTAATTTTTTTTTTTTTTTTTCATCAAGGGGAAGGAAAAGTAAGGGGCCTAGCAGTGGCATATCCCGGTTCCCTTTATCCCTACACTGATAATGGAAGAGTCCCTCAATCCTGTGACAGATTGCTGAACCCACGGAAACCTCCAGAGATGAGGCTCCCTGCCAATTACCATCATCAATAATGTCTGCTCAATGCTGAATGACAGGGATCTGGCCCCAAAGCACCTCACTGGTGCTGCTGTTACAGCCAAGAGCTGCCCGCTTCCCAAGATAGAGACAGGCCTATATCAGCACGGCTGCATAAGGAAGCATTTATAGTAGGTATAAAAATAAAACAGCATGTCTCTTGCAGTGCCACTTCTATCTGGTTCTGGATCTATTCTGTGATCGTGCAGAACTATAAAAGTGTGAAGAAGAGAGGTGCTCAGTAAAACTACGCTCAGGAAAAAAAAAGCTTTCAGTCTGAAACAGCGCATATTTCTGTCTAAACCCACTCTGTTCAAGTAATGTGAACATTTGCTCATATGGTTTTCATGTTAGCCTGCTAAAAGCCATCCAGTTGTTGAATAAAATGTATTTTCTGAGGAACCACTTTTGAGTGTGTCTTGTTTTACACTTCCAAAAGTGAAGATGTTATTTATCTGATCAGGAAAAAAATCTTACAGCCTGCAACAGAAGCGGAAACCTATCTGATTTAACTTAGGAAAAAAATCAAAGCGAGCCAGGAGGGGAGAAAACAAAGCATAAAAACAGACAGATAAAAAATACACTCAAAAAACATACTGATGCAGATAGGTGGATAACTGTTTGACAGTGAGGCTTCTGTGTTGACCTTAGCAGCCAAGGTCAATGACAGTAGAGAGCAAACCAGCAAGGTAGTAAAAAGATATTTACTCTCTGGTTTTCTTCTTATTGTCAATGTGTTTCAGATGTTCCTGGAAAGCAGCTATGACACTTGGCCCAGTTGGGTGCTGTTTCATGCTGCAATGGGCTGAGCTACAGCTTTGAAGACCTTGGCTGATTTCCCTGAGCGGGACTTGCCTGGTATCGTTTTGTGTCGAAGTGTACATCTTAGCAAAAGCCATTTTTTTCTGGAGTTTTGTGAAGTTCCACATGCCTCAGGCTCACTTATACTCAGCACAGAGGGACCTCAGGCAGGCCTGGTGTAACCTGATGGTTAACTTGGTGAAGATTCCAGCTAGAGCATGACACGGGAGTGGATTTTCACTCCCGTCCCATCCTGCTCCCAGAAAAAAAAATCCCATCCTGTCCCACTCCTGTAAAGCCATCCGTTTAGAAATGGTCTGGTGGCTTGTGCTGCGTCATTGCAGCTCGGAGCGCGGCGCGCCAAGCGTCCTTAAAGGGGTCCTTAAAGCTGTAGTAACAGTCCTTATTCTCTGTGAAGCCCGTAAAATTTCACCGAAAGCCAGATAAATTTTTCGAATGGTTTTCCAGGTGACAGTCTCTAACAGCTTCTGAAAAAATTCTGATGGAAAAAAAGTCCTTTTCATTCCGCCATTTCCAGACAATGAAAATCCGACGAGGGGGCGGGACCACTCCTTCCAAAGGCGTGCTCACAGGCGAATGACGTAACCGACAGGCATGGAAAAACTCACGCATGTGCACGAGGGTTCAAGCATGTCTGACGTAAAAACATATGAATGAAATCCATGTAGTTTAAAAAAAATAAAAAGGACCGTTACTTTATTGACAGACCTCGTATAGCCAAAAATAAAATATCCAGACATCTCTTCCTTTACTGATCTCAACAAGAAGAAAATTACTCAGAAAAATGCTGAGCTTGTGCTAAAGTATCATCAGGTAAAGAGCCTTTTCTTGAGAACAGGCACCAAAAGTAGGAAACACATTCTATAATCCTCTCAAACAAATTTGGGGGTTATATAAGTCTTGAATGTGCAAAATATATGATGGGATTTAATAATAATAACACTTAATGTGTTAGGTAAATCTGATTTTGCATCTTTTAACATGCTTATTAACAATAATTATACGTCAGATCCTTCGACTATAGCAAATCCCTTCAGTCAGCACTTCTCCCGTTCACCTCAAGTCAGTTACTGGTAATTCTTTCTTGTCTTTTGATACTTTGAAGATTTTCATTTAAACATAAAAGCGCCTTATGATTGGAACAGCTTTCCTTCCTCTATCTGCTCTACAACCTCTTTGTCTGTATTTAAAAGTGCCCTTGTACAACACCTTAAAAACATATGTAACTGTTTTTGATTGCGCTTGTCCATAACAATTCATTTTATATGGTAGCACTAATGGGAGCGTGTTAGAGATCTTTGTGTGTTTGTGTGTGTGTTTGGTGTGATTGGTTGTGGGTGTGTGTGTAGACATGTTTGTGTGTAATTAATTGTTTGTACTTGTATTGTTGCCTCTGTTTGTATATTTTGTTATGTATGTACTGTTGCATGTCTTGCCTAATGGATGTTTTTGTTGTTATTAATGAGGACCCCCTTGAAAACGAGATTATAAATCCATAGGGGTTTATCCTTTCAAGATAAATAAAAATAAATAAATAAAACTTTCAAGAAAACTTCACAAATTGATAGCAAACCCTATGAAGATATGCATGAAGGATTATAATTCTAGTCCACATTCATCAAGGGGAGATAATGAGACATTTGTATCTAACTGATGCACTATATGACTTATTAAGCACAGCTCTTCTTGAATCAGTTTTTGAATTTCAAGGAAATCTCACACAATCATAAAACTGTTTATATATATATATATATATATATATATATATATATATAATCAAAATCCCATATAACAAAGATCCAATATAATGACTAGTGAATGCCATAGACATTCCTAAATTTTGTATGTTGAATTGATGAATGTTGTCCGAGTGATTTACTAAGAATAAGCGCACATATGATGGGGTGGTAACATGACATAGACGGCAGGATGTAAATGAGGATTTTGTGTGTGTTAATGACCATAAACGTAAAATGAAATTGCATAATTATGTGTGACTGATGGTACGTGATTGACATTACAGTAAGTCACTCTATATTTAAAGCTACAAAAAAAACAATCAATGAACTTTGACTGTCAGTTGCCATATTCTATAATTTGACAGCTTACTAATAGGTTATGTTGGTATTTTTATGATTTCTGGGCCAAAGCAGGTGCAGTGATGGCAACCAATTTCTCACTTCAACTGAGGTGTGCAATGTTCTCATTAACACAAAACAATAATATGCTTTTGCAGAGCTTATGCAGAGGATAAAAAATCAGTTTATGCAATAGATAGAAAATGAGCCCAAATCATTCACATTTTGATGGGAGAAAAACATGAAAAATAAACCTGCTTTGACCACATCATTGCAACTGAATTACTTTCTTTCTGCACAAGTGAATATTTGCTCTTACAATATCAAACACTGTTCTCCCCCAATTTCTAAAAAAAAAAAAAAAAAAAATGGCCTGTGAGCTTCGACAACATAGAATTGACCTGAAATTTCTTTTGGGCCTAATAAATCACATTCAATGTATCAAATTAATCTATCTGCATGTTCTCCACCCAGTATTTTTTGCATTCAAATTGCATATTCATTAAGGTAAATGTATTAAATAGAGTAGACAATATGCACCATATTGCTCATATGAAACATGCAATCCTCAGTGAGTACTGTTATTAGATCTGCCTTGGTCCCCTAATCTGCCTGTCCTTTTGTGTGTTGTTCATCTGTTTGTTAGTCTGCAGCAGAGCCCAGGAGCCTGTTTTCATATCTGTGATTCATCTGCTTCTCACACCTTTGAGCTTCACACCTGTGACCTTCATGTGAGCGGTGTACTTAAACCCCGGTTTTCAGCTCATTAGTTCCAGAATCTGAGATCAGCTTGAGACCAGATACCAGCCTGAAACCAGAACCTACTAAGAGATTTCACAGAGACTTCCTCAGCATGAATTCTGAGCTTCCCGCAGCTTCTCTTCAAGGTAACCTGGCTGCTCTATTTCCCATACTAGAGTTCTCTGACCTTTGGTGTTTCCAGGCGCTTTCCTGTGCTGGCCTCCGTGCCACAACATCTGCTGGCTTCCACGCCGCAATGTCCACTCATTCCTCTATGCTGCCACACCAATTTAGGAGTGCTCAGGTGTGCCGCTGTTCACCTGCCGTCTGCCGCCAGAGCACCTCGCTCTGCCTCCATCAGCTAAGTTCCTGTTAATCTGCTTTCCTGAGATCCCATTCTCATCAAGCTCCTGCATGTGAAATCTTCTGCTTATTGCTAAACTGTATTGAACTGAGTGCTGACCTAATAAGAACTTTCAAGTCATTCCTGAAGCTGAACTTCAGCTAAACGGAACGGCATCATAGTCGCGCTGCTGCTTTACTGCATTACTGACTGACCTGAACTGTGAACATTTCTGAACTAAGCAACAGTGCTGAACTTAATATTTTCTGCTATTGATCCTCCTGTGTTACGAGTGCATTCACTCACCCTTTTCTCCTCAGAACGTCCGTCCGTCCTCGGATCTGTTTGCGGCCACCTGGCTCCATTCCCTCTCCTGGATTCCAACCAGTTCCTACTCCACGGATTCCAACCAGTTCCTACTCCACGGATTCCAACCAGTTCCTACTCCACAAGCCTGGTTCCGTTTGCGCTGCAGTTCCCGGCTTCCACTGCTCGGAGCGGGACCTGTCTTCACTCTCCAGGCTCCCTCATCCAGTTATTTACTTCTATTGCACATTTATTGTAAATGAATCTCCTTTTGTTCATTCCTGTTCACATCATTGCTCCCAGCGTATGGGTCCATTGCCTGTTTGGTTCGACTCTGCCCAAACCCCTTTGTTTGTGGGAGTTACAGAGTTTGCACACATTTTTATACAAGCAGACCTTTAGTTACTCAGATCCTATATGTAGAAATGCAAGAAGGAATATAATTATCTGAGACCCTCAACGGGAGATTATTGGACTTTTGCTGTTTTTGATATGTCATATTTATACTGCATGTATAGACAGATTTGTTGGTCTCCTCAATTCAATTTAAATTAAATTCAGTTTATTTATATAGCACCAAATCACAACATATGCCACCCCAAGGCGCCTCATAAGGGTAAGGTGTCTAACTTTGACACAACATGCATACATAGATGAGAGCAAAGTTTTAAGGGCACGGAACAAAGACTTAAACTGTGCCACCTGGAGAAATTTGTCTGAGATACTGCAGATAAGTGAGGCTGAAAGGAGAGATTAGGAACTTGCAGGAGAATCCGTTTCTCCCTGGTGATTTGGACATCCATTTTAATGGGACACTTAACACTTTTTCAGAAGCTTGACCTGGAGTTTCACCGGGTTCTTCTGAGCACAGCCACACGACTCCCTGTGCAATGAAATGGAAGCCATTGTGTGTGCATCAAAAATGCATTACGCATCCTCCTCCGTCTGCTCAGCATTCTCACCCGTGGCACCGCACCCTGCCAGTGCCGCAGCGACAGAACAGCGGTTTGTAGACTAAAGAGAAACAGAGCTAAAAAAAGCTGTGAAGAGAAGAACTATGTCCTTCTGCTCACAGACGACAAAGTGCACAGTAGTTAAATCTCAATCTGACTTTGGTCCCCATTATTGTTTGCGCACCATTTGACAGTTCAGCCACATCAGGCAAGATCAGATATAAGACAACATACAATATGCACATAACCTAAACATGCACTTTGCATGATTCTGCAAGACTCAGAAAGGTCACATTCATATTCAGGTCAGTGCAACTGGTGAGGTGAACATGTGTTGGTCTAGATACAAAAAAAGAAAGAAATTTAAAAGCTCACAAATGTAATCTACAATTTCATTAAAATAAAAGGCTTTCTTTTTGATGTCTACGAGCCTCGTTCTTAACTTCATTATTTTTTTTCCAGCAGACGAATCGATTCTGAACCAAAATCTCATTAAGTGCTTCGCTATAGAACTGTGTGCATCCTGCTTCCCTGAGTGAGGAATCATCCAATTCTACAGGACAAACAGACACTGAAGATCAATAAAAAGACACCCAAAGCATAATGACTGCCACTGTGATAAGAAACGTGCAAAATGTGTAATTAAAAATGATAAAAGACAAGCCTTTTTTCTGCATAAATGTTTGAGTTTCTCCGGTGTTTTTTTTCTTTGACGTAGGGTGCAACTGCCTGCTTGTACTTAATTACAAGTAAAATAGTTATAAATAAACTATACGTTATCACGTTGTATTCAAAACCACCTAAACTGAAACAAAGTCATTGCCAAGACGAGAGTGCTTTGAGACTGAGATCAGACAAATACTTTGAAAAAATGAGATCAAGTGAAGACCAAGGCAGGGTTAGACTGAGTCAAGACCAGGACCAAATCAGTGTGAGTCCCACACTGTGTGATGCATCAGTCTAATTTGAGAAAAATTTGTCTTTGTTCATTCCCCTATGCCTCTCAGGTCCTTTGTGTGATTTCCAGCGAACTTGATATGTTCATGAAGCTCAACTGTGAAATTGGCCTTTAAGGGTGTTTTGGTCAAAATCCAGAATTATGGTTTCACTCTAATTTTCAGGCTCCTTGATCTGAAAGATACACATTTCCATTAAAACACCCACATACAAGCAAACTCTTGATGAACCCAACCAAGCCATCTACTATATTCAGTACTCCTTTTCCACATTTTACAACCCACTGAACACAACACAATTTCTATGCAAGCATCAGGTGTTGTGGGTGATTTTATTGTTTCCCAACACACTAGAATGTATGAAACAATTATTCAGTACTGAAGACTTTTCTTTGTATTTTGTTGCTTTTAAACCAAGCCTTGCATAAATGTGCGCAATTTATTAAGTGTATCACTTAATCTAGAAAAAACAAGCTGTAAATTCCCAAGATTTATTGAACCTTGTAGGCTCTTTCAGCAATAAATAAATAAACTCTTTAATAAATAAAAATAATATATAGCCATATGTAAAATACTGATACTTAGAAACTAATCACCTAGAGTGTGGATTACAAATAACATTCTTTGTTTTATGGTTTTAAGTTTGTCTTTGACTTAAGTTTGTTTCTGATGTGTCAACTACAAAGGAGTCTGATGGTCTCAAATTTTACATTTTCAAAGCAACATAAAATATCTAATCCAAATAGGGCAAATATTCAGTCGCCTAACTGCATGTAATTTATTGATGTCTCTGTTGTTGTGGTCTTGACCAGTCCTCAATGTCTGAGACCAAGTAAAAATACAATCGGGTCAGAGATTTTTA
Source organism: Thalassophryne amazonica (assembly GCF_902500255.1). Lineage (NCBI taxonomy): Eukaryota > Metazoa > Chordata > Actinopteri > Batrachoidiformes > Batrachoididae > Thalassophryne > Thalassophryne amazonica. The sequence goes on along the minus strand of NC_047103.1, from coordinate 41,480,598 downwards.
GAATGTAGGCTCAAGGCCGATTTCACGACCAAGCCTGTTCTTGGGTACTACAACACTACCAGGTATTACAATCTGATATAAGGAGGAAACTGCTGATGATGACATACACAAAAAACTGTTAAGAAATAAAAATAAATACATTTGGAAACAGCAACCACATTTAACAGTAAAAATTTTGAAAAAAAAGTGTATATGCATGCTATTAATACTTTTAAGACTTGTCAAAATGTGGACTTGATATCAATATTGACAAGTAGTGATGGTTGGTTGTGATGAAAAAATGTAATATACACAATTCAGTTTTTAATCACAAAATAAATAAATCTAAAATTGATACTGTTTGAATTTATGGCATGCCCAAAACAGTTGTCTTCTTCTTTTTTTTTTTCAGTTACAAAAGTCTCAATTCCAAATAGAGACATCCGTCATAACCAGCAGTTAAAGATATCTGTTTTGACATCTCAAACAAATATTACTTTTCAAAATGTATTGGTGGATATCTGATACAAGAGTTATGACTTGTCGAAATGAAATATGAGGCTGTTTGTTGGTGTATCAGTGGTGAGTTTTAATAATGTGTACAAAAATTGTTACGATTCGGAAAAAAAGGTTTGAATCCGCCTCAGTGTACTTTACAGACATCTTCAAAAGTCATTCTGTCATGTTGGAACGCATTTGCAGATATTTTGAATTTGCATTCTTTATATATATATATATATATATATATATATATATATATATATATATATATATATATAAAACTGGTTATTGAATTTTTAGGTGTGGCCTTGATTCCCTTGATTCTATTATATTCTACGGCAAATCTGGATGAACAGGCACATCGTAAGAATTTTTACAAGGTTAGGGCCCCTTCACACATAGATAGTGCAAATACCTACAACTCCAGGGCGAGTCACAGCGAAACAGCTTGTATGATCGAACCCCTAATCATCGCGCTAATGGGCAGGTGTGCATGATGCCGGTGCGGTGGTTCGTGCAAGTGGGAACACAGTACCAGCAGCTGCACAATGTGGGTACACATCGTGCAGCTGCTGTAAAGAAAAAATAAATTAAAATGAAAAAAATACATGCTGCGACGGTTTTGTGTACACGGGAACACAGCAGCTATTCACAGCAGCTGTGTGATGTGGTTACACAGCTTATTATGAAAACACACGCACACACATTGAGCAATCATTTCCTCATGTCAGCAGTTCTACACGCAGGTGAGGTCAGTGAGCCTGGGGAAAAAGAGGATGAGTGAAGGAGTGATTGAATGGGAGTGAGTGACCGCACGGATGGACACATATGGCGTGAGTCCTGTCCATACGTTGGTTGTTCTTTGATGTCCAGTACAGGTCCTGTGCAAGGGGAGAACACAGAGCTCACTCCGACTCCGGTCTCGTGTTTGCCATCCAGACATTTGGACATCGGGCAGTCTTCAGTGCCTTATATGGCTGTCTGACAGCAGTGTGTGTCATCTACATAGGTTTTGGATGTGATCTGTCAGGTGTGCACAAGGCAGTTTGTCTCCGTTCTAATGTGGCTGACCACGCCTCTTCTCCTCCTGACTGCATCTGGATTATGACCATTTTTGCCGTGTCAGCCTGCTTCCTGCACATTCTGGCTATGTGTGATGGGGGCTTCTCTTTGGAGGATCCTTGGGTACTGATGGAATGATTTTTGGTCAAATGAGTGGTTTCTTAAGGAGACTCAGATGGTCAGGATCACCTTGTGACATTGTGAGGGAACACCAGCTAAGACAATTTGGTGATGTGACTAATTCCTCTGAGTATGGTCCAGCACACAGGTACCTCAGTGTTGAGGGCAACAGTCGCTGGTGAGTGCCAAGAGGCCTTCCATATTTCACCTGGCTGCAGCAGATAGATGGTTATTAACAAGAGGTGGAGATGAACTGGTTGGCATCCAGGAGCCAAAATGGTTCCATGGTTCCTATGGGTAATAACTTAATATTAAACACTTATGAAACAGTGTCTACGGACATGAAATGTTGTACATTATAGAAATCATAAAGTCTTCAAACATCTTGGGCCATATTACAAACTTGACTTCTTTCAACAAATTGCCTCCATTTTCCTCCAAAAGAAAAGTTCTTTCACTTGTTGTGCTTGACAGGTTTAAAATGGAGAATACCAAGTGCAAAATCATTTCACCCCATTACAGGCATAAAAATACACATTATTGTAATGAGTGAAGTGCTGCAACAATGAGCCCTGTCAAATGATTTTTCTCATTTCCACTTCTCTCCAACAAACACACCATTAGACACTCGGAATACTGTGCAGCCTATGAACATGGCTTTTCCTTCAAAGAATTCAGCTCATGTATGAGGAAAGTACTGACGGTATATTGCTGTTGTGTTGCACAACCCATCCTGGCAAGATGCATACTGATAAATGCACCACCAAGGAAAGAGGCAACATCTAAGAAGGTACCAATGCATCAAATCTGACAGAACTTTTTTGACACTTGCAAATATGAGCGCATTTTATTGTACACATTTTTTGTCCTGTATTGTGCATGTGCATTATTAATGAGTAGGATCATTTCTTCACTTTTACAGGATGACACAAGAAACATTTCAATCGAAATGACTGCTGCATGTCTTTGTCTGATAAAAACAGCCGGTAAAACGAGTGTGGTACAGTTTCATTAGCATACAGTACGTAGAATACATTGTGGGGAAGAATATTAATGTGTTTTTGTGAGTAATGTGACATGCGCACATCTCTGCCTGTGGGCTCAACTGTGCAGGAAGAGATGAATGGGAAGGGAGTGAGTATTTAATAATGTTTCAGTGCATACGGCTCGGAGGTGAAAAGAAAATTACCATTATCTATAACACGGTAACAAGAAAAAGAGGATAGCTCAAAGGGTGAGGTTAAAGAAAATGCTGAAAAAAGAAAAATGCATCGTTTCGATGAATAAGGCATTCGGGAATGGCCAATTATGCTTTTTATTTTGCCATTTTTCAAAATTCATTGTGAATCTAATAGCATAACTGAGACGGAAATGACCCAAAATGTAGACCTTGATTCCTATCTGTCTTTGCAAATTCCTAAATCCACACTTCTTTTGCTGATTGGTATATTTGGGGGCAATCTCAGGCTAGTGTCTTGGTTAGGTGTTTGGTTAATCCACAACCCAAAGAGTACTGATTTAAAGTCACCCAAATACTGTTTCAAACTCGACAAAATTTGCATTTTACTGTGTGCTGTATGAATCCCTGTCCATGTAAGTTGTTGCTTAATGAGAGTGTCTCATCTATATTTAACATCTCATCAAAAATCCACAAAGAGATAAAGTTATGGCACCTGCATACCCAACAGTATTGGCTAATATTGCCATCTGCATCTCTCTGAAATCCTGGCCTCCCTTAACTTCCCCCACTTCTCAGTATACTTTAGTGTCATATCACATTTCTTTTGCAATTCATCACAGGCTACACAGAAATGTGAATTTACAGTTGTTTATTAATGGCTGTGTTTAAATTCATGGTCATATGAATAGAATGTTTCACTTTGGGTCAACATATTGCCAAGATGTCTGTAGTAACTGGGAGGAGTGGTAGAGCTTGTAGCTAAAGACACCAGCTTCATAGCTGAACATGCTGCAGTCCACAGGTTACCTCTGAAGTACAGTACTGAGCCACTGGGCCATTTACGTACTTTGACTAGTTGTAAAAGGCTGACCTTCCTTCCAGGATATCTCCAGTGCCGGTGTACAATCCTTCAAACAGCTGTTAACCATGGTATCTTGGTGAGATAGAAAATGTGATTAAACAGCTGACCAATATGAGTAACCAATCAATGATTGCTGAGTAAATTAGCTGTTCATAATTTTTAATACAAACAGCCAAGTCACTCGTCATGAAAACTACCGTCCAGTCCCAAAAATATACTTTAACAAGAGCAATCAGAGATTTCTCACATCTGCCAATCCAGATCTGGATCACGTCCAAAATTCAGTGGAGTCTTCCATGTCCTAATGTCTATCTGTGGTGCAAATTTGTCAAGGTTTGGCATTCTCTGGGCTCCTGTTATGGTTTTGCTGTCCGTCTGTGATCCTACCCAGTGATTTTCTGTTTGCTTTCTCTTGCCTCACTTAGTACCATTTTAGTTTAGTCTCTGACCTTTATTTACTTTGTTGTTGTTCTGCTTTTCTGTTTCTTTTCAGTCACTGGATGTACTGTCTGTTTATATACTGCTGCCACATGTAGTTCCGTTCTGGTTTAGTCTTGATCTTTTTCCTTGTTGAACTTCTTTGGTCTCATTTTATTTTGTAGTTTCTGTCACTGATCACTCTGTTTCTGTTTACTAAAGTTTCACTTTCCTGCACTCTCTTGCCCCAGCTTTCACCCTGTTTCTGTTTGCTAAAGCTTCACTTTCCTGCACTCTCTTGCCTCAGCTTTCACCCTTTCTGTTTGCTAAAGTTGCACTTTCCTGCACTCTCTTGCCCCAGCTTTCACTCTGTTTCGGTTTACTAAAGTTTCACTTTCCTAGACTCTCTTGCCCCAGCTTTCACCCTGTTTCTGTTTGCTAAAGTTACACTTTCCTGCACTCTCTTGCCTCAGCTTTCACCCTGTTTCTGTTTGCTAAGGTTCAGAAAGCACTGTAACTAGGTTTAAGGACATGTTTCCTTCTTTATGTTCCCTAATGCCATATACCAACACAGTGCAGAGTAGCTACCTAAACTCTGTAAGTGAGATAGAGTATGTCGTCAATAGTTTTACATCCTTATTGAAGACAACTTTGGATGCTGTAGCTCCTCTGAAAAAGAGAGCTTTAAATCAGAAGTTCCTGACTCCGTGGTATAACTCACAAACTCGCAGCTTAAAGCAGATAACCCGTAAGTTGGAGAGGAAATGGCGTCTCACTAATTTAGAAGATCTTCACTTAGCCTGGAAAAAGAGTCTGTTGCTCTATAAAAAAGCCCTCCGTAAAGCTAGGACATCTTACTACTCATCACTAATTGAACAAAATAAGAACAACCCCAGGTTTCTTTTCAGCACTGTAGCCAGGCTGACAAAGAGTCAGAGCTCTATTGAGCCGAGTATTCCTTTAACTTTAACTAGTAATGACTTCATGACTTTCTTTGCTAATAAAATTTTAACTATTAGAGAAAAAATTACTCATAACCATCCCAAAGACGTATCGTTATCTTTGGCTGCTTTCAGTGATGCCGGTATTTGGTTAGACTCTTTCTCTCAGATTGTTCTGTCTGAGTTATTTTCATTAGTTACTTCATCCAAACCATCAACATGTCTATTGGACCCCATTCCTACCAGGCTGCTCAAGGAAGCCCTACCATTATTTAATGCTTCGATCTTAAATATGATCAATCTATCTTTATTAGTTGGCTATGTACCACAGGCTTTTAAGGTGGCAGTAATTAAACCATTACTTAAAAAGCCATCATTTGACCAAGCTATCTTAGCTAATTATAGGCCAATCTCCAGCCTTCCTTTTCTCTCAAAAATTCTTGAAAGGGTAGTTGTAAAACAGCTAACTGATCATCTGCAGAGGAATGGTCTATTTGAAGAGTTTCAGTCAGGTTTTAGAATTCATCATAGTACAGAAACAGCATTAGTGAAGGTTACAAATGATCTTATGGCCTCAGACAGTGGACTCATCTCTGTGCTTGTTCTGTTAGACCTCAGTGCTGCTTTTGATACTGTTGACCATAAAATTTTATTACAGAGATTAGAGCATGCCATAGGTATTAAAGGCACTGCGCTGCGGTGGTTTGAATCATATTTATCTAATAGATTACAATTTGTTCATGTAAATGGGGAATCTTCTTCACAGACTAAGGTTAATTATGGAGTTCCACAAGGTTCTGTGCTAGGACCAATTTTATTCACTTTATACATGCTTCCCTTAGGCAGTATTATTAGACGGCATTGCTTAAATTTTCATTGTTACGCAGATGATACCCAGCTTTATCTATCCATGAAGCCAGAGGACACACACCAATTAGCTAAACTGCAGGATTGTCTTACAGACATAAGGACATGGATGACCTCTAATTTCCTGCTTTTAAACTCAGATAAAACTGAAGTTATTGTACTTGGCCCCACAAATCTTAGAAACATGGTGTCTAACCAGATCCTTACTCTGGATGGCATTACCCTGACCTCTAGTAATACTGTGAGAAATCTTGGAGTCATTTTTGATCAGGATATGTCATTCAAAGCGCATATTAAACAAATATGTAAGACTGCTTTTTTGCATTTACGCAATATCTCTAAAATTAGAACGGTCTTGTCTCAGAGTGATGCTGAAAAACTAATTCATGCATTTATTTCCTCTAGGCTGGACTATTGTAATTCATTATTATCAGGTTGTCCTAAAAGTTCCCTGAAAAGCCTTCAGTTAATTCAAAATGCTGCAGCTAGAGTACTGACGGGGACTAGAAGGAGAGAGCATATCTCACCCATATTGGCCTCTCTTCATTGGCTTCCTGTTAATTCTAGAATAGAATTTAAAATTCTTCTTCTTACTTATAAGGTTTTGAATAATCAGGTCCCTTCTTATCTTAGGGACCTCATAGTACCATATCACCCCAATAGAGCGCTTCGCTCTCAGACTGCAGGCTTACTTGTAGTTCCTAGGGTTTGTAAGAGTAGAATGGGAGGCAGAGCCTTCAGCTTTCAGGCTCCTCTCCTGTGGAACCAGCTCCCAATTCGGATCAGGGAGACAGACACCCTCTCTACTTTTAAGATTAGGCTTAAAACTTTCCTTTTTGCTAAAGCTTATAGTTAGGGCTGGATCAGGTGACCCTGAACCATCCCTTAGTTATGCTGCTATAGACTTAGACTGCTGGGGGGTTCCCATAATGCACTGAGTGTTTCTTTCTCTTTTTGCTCTGTATGCACCACTCTGCATTTAATCATTAGTGATTGATCTCTGCTCCCCTCCACAGCATGTCTTTTTCCTGGTTCTCTCCCTCAGCCCCAACCAGTCCCAGCAGAAGACTGCCCCTCCCTGAGCCTGGTTCTGCTGGAGGTTTCTTCCTGTTAAAAGGGAGTTTTTCCTTCCCACTGTCGCCAAGTGCTTGCTCACAGGGGGTCATTTGACCTTTGGGGTTTTTACGTAATTATTGTATGGCCTTGCCTTACAATATAAAGCACCTTGGGGCAACTGTTGTGATTTGGCGCTATATAAATAAAATTGAATTGAATTGAATTAAAGTTACACTTTCCTGCACTCTCTTGCACCTGCTGGATTAGTCTTTGTCACGTCCTCACCTTCACCACACCTGACTCTTGTCATGTCCTTATTGTCTTATTGTCTTGTCACCTGAATTTAAGCCCTGTCTTTCATGTTCTCCACTTCTAGTTTGTTGCGCTCAATGCCTTTTGCTTCTGCCTTTGTTCCAGCCCTTTTTTGATCTCTTTCACGCCATAGTCTTGACTTTGATCTGGTTGCCTTGCTGTGTATGACCCTGCTTGTGTTTTTTGGACTCTGCTCTAGTCTCTGCCTGCATACTCTTGCTCTAGTCTCTGCCTGCATACTCTGCCTCGCTGTGTTTTTGAACATTACTTGTTTTTTGACTATGCCTCAGCCCAACGTCTGCCTGTTACCTCTGTATCGCTGTCTGCCTACCCGTGTACCAAACCATTGCTTTGCCTCCAGATAAAGCCTTTTGATAATTCCCTCATCTCTGCCTTTGGGTCTGCATTTGTGTCCTCCACCTCTTGTGCCACTCCTTCCAGAATCCTGACAAAATTTGGTGAGAATCTGTGAAGTAGTTTAGAAGAAATCCTTCAAAGCCTATAAAAAGTGAAAGCTTTATCTATCAGGCTTGATAGGCAGGACAGGCTGGACACAAATGCAAAATGCAGGGACACAGCTCAGTAGAGAAAGGACGTTTACTGGATACACAGACTGGGGTTGGTACACAAAAAGGCAGTCCAAAAAGAGCAAGAGTATCAAAAGCATCAGGCAACAAAGCATGGTCGGAGTACATAGGCAGGTAGTCAAAAAAACGGATGAGACAAACAAACAAGGCAAGAGAACAAGAACTGAGCTAGAAGGAAGGCACTAGGCACATCGATCTGGCGAAGAGCAAAGGCAAACAGTGAAGCTTATAATCCTCCAGGTGATTACTACAAACCAAGGACAGGTGTGCAGAGAAGCTCCCAGAACGGGGTGTGGCCAGACAGAGAGAGACACCGACCACCGATAAGATAACACAAAATGAACCGGCTGAAAAAGATGGTCCACCGAGCCTGGCGTGCATTGAGACGCTTACTCCAGGTTTTTATGTTCAGTCCAAACTAAAAAAGGCAACTGTGCTCCCTCCAACTAGTGGCTCCACTCCTCCAAGGCCACTTTGACCTCTAGCAGTACACGATCTCGATGCCGTAGTTTCGTTCGGCAGCAGTGAGTTTTTTAGACAGAAAAGCACAGGGATGCAACTTGTTATCACTGGATCTTATTTGGGAAAGCACTGCCCCAACACCAGTATCTGAAGCATCTACTTCAACCACGAACTGTCGAGCGGGGTCAGGGAGGAGCAGCACGGGGGCCATTGTGAAATGATTTTTTAGGTTCTGGAATGCTTCATCGCATTCAGGGGTCCACTCAAACAAACAAAGAGAGGAGGTTACATTATGTAACGGAGCTGCTATCATACTGAAATTACGAATTAATTTGCGATAAAAATTGGCGAAGCTTAAGAACCTCTGAACGTCCTTGTGACACTTTGGAACCGCCTACTCGCGGACAGCGGCCACCTTAGCTGGATCCATCTGAATTTGACCCTCAGAAAGCACAAAACCCAAGAACGACATGGTGGAACAGTGAAATTCACACTTCTCTGCTTTGACGTAGAGATTATTGTGAAGCAGAGTCTAGAGAACTGACCGAACCTGTTGAATGTGGGTCTCTAGATCAGGGGAGTATATAAGAATATTGTCCAGATAAACGAAAACACACTTGTTAAGAAACTCACGTAACACGTCATTGACAAGATTCTGAAATACTGGTGGAGCGTTGGTGAGTCCAAAAGGCATCACCAAGTATTCATAGTGGCCGGTGGGAGTATTGAAGGCGGTCTTCCATTCGTCACCGGCGTGAATGCGAACCAGATGGTAGGCGTTACGTAAATCCAGCTTGGTGAATACTCCCTCCAACAGTTTGAAAGCGGATGAAAGTAACGGCAAAGGATACTGGTTTTTGATCGTGACATTATTGAGACCACGATAATCAATACAGGGGCGGAGTGATTTGTCCTTCTTTTCAACAAAGAAAAACCCTACCCTGGCGGGCGAGGATGAGGGACGAATCAAGCCAGCCGTGAGTGATTCCTGAATATATGTGTTCATGGCTTCGCATTCCGGTGCTGAAAGAGAAAACAGTTTTCCTCATGGAGGAGTAGCTCCCGGGAGTAAATCAATGGCACAGTCATATTCGCGATGTGGTGGAAGTGTTTTGGCTTTAACCTTGTTAAATACATCTGCGAGATCATAGTAGCAGGTAGGGACCCCTTCTAGATCTGACTTATTTACACCAGAGGTGCTGGCAGGCTTACGCAAACAGACATCATTACACGCCAGTCCCCAGAACTCTATTCTCCCATGAGACCAGTCTAGACGGGGTTTATGATGTTGCAACCAGGGGTGCCCCAGGATTACCGGGTGAGTCATCATGTCAAAAATATGGAAACTAATGAGTTCTGAATGATTGTCTGGAATGGTCATACGAACTGATTGAGTGCGGAACACAGTTTGGCCTAATTTGCGACCATCCACTGCATGGACCATCAGGGGGCGTGACAGGTGAAACAACTTAAGATGGAGGGACCTGGCAAGAGAAGACAACATTAAATTAGAATCTGCACCAGAATCAATAAACACAGGGCTCACCTGGGTGGAAGAATCAGATTTCAACTCAGCATGTATTACATTCTGAGAAGAGGGAATAATAGAGCTTTGACTCACCCGCACTACCCTTTTCGGCCGCACCGGGGCACCCCTGACCGGACAATGTAAAAGAACATGACCAAACTGTCCACAGTAAAAACAGTCCCTCCACACGGCGGCACTCCTTCTCTTGGGTGGTGAGACGGGCCCTCCCCACTTGCATGGGCTCCTTGGTGGAAGCGGAGGGGAGGGTGCCCGGATGACCAGAAGTGGGCAGCCAGTCAGTTGTGGACACAGGAAGATGGCATTTGTGACGAGGATGATCAGACAGGTGATGATCCCTGCGGATTGCCAGAGCTATGAGGTCGTCCAGGTCCTCCGGCAGATCCACTGCGATGAGCTGATGGTTCAATCCCTGGAAGAACACGTCCTGGAGTGCTGCGGGATTCCAATCGCTCTTCACTGCCAGGATGCGGAAATCAATTGTGTAGTCAGCAGCACGGCGATTACCTTGCTTTAGCCTCATCAGCTCGTGTGCTGCCTCACGCCCAGGAGAGGAGTGCTGGAATACCTGCCGGAGTGATTTGGTGAAGGCTGCCAGAGAAGAGCAGGATGGCGAGTCCCGGCTCCATTCAGCTGTAGCCCACGCTGCCGCCCGACCGGTCAGGTGAGTGATGACGAATGCTATCTTCGACTGCTCGGTTGGGAACATTGGCGCCATTAATTCGAGTTAATTAATTAGTTCACACTGGGTTATGAAGGGTCTGACATCCCCTGACTCACCAGAAAAACGTTCAGGTCGTGAGAATTGGTTACAGACCTCTGCTACAGGAACGGAAACCGGCGGGGCAGCTGACGATCCCGGACATGGTGTGACAACGGGAGTCGTGCTCGTCTTTGCCTGATGTTTTAAGGCGATTAATAGTTGCTCCATCTGAGCGCTCACCGAGTCCATGAACGAGTCTTGCCTCTTCGCCAACTCACTGAGTCTGGAGTTCAAGATGGCTAACTGGTCCTCCTATTGGGCTAACTGCTGGCTGTGGTGGCGCAATGCCGGTGGCGATAGGCAGGACAGGCTGGATGCAAATACAAAATGCAGGGACACAGCTCAGTAGAGACAGGACGTTTACTGGATACACAGGCTGGGGTCTGTACACAAAAAGGCAGTCCAAAAAGAGCAACAGTATCAAAAGCATCAGGCAACAAGGCGTGGTCAGAGTACACAGGCAGGTAGTCAAAAAAACAGATGAGACAAACAAGCAAGGCAAGAGAACAAGAACTGAGCTGGAAGGAAGGCACTAGGCACATCGATCTGGCGAAGAGCAAAGGCAAACAGTGAAGCTTATAAGCCTCCAGGTGATTACTACAAACCAAGGACAGGTGTGCAGAGAAGCTCCCAGAATGGGGCGTGGCCAGACAGAGACAGACACCCACCACCAAGAGCCAAGAGAGGAAGACAAGAGGAGGACAGAGAAAACCCAAGCAGAAAGACAAAGCAGGAGACAGATCATGAAAACAACCTGACCACCCCAGAATCTGAAAATATCCAGAATCCTGATTACCTCCAAAATTTAATGGAGTCTTACATGGCCTAATATGTATCTGTGTTAAAAATTTTGTCAAAATCCATGTAATAGTTTTGATGTAATCCTCCTAACAGTAAGCCTATACAAAGTCGAACTTGATACAGAATCTGGATCCGGATCTGGATCACCTCCAAAATTTAATGGGTTCTTACATCCTTAATATCTATTTGTGGTAAAAAATAAATAAATAAATAAAATTGTCAAAATCTGTGCAGTAGTTTTGATGTAATCCTACTAACAGACAGACAGATAAATAAACACCAATGATCTTATGTCCTTGGTGGACATAATTAAACACCCAAACCAAGGTTAGCCTAATAGCTTTAGCTTGCTTGGTAACATCCTCTGCCGCTCGCTCAGAAGCTGCAGTGGTCTCTCTCGGTTGGGACGAACCACGATTAAGATTTTTAATATTCTGTGCGCATCCTCTCTCTGGCCTCATCACCAAGAGAGCCTAAAATAGTCCCACAACAAACAAACAACTGCACTACAAAAGACTACAACTCTGCTTCCTGGTCCCAGCTTTTGATACTGTTGACCATAAAATTTTATTACAGAGATTAGAGCATGCCATGGGTATTAAAGGCACTGTGCTGCAGTGGTTTGAATCATATTTATCTAATAGATTACAATTTGTTCATGTAAATGGGGAGTCTTCTTCATGGACTAAGGTTAATTATGGAGTTTCACAAGGTTCTGTGCTAGGACCGATTTTATTCACTTTATACATGCTTCCCTTAGGCAGTATTATTAGAAAGCATTGCTTAAATTTTCATTGTTACGCAGATGATACCCAGCTTTATCTATCCATGAAGCCAGAGGACACACACCAATTAGTTAAACTGCAGGAATGTCTTTCAGACATAAAGACATGGATGACCTCTAATTTCCTGCTTTTAAATTCAGATAAAACTGAAGTTATTATACTTGGCCCCACAAATCTTAGAAACATGGTGTCTAACCAGATCCTTACTCTGGATGGCATTACCCTGACCTCCAGTAATACTGTGAGAAATCTTGGAGTCATTTTTGATCAGGATATGTCCTTCAATGCACATATTGCGCAAATATGTAGGACTGCTTTTTTGCATTTACGCAATATCTCTAAAATTAGAAAGGTCTTGTCTCAGAGTGATGCTGAAAAGCTAATTCATGCATTTATTTCTTCTAGGCTGGACTATTGTAATTCATTATTATCAGGTTGTCCTAAAAGTTCCCTGAAAAGCCTTCAGTTAATTCAAAATGCTGCAGCTAGAGTACTGACGGGGACTAGAAGGAGAGAGCATATTTCACCCATATTGGCTTCTCTTAATTGGCTCCCTATTAATTCCAGAATAGAATTTAAAATTCTTCTTCTTACTTATAAGGTTTTGAATAATCAGGTCCCATCTTATCTTAGGGACCTCATAGTACCATATCACCCCAATCGAGCGCTTCGCTCTCAGACTGCAGGCTTACTTGTAGTTCCTAGGGTTTGTAAGAGTAGAATGGGAGGCAGAGCCTTCAGCTTTCAGCCTCCTCTCCTGTGGAACCAGCTCCCAATTCGTATTAGGGAGACAGACACCCTCTCTACTTTTAAGATTAAGCTTAAAACTTTCCTTTTTGCTAAAGCTTATAGTTAGGGCTGGATCAGGTGACCCTGAACCATCCTTTAGTTATGCTGCTATAGACTTAGACTGCTGGGGGGTTCCCATGATGCACTGAGTGTTTCTTTTTATTCACCTCTTTTTGCTCTGTATGCACCACTCTGCTTTTAATCATTGGTGATTGATCTCTGGTCTCTTCCACAGCATGTCTTTTTCCTGATTCTCTCCCCTCAGCCCCAACCAGTCCCAGCAGAAGACTGCCCCTCCCTGAGCCTGGTTCTGCTGGAGGTTTCTTCCTGTTAAAAGGGAGTTTTTCCTTCTCACTGTCGCCAAGTGCTTGCTCATAGGGGGTTGTTTTGACCATTGGGGTTTTTCTGTAATTATTGTATGGCTTTTGCCTTACAATATAAAGCGCCTTGGGGCAACTGTTTATTGTGATTTGGCGCTATATAAATAAAATTGATTTGCTTTGATTTGATACAAAACAATGCATGACTTGCCGATGTATTAATTTGACAATGTTTTAAGCACACGAATGGCAAAAATTTCAACTAAATCATGATTTCTTACCCTCTCACTGATGCATGCGTGTGGCTTCAAGCCATGTTGGATGTCTTCTTGTTAGATCCAGGAAACCTCAAAAGTATTCCGGCAGCCTTCCCACAAGCTCATATTGCAGCAATGACTGCACAAGCTGTGGGGAGTGTGAGGTTGGTAACCGAGATGGGGCGTATTCAGGCTTCCCACCCAGATCATGCAGGGAATTGTCTATGCGCCACCTCTTTACCTCTTAAGGGTTGGTTGAGAGGTATGCAGAGTAAGCACTGTCGACATGGTAACACCCATAGCAGGAATTTTTGAGCTTCAGAGTGGCTCTTTGGAGTCCCTTCAGAAGATCTATGGGTTTATCTACTATAATGCGTTAAGGTGTATATAGAATAAATAACGTATGTGAGAAAGCCATCAATGAGGGAGCAGAGTGTGGTAGATATAATGAGGTGTGCAACAACATGAATAATTGTGAGGGATTGCATCAGTACCATATCACCAAAACTGTAGGCGTGGCCTCACGATCACACAGGCCTCCAAAGCCATTGCAAGCACCAAAGAGTACCCCCAGCCTCATGGGAGTGGACATGCACAGCGATAGGACCAGTCAAGCACACGAGCAGAAGGTAAGAAGCGACCACATGCACCCTGCAGGAGGGAGTGAAGCAACACTGTGAGCATGGGGTATAGAAGAGACAGTCCTACTACGAATGTCAGACAGAAACTAAAACTCCACAGAGAGATAGTGCACCAATGCTACACCTGCATCTGAGGTTGAGGTTTGTGCATCAGAGCCAACAGAGACACCCTAAACTGCCGGCGGCAGGCATGTACCAATGGTAATAGTTCAGCAAGGCTAATAGGGAGAATTTATCATGATGATGATGTGTGGCAGTTTGGTGGGAGGGGTAAACATCTTTCTCGCCAAAAGCTTTTGTTTCAACATCAGTATATTCCAAAGCATTCCATGCCCGCGTGTACGTATGTGCTTATGTGTGTGTAAGACAAAGTAGAGGCATAAATCTAGTTAAAGAAATTGCAGCCATCTAGTTTACTCAAATTTAACATTGTAGCAGGGAAATAAGGAAATTTTTATCTACATTACACTTTTCCTAACACAAAATACACTTAAGAAGTACAAAATCCAAATTAGAAAGAAGATTAGAATATGCTGTAGAAACCAGTAGTTATTGGCTTGGCATGAAAAAATACTGAGATTTAGAATAAATTGAGCACGATAACAACAACAAAAGCATGATCTTCCTTTGTATAAGCTTTCATCTAGTTGCAGCAATTGTAAATAAATAAAAGCCAAAATAACTGAGGTCAGCTGTGGAGAAGAATTTCACAATGACACATAACATGATGCAAGACACGAAAATGTATAATTTAGAAGCAAGAAGGCATTCACTCAACCAGAGTTGTGATGCAATTTCTCAAAATAAATGTAGACATAGAAAAAAGCAGAGCCTCAAATGCTTAGTTTTTTTGTCGCACAGGTTCTAACAACAGGTCAGAAGGGGAACAAGGTGGTATATACAGCACCTTCAGCATTTTACTGCAAATGATATCAGGCCATGTGGAGTAGATTAAAAAAAGCAGGATTCAATCTCATGTGCTGTCACTTACACCTGTAATTCAGGAGTTCCTACCTGAAAGAGGAGATTGAATTCATCTAAACAGTTCAGAGTCGCAATAACAGCAGATGGTTCAATCTCTAATCTAACCAAAGCTGCAAAACTATTACAGCCCATGTTTCAACTGAGACTGTGCTAGAGGGAGAAACGTAATGTCTGTGGTCCAGCTGTGTAGTGTGTTGGAATCACACAGTGGCCGAAATATTTTAAAATGTAGAAACACGTGATAAGTGATAGTTTGGGAGAATAATTAAGTTGACTTTAATGGATAAACCAGTATAAATTTGGTTCGTGCACCTGGCTGACTCTGGTTCAGTTTTGTGCTGTAATGTGCGAGAGTGATTTGTTTGGATGCACGAAAGCAGTTCCCGCCAGGGCACATTTGACACCAAGTCCACCGGCACAGGCACACCACTCATCAAACATCAGGCAGATCATGTTTTCTCAAGATCACAGGGCTCCCGGCTGCCTTGGCCACACCCACACTTGGCCAAAGACACACAGTACTTGGGCCTGCACTGAGGTGAGCGCAAGGCAACTGAAAGCCCAACCAAGTGTTGTGTGTCGACGCGGGTTGAGGAGCGGACCTGCGTCTGACAGAACCCAGCGCTAAAAATAACCAGAAAAGCGGTTCCAAAAACAATATGTTTATTTCACCCGCTGTGTTTAAAAGGTGTAAAAACAAAAATAGCGTCCTTCTGGTGGAGTGACTGTTGGTACGCTCTCCAGCGCCCGCAAGGATCAAAGCCCGGCGCTCCTGGACCCACTACCACTGCCAAACACCCCCCAGGTGGACACGACAAACTGACTCTCTGTGAAGCAAAGAAGAGGTGAGGTAAGTCAGCAGTTACAACAATAACTTTCAAAAGACACACGCTATCAGCAACACATTCAGGTCTGTATCTTTTTAACTTTATGCAAATGAGCAGCTTCTCACAACAGGTGGAGGATCACTTATCCGCATGCCACAGCAGTGAGAAGCAAGCAGCACAATTCTCATCACAATTCAAGTATACTGTGTAACAAAACACCAAGTTACTATCAACAATTAGTCAAACACTTAATCACCTTTGATGTGTGCTGACAGCATGTGTCCCTCACCCTTCCTTGCTTCACGGGCTCGATGTGTCAAACCCAGGCGCGGTCCTCAGCGTCTCACAAACGAACATCACAAGGTCGAGTTCCCGGCAGTTCTGCTTGAATCACACATGCCTTAAATGCAGAACGCCATCCAATTATCTGCTTCAGCTGAAAGTCTTTAAGGTTGCATGTGAGCACCAGTCACAGGTGCTTCACATGATGTTGATGAGGGTGAGGACTCTTCAGCCAGCACCTTCTCCACAGAAGAATCAGTTTCCATGCCACCTGAAGAGCAAAGAAAAGAAAAGAACACCAAAACATCCAGCCACACCCCCCAACACACAACACCAAGTTCCAGAAAATATTGAACATATTCAAGTCTAGCACAGGTTTATGTGAGTTTTTCCTGACTTACGAGGTCTATTAGAAAAGTATCCGACCGTATTATTTTTTTCAAAAACCATATGGATTTGAATCACGTGTGATTGCGTCAGACAAGCTTGAACCCTCGTGCGCATGCGTGAGTTTTTCCACGCCTGTCGGTTGCGTCATTCGCCTGTGAGTAGGCTTTGAGTGAGGAGTGGTCCACCCCTCTCGTTGTTGTTTCATTGCCAGGAAATGGTGGAATGATTTGGGCTTTTTTTCCATCAGAATTTTTTCAGAAACTGTTAGAGACTGGCAGCTGGAAACCATTAGAAAAATGTATCTGGCTTTACGGGCTTGGTAGAGAATAAGGAGTGTTACTGTTGCTTTAAGGACGGCCCCCAGCGGCTGTGGGGCGCGCCGCGCTCCGAAGCCGCCATCGACAGGCTGAATGACCATTTCATTTCTAAACGGATGGCTGTCTGGATCCGTGACCATCGTGTGCCATTTCTCTGGTTATCACAGGAGCTGAACATAAACCATTTTCCAGCAGATTTCACTTTTAACAAGAGATTTTGTCATGGAAAGCCGAGCGGAGGCTTCGCGCATCACGATGGATTCGCTACTGGAGCGAGACAAAACCACTTCCATTTTGGTCTCACAGGACGGCTTTGAGATGGCGTTCAGACAGCTGTCGGTGGTTTTTCCATCGAGTGATTATCCGAGAAATTGTGGCTGTGCCTGGACATGCCAGAACATGTCCTGTGAGGCTTCATCACGGCGTTGCTTTGCGCTATGCGGCACCGCCGCAATGCGCAGAATTCCTCCGCACGTCTGTCTCAATGTGCCGAAAAAGTGCTGATGTCCACGTCTTTTCACAATTCCTGTGCTAGTCAGACGACGTCCCGGATAAAACATAGTGTCCAGTTTGGAAATGAATGGCACATTCCACTGTTACAGGAGTTTTTGTCATGGAAAGAGGAGTGGAGGCTTCGCGCGTTGTGGCGGTGCCACATGGTGCAAAGCAACGCCGTGATGAAGCCTCACGGGACATGTTCTGGCATGTCCAGGCACATCCATAATTTCTCGGATAATCACTCGATGGAAAAACCACCGACAGCTGTCTGAACGCCATCTCAAAGCTGTCCTGTGAGACCAAAATGGAGGTGGTTTTGTATCGCTCCAGTAGCAAATCCATCGTGACGTGCGAAGCCTCCGCTCGGCTTTCCATGACAAAATCTCTTGTTAAAAGTGAAATCTGCCGGAAAATGGTTGATGTCCAGCTCCTGTGATAACCAGAGAAATGGCACACAATGGTCACGGATCCAGACAGCCATCCGTTTAGAAATGAAATGGTCGTTCAGCCTGCCGATGGTGGCTTTGGAACGCGGTGCGCCCCACAGCCGCTGGGGGCCGTCCTTAAAGCGACAGTAACACTCCTTATTCTCTACCAAGCCCGTAACATTTTCACCAAAAGCCAGATACATTTTTCTAATGGTTTCCAGCTGCCAGTCTCTAACAGTTTCTGAAAAAATTCTGATGGAAAAAAGCCCAAATCATTCTGCCATTTCCTGGCAATGAAACAACGACGAGGGGGCTGGACCACTCCTCACTCAAAGCCTGCTCACAGGCGAATGACGCAAACGACAGGCATGGAAAAACTCACACATGCGCACGAGGGTTCAAGCTTGTCTGATGCAATCACACATGATTCAAATCCATATGGTTTTTGAAAAAAATAATAAGGTCGGATACTTTTCTAATAGACCTCGTATGCTGAACTTTGCTGAGTCAGAGTGTAATGATGCGCCGTGAATAAGGATACTCATATCACGAAATCTGTATCACATCCTGTTTATTTTTTTTAATTAGTGTCATGATACCATGAAAAGTCAACTACTACACAGAAGGAATGATGACTTCTTGCAGAAGACAACATGAAGGTTCCAATTTCTTCTTCAGAATAATCTCACACACACACACACACACACACACACACACACACACACACACACACACACACACACACACACACACACACACACACACACACACACACACACTCATCTTCAACCGCTCAGTCCAATTAAGGGTCATGGGGAGCTGGAGCCAATCCCAGCAGTCATAGAGCGCGAGGCAGGGTACACCCAAGACAGGACACCAGTCTGTCCAGAATAATCTCTTTCTTTAAAATTAAAACACTTATCACAGGTTACTTTCTACATAACTGGTGGAAACATTGATGTAAGTCCTGGCATCCATCCATCTGCGGGACGGTGCTTTTTTTTGTTTTGTTTTTCAATTAAATTTCAAATTATTTCATTTATATAGCGGCAAATCACAACAAAGCTGCCTCAAGATGCTTCACACAAGTAAGGTCTAATCTTACCAACCCCTAGAGCAAGCACACAGGAGACAGTGATAAGGAAAAACTCCCTCTGATGATTTGAGGAAGAAACCTCAAGCAGACCAGACTCAAAGGGGTGACGCTCTGCTTGGGCACAGTTGACAATACAAATACACAGGGCATTTTTTTCTTTTGTTGCTATCTGCACCTACGCAAATGGCTTATCAGTCCAATGCACAAGTGACAGTCTCTGCTGCATTTATTGCACGTGTACTGTGATGCCTGCTGAGGCTGCTGCTCTCGCTCCTTCCTCCTAGCTTGTTGCTCAGCAAGGCCTTGGGTCCTCTCCTGCTCAGCCATCAGTGATGTAAGTATGTAGTGTGATATGTATCATATTGCTGCGCTAGTGCATCATTACTCCCCTAATGATGAGCAGCACACCTCAGATAATACACAATCTGTGCCGAGGCGCCGCTCGGGACCATTCTGTTCAGAATCAAGCAACACGTAACAGCTGCTGAAATGTTTTGAGGTCTGTTTGCTTGTCCAAGTTCAGACATCATATCCTATAATTTCTTCATTTTGTCTCACTTCGTCATCCCCTGTTGTTTATTTTTTAGTGTCTACTTGGGGAAGAGAAAAAAAAGCCAAGCGAATGGTAATGAAATAGTTTATTTTTCTTTGATATTGATACAAATCTCACACCCTCATTCCAGAGGTTAAAACTGCTCCAAACGCGTCTGCTTATTCCGTCTTCAGACCAAGATAAATATTGCCAGGCTGGCTTCCGCTGACTCCTGCTCAGCTCCCACATTCAGGCCCAAAAAAGAAAAATGATCTGCTTTCCCAAAGGGGCACAGGCAATAGAGCTATGTGTGAGGCTATCGGGGCAGAGCAACTTAATGATGCTGTAGATATTAGATTGCACTTTCTCACCAAACGGACGCCATTTATCTCTTCAACCTGAGCTTCCTGATTGCTGGAGATGGCTTTCTTTGTACAGATGTCACAGGGTGACATTTTGAGACATGCAGCCAAAATGGAATGTTTGCAGTCAGTCAGCGCAATAGCTCAAACGCCGACAGCGTGGGGATATGCCAAGCCTTCAGAGAGCACATCCCTCAACGGAAACATCTTTAGAGATCGGATCCACAGTGTGCCAGATGGAACGAGATCATGATGCACTGTTTACTCTGGCAGCATCTGGCCTTATGCTGGTTATCGCAGAATGCTAAATCTGTTCACACAATGATATTTACCTGGCTGAGAAGTCGCATCAGCATAAGGACTTCATTATCCCTGTTATGGCTGCAATGAAATAAATCGCCCTGCGTCCTTTCATACTTTCACAGCTAATCTCGTTTGCCACAATAATCCTGACAGGTTGATGTATATATTAAATATGTTTAACTAATAAAAGCTGCCGTGATGTATTAGACCTCAATTAACTGTTTTCCAATGCGGCCTCGTTTCTTCAGATGGAAGTCAGGACTCTTGTAATATGGAGAGATCCCGGCTGCAACTGACAGCATCACACTTCCACTATTGTAATTAACCCCTTGGAGACATAAACAACACGCCGTCGAAGATGATATCATTACTTTCTTCTGCTCCTGCCAGGAGTCATGTATTTAGTCCCAGAAGGAAACGTTAATCTAAAACCAACAACAACTAGAGACACTTTTAAATGCAAACCACGTCATTAAAATGTCTAAATGTTGCTTTGTTTGTTTTTGGGTTTTATGTCTTCTTTGGATTGGCATTGGTGGTGGTGGTGGGGGGGTATTAGAGGCACTTTTTGAAGCTGAAAAATCAGAATTTGGATTGTGTTTTCAAAAGGGAATATGGCTTCAATGTAGAAATTATAAACAAGCCATTCAATATTTCATTGGAGTTGTTTTTTCGCTGGCTTTCTGACAGCTCATGGCATGTAATTCCCCAGATAAAGTGTGCTGGTGCAGTGGGCCCACCTTGCTTCAACAACATGAAATAAGGCAAGAAACAGAGAGATAAAGAAAGACAATGAATTAAGAGTACAGACAGAAATCACACCTACAGAATATAAAAAAGCAACATTACACAGAGCCTGTGCCGGCAGGATGAGACCACGGGTGTACAGTCTGAGAAAGTATGTTCACAAACCCAGAGAGACACAACTACAGTACGGAGCATCAGAGTATTTCTGAGGTTACAGAGGGAATGAAAAAGATAGTGTATACACCACAGGTGATAATCATCAAACAGGATTGAGATTATTCCGCTGGAAATGTATCCCTGTAAAGTTCTGAATTCTTATCTTAAAAATGCATCTGTAATCTTGTGTCATAACATTAAATTTTCTTTACTAAATTAAGCCGACATTGATTGTCTTTGCCATTCAGCTCATCCAATCAATACAGTATTTTACAGTCTTTTTCTTTTTTGCATTAAAAAAAATGAAGTTTAAACCTCCATGTTCAGAAAACACATAAATGCCAGGAATTTCTATTGCAGTTTAACTGATCCCATAGTAAACTGCTTGTTTACACGTATATTTTATTGCAAGGTTTTGGAAAAAATTAGGCATGTACCTTGTAAAATATGCAGTGACTGGAAGGACAGATGGATGGGAGACAGACAGACAAATAATGATTGTGCCTCCACTTTGTTAAAACATAACTCAAAAGCAATAAATGCTGTCACCTTTTAACCCTCTAAATTAAAAAAAGCTCATATCTGTTTTTGTTTACTGACCTGTGATCTTGGCCTTGGAACTTGATCACTGAACTTTAGTGATATTTTATCCTGATGTCTCACCTTTGTTTCTAATAGTTGGCCTATGACCCTGAGCTTGATCACTGATTTTTAATCTTTGATGATGTTCCTGACCTTTGATCCAGAGTACTGAAATTTGAACCTGGTTATGTTATTTGATCCTGATAACTCACATTTGTGTCTGATTATTGACCTTTGATTTTGATCCTGATCTTTATTTTTAATTACTGACCTATGACCCATATCTTTGTTCTTGATCTCTGATTCTAATCATTGCTCTTTGATCATGATCACTCAACTTTGGCCATGATTGATAAATTTTGATGTGGATTACTGTAGTTTGATCCTGATTGATTCCTGATTTTTTTTTTTTTTTTGTCCAAGTGCCACACCTTTAAGTTCAAGTTTCACTTTATTTATCCTTAAAAATGAAATTTACTACATTTCATTCAAGTTTGTTGATTAGTTTTTGTGTAATCAGCTTCACTTTGCAGCAGTTTGCTGAGAGATCTATTTTGTTCTTGTCCAG
Organism: Thalassophryne amazonica; assembly: GCF_902500255.1. Taxonomy (NCBI): domain Eukaryota; kingdom Metazoa; phylum Chordata; class Actinopteri; order Batrachoidiformes; family Batrachoididae; genus Thalassophryne; species Thalassophryne amazonica. Next base: position 41,458,278 of record NC_047103.1, on the reverse strand, counting down.
AATGTTGTGCAATCAAGAAAATATCCCAGTTTTGACAAAAAGAATCTGTAAACTGATTGGATCATATTTTCTCAATAAAAGAACACATTTGCATGCTGTTTGTATCCCAGATGTGTATCTCAGTGCCTGTAATCCTTTACTCTCAAACCTGTGTGTATGTAGCATCTGAAAGGGCAAAAAGGTTGCTGTATTAAATAGGTTAAATATCCGTCCACTCTCCGGCAAATCAAGCTGTCTTGTAGACTGACAATATTGTTGAAATAGTCGAAAGTAAACACCAGGCAGGATGAGAAGTATTCACATCGCAGTCTTCTCTGATTATAATTATAGATGCTTTCAGGAGAAGCAACCTTTTTCTGCTTTCTTGTTTTGTGGTGATTGATTGAAAGGGAAAGATGCAGTGTGTTTGGCCTTCGGTGGAATGAATGGAAGAAGTACTCAGGTTATACAACACCATTCAACTCACAGAACTTGTCAACCCAGTTGACATTAGAACATGTTTTTAATGTATCTGCACTAAGGATGGGTGTGTGTGTGTGTGTGTGTGTGTGTGTGTGTGTGTATGCGTGTGCGCATGTGTATGTGTTGAGAATTTTTTTTAATGCATACTGAGTTGTTTAATACACACATTTCAAACAAAAGGGTATGTCTGAATTATCGTGTTTTCCAGAGTATAAGTTGTAGCCTATAAGTCGGAGTATAAGTTTGGAAGGTGCAATTTATACTCCAGTACAACTGATAACAAAAAAATCACATGCTCGTTATTAATTTAATAATGGCCGTGTCAAATTTTCCGTTCAAGGTTCAATAGAAGCCACATTACTGGAGTATTCGAACCATATACAGTGAGGAAAATAAGTATTTGAACACCCTGCGGTTTTGCAAGTTCTCCCACTTAGAAATCATGGAGGGGTCTGAAATGTTCAGCTTAGGTGCATGTCCACTGTGAGAGACATAATCTAAAAAAAAAAAAAAAATCTGGAAATCACAATGTATGATTTTTTAAATAATTTATTTGTATGTTACTGCTGCAAATAAGTATTTGAACACCTGTGTAAAATCAATGTTAATATTTGGTACAGTAGCCTTTGTTTGTAATTACAGAGGTCAAACGTTTCCTGTAGTTTTTCACCAGGTTTGCACACACTGCAGCAGGGATTTTGGTCCACTCTTCCATATGGATCTTCTCCAAATCTTTCAGGTTTGGAGTTTCAGCTCCCTCCAAAGATTTTCTATTGAGTTCAGGTCTGGAGACTGACCAGGCCACTCCAGGACCTTAAAATGCTTCTTACTGAGCCCCTCCTTAGTTGCCCTGGCTGTGTGTTTGGGGTCATTGTCATGCTGGAAGACCCAGCCATGACCCATCTTCAATGTTCTTACTGAGGGATGGAGGTTGTTTGCCAAAATCTCACAATACATGACCCCATCCATCCTCCCTTCAATACGGTGCAGTCGTCCTGTCGCCTTTGCAGAAGAGCACCCCCAGAGTATGATGTTTCCACCCCCATGCTTCACAGTTTGGATGGTTTTCTTGGGGTTGTTCTCATCCTCTAAACATGGTAAGTGGCATTGATTCCAAAAAGCTCTATTTTGGTCTCATCTGACCATATGACCTTCTCCGATGCCTCCTCTGGATCATCCAGATGGTCACTGGTGAACTTCAAACGGGCCTGGGCATGTGCTGGCTTGAGCAGGGGGACCTTGCTGCCCTGCAGGATTTTAAACCATGACAGCATCATGTGTTACTAATGTAATCTTTGTGACTGTGGTCCCAGCTCTCTTCAGGTCATTGATGAGGTCCTCCTGTGTAGTTCTGAGCTTTCTCAGAATCATCCTTACCCCACAAAGTGAGATCTTGCATGGAATCCCAGATGGAGGGAGATTGACAGTCATATTGTGTTTCTTCCACTTTCTAATAAATAATCGTAACAGTTGTTGTCTTCTACCAAGCTGCTTGCCTGTTGTCTTGTAGTCCATCCCAGCCTTGTGCAGGTCTACAGTTTTGTCCCTGGTGTCCTTAGACAGCTCTTGGGCCTTGGCTATGGTGGACAGGTTGGAGTGTGATTGATTGAGTGTGTGAACAGGTGTCTTTTATACAGGTAACAAGTTCAAACAGGTGCAATTAATACAGGTAAAGAGTGCAGAATAAGAGGGCTTCTTAAAGAAAAATGAACAGGTCTGTGAGAGACAGAATTCTTGCTGGTTGGTAGGTGTTCAAATACTTATTTGCAACAGTAACATACAAATAAATTATTAAAAAATCATACATTGTGATTTATGGATTTTTTTTTTTTTTTTTTTTTTTTTAGATTATGTGTCTCACAGTGGACATGGACCCAAGATGAAAATTTCAGACCCCTCCTGAGTGCACTAAATTAGTAAGTAATGTAATTATTTTTACTTTTATCTGTTACATATCCACATAAACCTAGCTAAATATTTGATAATGTAGTGTCTAAATTTCATGCATAGATATGATGACTATTGTGTCAGACCATGAAGTACAGTCCACTAATACCAGTACACACTATATATACTCAACAAAAATATAAACGCAACACTTTTGGTTTTGCTCCCATTTTGTATGAGATGAACTCAAAGATCTAAAACTTTTTCCACATACACAATATCACCATTTCCCTCAAATATTGTTCACATACCAGTCTAAATCTGTGATAGTGAGCACTTCTCCTTTGCTGAGATAATCCATCCCACCTCACAGGTGTGCCATATCAAGATGCTGATTAGACACCATGATTAGTGCACAGGTGTGCCTTAGACTGCCCACAATAAAAGGCCACTCTGAAAGGTGCAGTTTTATCACACAGCACAATGCCACAGATGTCGCAAGATTTGAGGGAGCGTGCAATTGGCATGCTGACAGCAGGAATGTCAACCAGAGCTGTTGATCGTGTATTGAATGTTCATTTCTCTACCATAAGCCGTCTCCAAAGGCGTTTCAGAGAATTTGGCAGTACATCCAACCAGCCTCACAACCGCAGACCACGTGTAACCACACCAGCCCAGGACCTCCACATCCAGCATGTTCACCTCCAAGATCGTCTGAGACCAGCCACTCGGACAGCTGCTGAAACAATCGGTTTGCATAACCAAAGAATTTCTGCACAAACTGTCAGAAACCGTCTCAGGGAAGCTCATCTGCATGCTTGTCGTCCTCATCGGGATCTCGACCTGACTCCAGTTCGTCATCGTAACCGACTTGAGTGGGCAAATGCTCACATTCGCTGGCATTTGGCACGTTGGAGAGGTGTTCTCTTCACGGATGAATCCCGGTTCACACTGTTCAGGGAAGATGGCAGACAGCGTGTGTGGCATCGTGTGGGTGAGCGGTTTTCTGATGTCAGTGTTGTGGATCGAGTGGCCCATGGTGGCGGTGGGGTTATGGTATGGGCAGGCGTCTGTTATGGACGAAGAACACAGGTGCATTTTATTGATGGCATTTTGAATGCACAGAGATACCGTGACGAGATCCTGAGGCCCATTGTTGTGCCATACATCCAAGAACATCACCTCATGTTGCAGCAGGATAATGCACGGCCCCATGTTGCAAGGATCTGTACACAATGCTTGGAAGCTGAAAATGTCTCAGTTCTTGCATGGCCGGCATACTCACCGGACATGTCACCCATTGAGCATGTTTGGGATGCTCTGGACCGGTGTATACGACAGCGTGTACCAGTTCCTGCCAATATCCAGCAACTTCGCACAGCCATTGAAGAGGAGTGGACCAACATTCCACAGGCCACAATTGACAACCTGATCAACTCTATGCAAAGGAGATGTGTTGCTCTGCATGAGGCAAATGGTGGTCACACCAGATACTGACTGGTATCCCCCCCAATAAAACAAAACTGCACCTTTCAGAGTGGCCTTTTATTGTGGACAGTCTAAGGCACGCCTGTGCACTAATCATGGTGTCTAATCAGCATCTTGATATGGCACACCTGTGAGGTGGGATGGATTATCTCAGCAAAGGAGAAGTGCTCACTATCACAGATTTAGACTGGTTTGTGAACAATATTTGAGGGAAATGGTGATATTGTGTATGTGGAAAGTTTTAGATCTTTGAGTTCATCTCATACAAAATGGGAGCAAAACCAAAAGTGTTGTGTTTATATTTTTGTTGAGTGTATATATAAACCTAAATATGAACAGTTCTCAGTCTGTATACCTTGTGGCCATGCACGTTTTGCTCGTCTATCCATAGGATATTTGCTTGTTGCGTACATCTTGATTTCCCAACCATCCTACAGATATAATGGATTGGAAATTGTCAACTCACAGCTGTCAGTGAAGCTTTACATTCCTTTCTAACAGGCTCATCTTCTTTAGCTCGTACTAGGGGGCATTTTCTAGCGTGAGTGCATAAGATAAGGCCAATGTGCATCTTGGGTAGTGACAAATTTTGACCTAGTCCAGCATGCACCGGGCATACAGAGATGCTGAATTGGGTTATTGTACAGCATATTCCCAGGAATCAGAGCATTAAAGCCCTCTGGGGTCGCCCCCGTCGTATACAATGGTGGAATACAGGTTTTATTTAATGATACACAGCTTTTTAATGATATTAGATAGAAACTTACTTTTTTGCAGAAAAGTACACTCCGTGGACTTTCGAAGCAGCCCTGCACCATACTTGTAGTCCTCAGAGAAGCTATGTGGTGATGTGTGCAATGTGAGTGTCCAATTACAAATTGGTTCACCGTCACATGGTTTTCCAATGTCCAGTCGTAGGGCAGTGCGATCTCATGTAGTGGACCAAAGAGTGTCAGTAGAAGAGATGTGCTACTAGTTGGCCTGTGAATGTTGTAGAAATAAGCCTCTCGCACTATTATTCATATGAATGGAAGTGATCAGAGTAAGAAGGCCTCATACAATCTCACGTGGTGCCCCAAAGAGTGTGAGTAGAAGAGATGCTTCACTACTTGGCCTGTGAATGTTATTGAATAAGCCTATGGCAAGCTCTCTTGCTCCAACAATTCACGTGTAAAGCACGTACTCATATGAATGGAACGAGGGGGAGGGGCCCCTCAAAGTGTGAAAGTGTTGTTTTCAGTGCAGGAAAACACTCCAAAAAGAACAGTCAACTCCATGGAAGTGCAAAGTTTGTGATGTGGCCCTTTGTGTAATAGCAGACAGAAATTGCTTTGAGATGTGACATGAAGACCAACAAAATGCATAGACCATTTTGTATATATTGTTCAAAATGTGCATTTGTGTTTATTGTTAGAACCTTTATTTTATACATTATTTTGTACAAGACCCCAAACTACCTTTATAAAGTGTCAAAATTGTTGTTTATTATAGTTTGCTATGTGTTTTGAATAAATGTGTGTGAAAATTATTTGCCGCTTTATTTTTTCCTTTCTTGTTTCTGATTGAAACCTTATATATATATGTATATATATATATATATATATATATATATATATATATATATATATATATATATATATATATATATATTATATATATATATATATATATATTCTGAACGTAGAGGTTGTCCTGACAGACTACTTGACTGTGGGATGCAGGGTGAGCTTTAAACAGCAATAACAAAATATTTATGCCAGGCGAGTCAACTGTCCAAACAACAATAAAATCTAATAATTAAAGAATACATGTCATCAAAACATAAACAATAGCAATGGACAAAAGTCCTAAATTAGAGACTTGGTAATGGAGAAAAAAGGTGCATCTTATGCTCCAGCGCTACTTGTACTCCTGAAAATAAGGTTTTCAGAGATTTCCTGGTTGTCATGTTACTCAAACACCAAGTAAATTCAGTGGAAATGAATCAGACAAATTGATTTCAAAATAAATGGACCCATTTTAATGAAAGGATATGGAACAATGAATCACAAAAGTAAATCATCATTGTACCTACTTGCAGTGCTGTTCACAGCAAAAACAGACAGACCTGCAGGATCCAGATGTCTGAAATACGAGGGCTGTCCGTAAAGTATAGGTCCTTTTTATTTTTTTCAAAAACTATATGGATTTCATTCATATGTTTTTACGTCAGACATGCTTGAACCCTCGTGCGCATGCGTGAGTTTTTCCATGCCTGTCAGTGACGTCATTCGCCTGTGAGCACTCCTTGTGGGAGGAGTCGTCCAGCCCCTCGTCGGAATTCCTTTGTCTGAGAAGTTGCTGAGAGACTGGCGCTTTGTTTGATCAAAATTTTTTCTAAACATGTGAGACACATCGAAGTGGACATGGTTCGAAAAATTAAGCTGGTTTTCAGTGAAAATTTTAACAGCTGACGAGAGATTTTGAGGTGATTCTGTCACTTTAAGGACTTTTCACAGTGCGAGACGTCGTGCAGCGCTCTCAGGCAGCGTCATCAGCCTGTTTCAAGCTTAAAACCTCCACATTTCAGGCTCTATTGATCCAGGACGTCGTGAGAGAACAGAGACGTTTCAGAAGAAGTCGGTTTCAGCATTTTATCCGGATATTCCACTGTTAAAGGAGATTTTTTTAATGAAAGATGTGCGGACGGGTCCGCGCGTCGGGATGCAGCCGACGCGGCGCGGCGGCACAGGAAAAACACCTCTGTGTTGATAACCATTTGTTAAAATCCAGTTGGCTTTTGATGGCTTTCAGTGGAGTGAGTATATGAGAAATTGTTTATCAGCTGGAGATGTTCCAACTTGTCCTCAAGGCTTCCAGCAGAGATGTTTTTCCCGTGACGGAGCGTCGCGGCGGCTGCAAGCCGACGCTGCAATCCGCCCGCACGTCTTTCATTAAAAAAATCTCCTTTAACAGTGGAATATCCGGATAAAATGCTGAAACCGACTTCTTCTGAAACTTCTCTGTTCTCTCACGACGTCCTGGATCAACAGAGCCTGAAATGTGGAGGTTTTAAGCTTGAAACAGGCTGATGACGCTGCCTGAGAGCGCTGCGCGACGTCTCGCACCGTGAAAAGTCCTTAAAGCGACAGAATCACCTCAAAATCTCTCATCAGCTGTTAAAATTTTCACTGAAGACCAGCTTAATTTTTCGAACCATGTCCACTTCGATGTGTCTCACAGGTTTAGAAAAAATTTTGATCAAACAAAGCGCCAGTCTCTCAGCAACTTCTCAGACAAAGGAATTCCGACGAGGGGCTGGACGACTCCTCCCACAAGGAGTGCTCACAGGCGAATGACGTCACCGACAGGCGTGGAAAAACTCACACATGCGCACGAGGGTTCAAGCATGTCTGATGTAAAAACATATGAATGAAATCCATATAGTTTTTGAAAAAAATAAAAAGGACCTATACTTTACGGACAGACCTCGTATGAGTAAATTTGCCTAAAAATGAGTAAATTTGTTTGCCTGCTCTGGATTACATTGTTGAGACTGTTGAATCTGGACAGTAAAAGCAGATACAAATCAGATGTTACCAGATGTGAAACTGTTGTTTCTTGCTAGGTAGCATTAGCACATTCATTAGCACATTACTGTCCAGTCTCACATTTTTTTTCATCCTCCCATCACGAAATGAGTCAAATTTTCGTGACAGGGTTTTTTTTAAACTCACTATTACTAACCCTACTCCTACCCACCCACCATAACCATAACCATCCAGACCCCCCCCCCCCCCCCCCGCTTCACTTTTAATTTTGTGCAGCCATCACAGAATGAATTAGAATGAATTTGTGCTGCTGTGACAAAAATGAGGCGCTTTTCATCACAATAACATGAACCAATAGACAGACTGGGTTGTGGAACATACAGTATACCCTCCAACAAGTGGGGCTGCAAAATTTCTGATGGTAAGTCTACAAAAACTGCTGCATATACCAGCAAACCTCTTATTTGGTGCCATGTTGACATCTTTTAACATAATATTTTGCAGTTATTCTTTTGTACATTAATTGTAAGAGGAATGTTGGCACGGTGGGACGTGTCTGAGCTTGTTCAGGCAGGCACATGTAAAGTTGGCCTATTGAATGTGAGTTATGAAGCCTTGTTGCTAATCGTGGGGTTCTGGAGGTCACTACAGCCACTGTTGCTTACTACATCTACCAAGGATGTAATAAACTCATTGATGTTTATTTATTTATTTATTTTTTGTCTGTCTGTCTGTTAGCAGGATTACGTCAAAACTGCTGCATGGGTTTTGGTGAAATTTGCATTACAGAAAGATATTAGGTCATGGAAGACTCCACGGAAGTTTGGAGGTGATCTGGATCCAGGTTCTGGATCAAGATTTCACTTTATAGTATATGCTCTTAAGGATTACATCAAAACATGTTCTCACCAAATTTGCACCATAGATAGACATTAGGCTGTGGAAGATGCCAATGAATTTTGGCAGTGATCCAGATCAGGATTTCAATTTGTACACTTCACTTTGTCGGAATTTGAGGATTACGTCAAAACTACTTAATGGATTTTCACAAAATTTTTGCCACACACTGATGTTAGGCCTTGGAAGACTCCATAAAATTCTGGAGGTGATCTGGATCCAGATTTCACTTTCTAGACTTTTAAAGTTTATGTCAAAACTACTCCATAGATACAACATCATGATCTAAAACAAAGATCAGGAAGACACTATTTTGTTTCAGCTTCTAAATTAAATATCAGATTGCAACATCTTGGATCCGTCGGACCATTCTGGATCAGTGTGCAATTATTGCATTGTGTTGTTGAATCCGGATCCAGAGAAGTCCAGATCATGATGTAAATCACTGTTATTTTCTGTCCTCATCAACCCTTGATGGACGTCAGAAATTTCACATTGCTCTTGTTTATAATACTTTGCATATGTGCATAGGAATGAGAGAAATAAATTTCTGTATTTGCTCAAACATTTCAATGAAAGGCAAGTGGTTACAGTCCTACAGCAGATACATTGGGGAACAATTGTTTTACTCGAAATTGTATGAAATCAAATGCTTATGGTGCTGCTACAACATGAGCGACCTGCTCATACTACCTGTCTGTGTCCTTGGACAAGACACTTAATCGGCATTGTCTCAGTCCACCCACACTGAAAAAGAGAATGTTTGAACCAACTTAAAAAAAGTGTCACAATTTGTAAAAACCTAAATGAATTAAGTTGTTTAAACTTAAGATTGTAAGTTAGAGTTGATTTAACTTTCAAACTTAAGTTCAAACAACTTAATTAATTCAGGTTTTTACAAATCGTAACACTTTTTAAGTTGGTTCAAACATTCTCTTTTTTCAGTGCAGCTGTAAATGAGTACTGGCCTCAGCTGTGGAAATAATCTGCATCTGACCGTCGTAGACTCTCATTGGCTTGACGCTATGGAATCCAGAAATAAGCACAGATGATGATACATGACTTACTTCTTCTGCTACGTCCACAGTTGCTAGCCATTGGATGCCACCTTACTCAAATCCCTACTGGAAATCTGATTTTATTTTTTTCAAACACTAGCAGATTTTTTTTTTTTTTTTGTTTATTTGCCATTTGTTGTTCTTTCACAACCATATTGAAAACAGACATTTTTCTTCTTCTGAAATTTTGTCAACTGGCAAGCTATCTTTTGGTGCATTACTGCCACCACCAGGACCAAGAGTTGCATTGCATTCCAAGTTCAAGTGAAATTTTTTGGATTATTCAGTGATGCAATATGTCAATCAATTATAATAATTATAATCAATTATTATATAATAATTATATAAAATATTATATAATTGATAATTATATATCAATTATAGGGGAGGTAATGGTCTAGTGGTTAAAGCGTTGGGCTTGAGACCAGAGGATCCTCTGTTCAAATCCCAGCCTGACTGGAAAATCAGTAAGGGCCCTTGGGCAAGGTCCTTAATCCTCTAGTTGCTCCCAGTGTGCAGTGAGCACCTTGCATGGCAGCACCCTGATGTCAGGGTGCTGCCATGCAAGGTGCCATGCAATGTGAGGCATTATTGTAAAGCACTTTGAGTGTCTGATGCAGATGGAAAAGTGCCATTTTATCAATTCAAAGACATTTTTTTTTTCTTTTTTTTAATACAGATAAGGCATCATGACTGTTTACATATTTTAATTGCATATACACTCCAATTAGAGTACCACTTGGACATTTGTGAAGCTGGCTTTTAATTAATGCTGTAAATTCATGGAAAATAAATGTGCAAACTGTACTTCAAATTTCTATGCAGATTATTTGCATTGGTCACAAAAAACATCTTTTCTTACAAAGGTAAAGCGATACTAATTACAGCAGAAATATCCAGTGTTCTTCATACACCGACAGAAGTTATTTGTTTCCTCTGTATCCAACTGATTTCCTATTGTGTTCTGCTGTGGATGCGTGGCTGCTGTGTCAGCTGTTAGAGCAAAGCTTGACTTGTGCTTTTGAGATTGGCTGGCCAAACAAAAAGATGTGAAATACAGCAAACTTTAAATCCATGAACAAATAAAAAGCAAACGTTCACTCTGACTGTGTCCCATGGAAAAGAAGTGAATAAACAACTCAGGGGTTTTCTGATAGACAGCTTCTGTAATTGCTCATCAACCTTTGATACTGTGAACAGGCAGGATTTGGCAATCAATGAGTTTCATGTTCTCTGTCAGGTCAGGCCGACGATCATGCACTCAAGGTGCACAGTGCCACATCTCCAACTTCACCATGACTCAGGCAGACCCATCCAGTCCATCATGATCATCCCCATCTCTAAGGGCAGTGGCTCCTTTTTGTAGATAAGAATTTTTATCTTGCCAAAGCGAAGTTTTGATATGTTGATATGAAGATATGTTTTTTGTTTTTTCTTTTTTTTGCATTTTTCACCTTTAACTTGCTGTGTAGCATGCAGTTTATATTGCAGACTCTTGCAACTTTACACATAGCAACATTGGCAAGATACCTTTCAGAACCCAAAATGATCAAGGTCAAAGGTCAAGGTCACAGTAAGGTCAAGCACAGTATTCAACGAAACAACTTTCCTGGTCACAATTTTTGGAATCTTGCCTCCAAATTTGGCATAAACATACTGACAGGCCTTGCCCATAAGCCATTAGTTGGGATCAGCGATTGACCTTGACCTTCACGGTTTCGCTTCAGGTCAAACGTCACCCAAATAAGGTCAAACTTCAGATTACAGCAAAACATGTCATATAATACATCGAATTAAAGGGCTGGATGAGGGGATCCAGATAATTACAACGATTTTGAGTTCTGACATCATTTAATGACATCATTATGAAAAAAACATGTAACATTTTGATTTTTAAAGGTTTCGTTAACTCACTCTGCAGTACACCTTTTAAATCGCAGACTCCTGCAGCTTCACATATAACAACGCTGGCAAGATACCTTTCATAACTCAAAAGGATCAAGCTCAAGGTCCAATCCAAGGTCACAGCAAGGTGAAGCACGGAATTCAACGAAACAACTTTCCTGGTCACAATTTTTGAAATTTTGCCTCCAGATTTGGCATGAACATAGTGACAGGCCTTGCCCATAAGCCATTATCTGGGATAAGCGATTGACCTTGACCTTCAAGGTTTCCCTTGAGGTCAAAGGTCACCTAAATAAGGTCAAAGTTCACATTACAGCAAAACATGTTGTGTAATACATCAAATTAAAGGGCTTGATGAGGGGATCAAAAAGATAGCAAAGGTTTTAAGTTGTGACATCACCTGGAGATGTCATCTTGCAAAAAACATGCAAAATTTGAATTTTTCATGTTTAACTGCTGAACTGTTAATTCACTCTGCAGCACAGTTTACATGGCAGACCTTTGCAACGTCACATATAGCAGCCCTAGCAAGATACTTTTCAGCACCCAAAATGATCAAGCTGAAGGTCAACAAGGTCAAACACTAAATTCAACAAAACAACTTTCCTGATTGCATTTTTTTTTTTTTTTTTTTTTTTACCTCCAAATTTGGCATGGACATAGTGATTGGCCTTGCCCATAAGCCATTACCTGGGATAAGTGATTGACCTTGATGTTCAGGGTTTTGCTTGAGGTCAGAGATCACCTCAATCAGGTCAAACTTAAGATTACAGTAAAACATGTCATGTTATACCAATCTGGTCTCACGGCAAGTCGTATTTCAGCAGCACAAAATATACATTAATCTACTGGTTCGTGATGTTGTGACGAAAAGCGCCTCATTTTCGTCATGGCAGCACAAATTCATTCTAATTCATTCCGTGATGGCTGCACGAAATTAAAAGTGAAGCAGGGGGGTTGGGGGTGGTTATGGTTAGGGTGGGGGGAAGGAGTAGGATTAGGTTATGGGTAAGGTTAGGGTTGGGGGTAGGAGTAAGGTTAGTAATAGTGAGTTAAAAAACCCTGTCATGAAAATTTGACTCATTTCGTCACGGGAGCACGAAAAAACCTGAGACTGGGCTGGGTATACATCAAATTAAAGTGCTCGATGAGAAGATCCAGAATATAGATATATTAAGTTATGACATCATCTGATGATGTCATCATGGACAAACTTGCAAAATTTTGATTTTTTTAAGGGTTTCCCAAAGCGTGTAAATCATCTTTGCAGACTCTTGTAAATTTGCATATAGCAGTCCTTTGGTGCTACCTTTCAGGACACAAAAGGACCAAGCTCAAGGTCAAAGGTCAAGGTCACAGGAAGGCCAATCACTAAAATCACCAAAAAAAAAACTTTTCTGGTCGTAATTTGTGCTTTTTTGCCTCCAACATTTGGCATGAATATAGTATATTCCCTTGCCTGTCAGTCCCTCTTCATGGTGGTTGTTCCTCTTGGTAGTCTCTTTTGTTCACCTTTTGGCAAGATACCGGTCACTCTCAGGGTGACAGTTTTTATTTGATGTTCCCCTGATCAATGAATTATTGAACAAGTTTTTATTTGATGTTCCCCTGATCAATGAATTATTGAACAACATAAAACAGTAACAAATCACCTATACAGTGGAATTATTAAAAGTGACATGGATCGTGTATCTTAATTTTGCTCTATTTTATTTCTCACAAACCTGTCCATGTTCTGCTTATAGTGCTCCATCAGGATCATGATTATCAGTGTTGGCACATACAGCTGGTGGTTTCCAGCCCAAAAACTATTCAGAAAGTGCCAAAATGCATGCAGAGCTATAGAACTATAACAATATTAGTTATTTAATGATTAAATATTATAGAAAACATTTTCAGTAAATAGAAATAAAAATTTTAGCTGTTTCATTGCTTTGTGTATCTCAAACCATATTTAAAAATGTTACAGCAACAAACGTAATTAATTTGCCTTTAATCCCCCCCCCCTTCCCCCCCGCAAAATCTCCACTTTGGGAATTGAATTGCCAATGTGGTTCCCAAAGCAGTGACAGGATATTTGACTGATGTGTGAGAGCTCTCCAGTTCAATCCTGCATGGAGAAATGGAAAATATCTAAATATTTACAAGATGAATAACATATGAGTATTACTTGTATAAAACCTAAAACTACTACATGCTACTACTACATACATAAAAATATAGTTATATATATGATGTCTTATCTTTCTTATGTCTTATTATTTATTATTATATATACTTTTTTCTTGAGGCACTTGGGTGGGTAGGGAGAGTTCCCATGGGATAAAAAAGCTTTTCAACCTAAGATCCCCTGTTGTGTGGGCCACGTTTAGGGAGTTGAAACGTCGGTTCTCGACTGCACCAGTTCTGGTGCAGCCCGATCCTAGCCGCCAGTTTGTGGTTTAAGTGGACGCCTCTGACTCAGGATAGGAGCCGTGCTGTCCCAGAGCGGCGAGTCCGACAAGGTCCTCCATCCTTGTGCCTATTTTTCTCACAGGTTGACCCCGGCCGAGCGGAACTATGACATGGGCAATCGGGAACTTCTTGCGGTGAAGGAGGCTCTTGAGGAGTGGAGACACCTGTTGGAGGGAGCTTCGGAGCCATTCACAGTTTTCACGGACCATCGGAACCTGGAGTATATCAGGACCGCCAAGCGGCTGAACCCCAGGCAAGCCCACTGGTCACTGTTCTTCGGGCGTTTTGACTTCCGGATCACCTATCACCCCAGGACCAAGAATCAGAGGTCGGACGCCTTGTCCCGGGTACATGAGGATGAAGACAAAACAGAGCTGTCGGATCCACCGGAATCCATCATACCTGAGTCCACTATCGTGGCCACCCTCACCTGGGATGTGGAGAAGACCGTCCGGGAGGCCCTGGCACGAAGCCTGGACCCAGGCACAGGTCCGAAGAACCGCTTATATGTCCCACCAGAGGCCAGAGCTGCAGTTCTGGACTTCTGTCACAGTTCCAAGCTCTCCTGTCACCCAGGGGTGCGAAGAACCGTGGCAGTGGTCCGGCAGCGCTTCTGGTGGGCGTCCATGGAAGCCGACGTCAGGGAGTATATCCAGGCCTGCACCACCTGCGCCAGGGGCAAGGCCGACCATTCGAAGGCCCAAGGTCTGTTGCAACCGCTCCCGGGGCCTCATCGCCCCTGGTCCCACATCGGCCTGGATTTTGTCACGGGCCTCCCGGCCGGCTCCTGGACATCCGTCGTATGGGCCGGGGGTTCCAGTATTTGGTTGACTGGGAGGGGTACGGACCCGAAGAACGCTCCTGGATGAAGAGGAGCTTCATCCTGGACCCAGCCCTCCTGGCCAACTTCTACAACCGACACCCCGACAAGCCTGGTCGGGCACCAGGAGGCGCCCGTTGAGGGGGGGGGTCCTGTTGTGTGGACCGCTGAAGAGGAGGTACTGCTGGCCCACCATTCAGAGGGCGCCCTGCCTGGAGTGCGGGCTTCAGGCACGAGAGGGCGCTGCTGCCTCACAGGACAGCCGAGAGTGACAGCTGTTACTCATTAACTCCTGACAGCTGTCACCAATCATCAACTCATCAACCACTCCATATAAGCTGGAAGACATCTCCACCCCACTGCCGAGATATCGTTTGCCTTTGGAGGTATTTTCTCAGCCGTGTTCAGTAGGTGCTACTGTTACTTGTTATTGTGTTCCTGTTTTGGAGGTGGAGGTGTCTTACCCACCATTAAGGAACTGCCGCTACTTGTATTTGCTGGGTGTACACACACCCACACATAACTGTTTCTGCTTCCTGCCAGCAGTACCAGATCCGACAGCCGGAGATGGTGGCCACCTGGGGACTCGGAACTTGGCGGCTCCAGTATTCTCCGGGTTCGGTGGCAGTGGAAATCGTGTGGGATCCGGCTCTTCTCTGGACGGACGTCTTCTATCCTCGAGCCTGCCCACACGTCACCTTAGTACATTTGACTCTGTCCAAATTCTGTATTTGTCTGTATTTTGTTGTGCATGCTTCACAACAGTAAAGTGTTGTATTTTTGGCTCATCTATTGTCCGTTCATTTATGCCCCCTGTTGTGGGTCCGTGTCATTACACTTTCACAACAATCCCTGGTTCTCAAGACCAGGCACCTAAGTGGCTCTACTCTACTCTTTTCTACTCTTCTATTTTACTCTTCCTTTTTAGATATTTAAATATACCTTAGTATACAAGCATAGTTCTGCCTTAGAATTGGAATATAATATATAAGATATACCTTACTGAATTTTCATGCTTTCCATTAAAATATTGGTTCCACTTAGTGATCCTATGATGCTGTAGCAATGTTGTTTGGAGTCTATAGAATTATACTGTGGCAACATCACCTTCTAGCATTATTATTACTACTAAAAACTGATGCAACAGTTTAGAATTATTTGGGCTGCAGTTTTAGCCTGTCTGAATCTAAATAATTATATAAAAAACTCAGACAAAACATACACAACACATCACAAAGGGTAAACAAATCACTGTCAAGAAAGGCTGAGCTAAAAACCTAGAGGTTGAAGTTTTGGTAGTCATTAGGTTCAAAAGTACAAAAACAGAACCCTTAATATGAACATATTAGTTCAAAACGCACCCCAAAGGATTGCAGCTATTTTATTTCCTGAACTTTTTATATTATGTGTGTAACAACAAACTCTTTCCGGGCTAATGACCAAGCGAGCAGTAAATGTGAAGTCTCATTATATGCCTAATGATCAAGTCCACTTTCAAAATGGTCAGGTCATCACACGAACGCCACCTTTTTTTGACAAGCTCCTTTTTAGCCTGGTATGCTTTAGTGTGCAAACAAAAGTTTGTTGAATCATAAAAAAGCCCTGCTAATTAAAATGGGTTAATATATCATTTCAAATATTAATGTAAGTGCACTTGGCAGAGCCAGTTGATACAAACAAATGACCTGCCTGTTGCTGAGCAACAAACAATATATTAATGCATTCCCCTTGGAGTCCACATTTTGTTTCTTTCAACTAAATTGCAGACTGCAATTATCACAGCCGAAGAAACCAATAAATTCTGGACCCTCTGGAACTATGAGGTAGACAATGAATTCAACAGATTCCTTACAGGTGCCTAAGGATTTATTTTATTTATGAGGTGCTCATAATGACATGTTGACGCTCCAAAAGGCAACTTCTCAGTGTATCTGAAAAGCAGTGAAACTGCAGATAAGACTGTCATATTGTACTTTGTTTGTTTCTCTGTTCCTTTTCTCCTCCAAGGTGTTTGGGCCAACATCCACCAAACATGCTGTGTGCGTGAAGGGCGACCCCAGAATTGCACTTAAGGAATTTGTTCAGTAAAGGGTCAATGTCATTGGGGTCAATGGTAAAAATTGTGATTTAACTGTCTCTGTACACTCCTTCCAAGATAATCATTGAGTTCAAGGTCATTTGGGCCAAAGGTCAAAATTAAAGTTTTTCCGTCTGATTTGCACCAATCTTGGCACACACATGCAGGTGGGTTCCAGAATTGTCGGGCAAGGTCACATTCTCCGAAGGTCAGTCACTGGAGTCAAGGTCATATCTGCCTATGTTTGTTCCCCTACTCCTCCAAGGTTCTTTGGCCAATTTCCAGCAAACGTGATATGTGTATGATGGTCAACCCCAGAATTTCCCTTCAAGGGTTGTTTTAGTAAAGGTCATTGTGGTCAAAGGTCAAACATTTAATTTTTAGACCATCAAACCCATTAGACATATGCACAGTAAGTGTGTTCTGGAATTTCTCATGTGAGATCAAATTTACCAAAGGTCAATCATTCAGATCAAGGTCACTGGGGTCAAAGGTTAAAATAGACATTTCTCACTTTGGCTTTCACCAAATGTGGCATATGGTTCTAGGGAAGTTCCACCCAAGTCATGCTCCCCCCGTTCACCCCCCCCCCGGTCTTTTCCCCCCAGGCCTTTCCCGATTACCCCCCTTCCCCCTGCCCCTACCCTGTGCATGTTTTCTTTTGTACTACATTGTATTTATCTTTCAAACTGCACATATGCCAGTAAATATAAACAAAACATATTCCTGTTTTATTGTGACTTTACTTGCAATAATTTATTTACAAAACAAGCATGAAAAAATTACATTACTATTTGATAATTTGGGATGTAAAGTGTTGTATTAATGGGTCTTTTCAAATATGCAAAATATAATTTTTTTAGGACATTGTTTGTAGCTGCAAATTGTGGACAATACTGTGCAGGAAGTCCAAGCGATCCCTCTCTTGCTAGTCAGTCACAAATTAATGTTTTGAATTCTGCGAGTGGTGTCCTGGTCCACTTGGCATTGTGGTGGGGCAGGCTCACTGGCTCCCATCTGCTGGACAATGACTCTGTTCATTGTTTGTTCCTTCTTTAGTATATCCAAGAACAGCCAGATGTTCGGTTGGCAACAGCCAACACTAGCAGCCATGCGGCGGTGCCAGCCTTCTACGCTGTTGTTTGTGCGTGGCAGCCCTTCCTGTATTCTGACTGATATGCTCCAGATAGTGAGGTCAAAAACTGGACCCCTGTGGTTTCTCGTACCTGGGTTAGATGAAAGTGTCGTCAGAGTATTTGACCACAGGCTGGAGCTCCTCAGGCAGTCCCTCTTGAATCAGCTCAAATGAAGCAATCACATATTGTGGTGGCCCAAAGGACAGAGCAGGCAACATACTGGTTGCAAGGGAGAGCTCAGCGTCAGCAGCATATCCCTCCTGGAGCCCTTCCTCCTGCACCTGATGGTTCACGGGTGATTCTTTAACTACAGGCACTATTGGCCTTGTAAATGTAATTTCCACCACACCATTGCCTTACAATATAAAGTGCCTTGGGGCAACTGTTTGTTGTGATTTGGCGCTATATACATGTGCTCTGATGTCACTGTTTATCTCCATAGAAACTACCCAAACAATCTTTCATACAAACTGTTTAAAGGGATATTACAGTGTTGTGGTGGAAATTATGGCAATAGTGTGGGACAAATACATTTTGTTTAAAAAAATCACAACAGTTGTATGACATTGAATACCCCAATTATGTTTTGATTATTTTACTGATATTTTATTCAGAGATATTTTAAAACATTAGAAAAAACATTTCTTTACCATTCATTTTTATCATTGAAGATCAAAAGTCTTGGTGTGGGACAAGCACAAAACGGCAATATTTGCATATAATGATGCTGAAAAATAGACTACTAGAACAAATTTCTTAACACACTTTCATTGTAAAGATAACTATAAAAGTGTGAAATTTCCTCTTTTTTCTGTTTTTCATACAATATGATCAAAGGACATAATAAGTGCCCGTAGTCTAAGAATCACCCTCACACACTGGGCCAAGTGGTAAAGGCACCCTTACAGCTCTGCTTCCCAGAGGGGAAATGATCAGAAGGGAAAAGGGCCCGGGGGAAATAGGGGGAAATTCCCTGATACTGTGGCATACATATGTATGCAGATATGTTTTGAAATAGTGCAGGGAAAGTCACATTTGCCAAAGGTCAGTATTTGGGGTCAATGGTCAAAAATTTTTCTTTTTCTTTTTTACTCCAATGTGCACTGAAATTGGTGTAAACATGCAGGTTGGTTCTGGAATTGCTCAGGTGAGGTGAGATTTGCCAAAAGTCAATTATTCAGCTCAAGGTCCTGTCTGTCTCTGTTTGTTTCCTTACATGCCAGGACCTTTGTGTAACTGTGAGAATTGTGAGATTAACCCATAATCAAAGGTGCCGCTTTCCAATAGGTAAGGCAGGGGACTTTTTTTTTTACACTTGGCCTAACATGAAAGCATTTTAAATTTAAGTTATTAAGACATTACTGTTACAAGTATCATATACCATATCACCTTATTATCTTTCCTTTGGATCATTAGTTAAATTTCTGGAACCATCAGCAACAGAGAAGGATAAGGTGCCCCTCCATATGCTGATAATGGTAACAGTATATTCACTTTTCCACTTTTAATTGATTATACTGTATATACATTGCACTCTAAAGATTCCTTGTAACATGATATGCCATTTTTTTTTTTAATTTCAGGTCAGTTAACATCCACCTCCAGTGGAATAACAGACACTCCATCTTCTACTTGTGTTGACTGTATAGAACACCAACACGGGAAACTCAGGCACCTTTTCCAAGTGTTTTTTTTAACCTCCTAATATCTATAAGTAAAAAATAAATAAATAAATAAAAAATATATATATATATATATATATATATATATATATATATATATATATATATATATATATATATATATATATATATATATATATATATATATATATATATATATATTTAAATTGATAATACAACCCCTGGCAATAATTATGGAATCACCGGCCTCGGAGGATGTTCATTCAGTTGTTTAATTTTGTAGAAAAAAGCAGATCACAGACATGACACAAAACTAAAGTCATTTCAAATGGCAACTTTCTGGCTTTAAGAAACACTATAAGAAATCAAGAAAAAAGATTGTGGCAGTCAGTAACGGTTACTTTTTTAGACCAAGCAGAGGAAAAAAATATGGACTCACTCAATTCTGAGGAATAAATTATGGAATCACCCTGTAAATTTTCATCCCCAAAACTAACACCTGCATCAAATCACATCTGCTTGTTAGTCTCCATCTAAAAAGGAGTGATCACACCTTGGAGAGCTGTTGCACCAAGTGGATTGACATGAATCATGGCTCCAACACGAGAGATGTCAGTTGAAACAAAGGAGAGGATTAGCAAACTCTTAAAAGAGGGTAAATCATCACGCAATGTTGCAAAAGATGTTGGTTGTTCACAGTCAGCTGTGTCTAAACTCTGGATCAAATACAAACAACATGGGAAGGTTGTTAAAGGCAAACATACTGGTAGACCAAAGAAGACATCAAAGCGTCAAGACAGAAAACTTAAAGCAATATATCTCAAAAATCGAAAATGCACAACAAAACAAATGAGGAATGAATGGGAGGAAACTGGAGTCAACGTCTGTGACCGAACTGTAAGAAACCGCGTAAAGGAAATGGGATTTACATACAGAAAAGCTAAACAAAAGCCATCATTAACACCTAAACAGAAAAAAACAAGATTACAATGGGCTAAAGAAAAGCAATCGTGGACTGTGGATGACTGGATGAAAGTCATATTCAGTGATGAATCTCGAATCTGCATTGGGCAAGGTGATGATGCTGGAACTTTTGTTTGGTGCCATTCCAATGAGATTTATAAAGATGACTGCCTGAAGACAACATGTAAATTTCCACAGTCATTGATGATATGGGGCTGCATGTCATGTAAAGGCACTGGGGAGATGGCTGTCATTACATCATCAATAAATGCACAAGTTTACGTTGATATTTTGGACACTTTTCTGATGTTTAAGGATGATGAAATCATTTTTCAAGAAGATAATGCATCTTGCCATAGAGCAAAAACTGTGAAAACATTCCTTGCAAAAAGACACATAGGGTCAAATTCATGACATAGGGTTAATGTCAACGAGCAGATGTGATTTGATGCAGGTGTTAGTTTTGGGGATGGAAATTTACAGGGTGATTCCATAATTTATTCCTCAGAATTGAGTGAGTCCATATTTTTTTCCTCTGCTTGGGCTAAAAAAGTAACCGTTACTGACTGCCACAATCTTTTTTCTTGATTTCTTATAGTGTTTCTTAAAGCCAGAAAGTTGCCATTTGAAATGACTTTAGTTTTGTGTCATGTCTGTGATCTGCTTTTTTTCTACAAAATTAAACAACTGAATGAACATCCTCCGAGGCCGGTGATTCCATAATTTATGCCAGGGGTTGTATATGCCATGCCTTCTGATATTTTTATGATACTTCTTTCCTGTAAGAACAGCACTGCTGTAACGTGATAGCTCATCATCTTACACAGCAACATCAGTGTATCATATCATACTTCTAACACACATTGAAATACTTTCCTTTTTCGCGACACTGTAAAACTCAATGAGTTAGCTGAACTCAAACAATTTGAGGAAACTGACTGCCTTAAACCATTAGAGTTTGCCAACTTAAATAAAATAATTTTCAAAAATTTAATTGTTAAAGTTTTAGTAACTTAACAATTTATAGTTAATTAAACTTATGTAAATCTAGTTTATGTTTTTCAATAAAAAAGTGACAAATAAATTTCTGCCTAAAAAATTTGCATTATATTTTGAATGAGATTTTTTGATGCATTCTTTGGTTCACTTGTTGACTCTGCGTTGTGTTGTTATGACTCCACCAATTCGCTCCCCTCGGGACACAAACTCACGATCTCCGGCATGGAAGTCGGACTCTCTAACCAGAAGACTAAAACCCAGGGCTCTGGTCTTGTGACCAGAGAATTCTTTTTGAGCTGTTGGGAGTAAGTTTTACTAACTACATATGCACAGTGACACCTGGTGGCCTCCGTTACATAAACTCAATTAAAATGAGTGAATGGAATGCACTGGAAATACATCACCAACACTTAAATACCCCCAAACTTTAAATGCACTTAAAGAAACTGAGTTGTTATGACAACAATTCATTTTTGAGTTAGTTTAATGAATGGAAAAGAGTGACTATAACTTTTTCAAAGTTTGAGTTACATTAACTTAATTATTGTATTAAAATGGAGTGTTCGGTTAAACAGTGCACATAGTGAATATTTCTTACTTTAAATAAATAGAACATTCTCAATGTTTTATAGTCTTCATTCACACACACTAACTTTATTAGCACATTAACTTTATTAAAGCACACTAACTTTATTAAAATTATTCAGGTGGCAAAGTGGTACAGAAGTCTAGTAAAGGTCTCAAAGTGATGTTGATATCGAGATAAGGGCTACACTTATAACTTAATGGTGTTAAACGGCAGTTGAAGGGGCCCCTGTGAATTTTTGCCTCCATGAGATGTACTACGGAAATGTATTGATCAATAGAGAACAAAGGCAGACAGCACAAGCGATGCCCTCCAGTTGATGAGCTGTGGGAGGAACCTGGACTTCCAGCTGAAGTGCTGCCACTTGTTGGAAATTAAAGTTAATAGCAGCAGATATTGAGATATGAAGATGAAGTCATGTTGAGGTGGCCAGCCACACGCAAAGACAGTAATAATTCTCTTGCTGTTGACACTTGACACTTACTCTTTTTATGTCTTGCCACCTGCAGTTTTTTGAACACAGCTGCCACTTTTCTTTCTCTGAGATTTGCCCTATTTCTTTATCTTAAAGTGACAGTGTGTATAATTTAGGGGGTACAATTTAGGGTTTCTATTATTACTGACACTTGACTCTTATTCCTTTTATTTTTATTTGTTTGCAGTTTTTTAAATACAGCTGCTACTTTTCTTTCTGTGAGATTTGCCTTTTTACACGAGGCCAAAATATGGCCATTGGGTATTGCAAAGGCCTTGCATCCGTCCATCTGTCTGTGCTCAGCATAAGTTCAGTCTTATTACTTCCAGGGTCTTCAAATTCACAGGGAACATTCTTAGGGCACAGACCTTGGACACATTCAAAGATGGCTAACCTTGAACTATTTTAAGAGGTCAAAAGGTCACATTCTGTTTCCTATTTTTATGCTCATATGGCCGACAGCATGAATTGTGCAGGGGGTGGGAGGGTCGGGATTCTGGGAAGGACACAGCAAGAGCCAGTCAGAGTAGAGAGGCACTGTGACGTCACTGGCTGGTTTCTCTCTAGCTGCTAATCCAACATGCCTGCAACACATTTCAAAAAAGTTGGGACAGTAGTATGTTTACCACTGTTTTGCATCACCTTTCCTTCTAACAACACTCAATAGGCATTTGGGAACTGAGGACACTAATTGTTGAAGCTTTGTAGGTAAAATTCTTTCCCATTCTTGCTTGATGTACGAGTTCAGTTGTTCAGCAGTCCGGGGTCTCCGTTGTATTTTGCGCTTCATAATACACCACACATTTTCAATGGGCGACAGGTCTGGACTGCAGGCAGGCATCGTCTTGCTAAAATAAGCAGGGATGTTCCTGAAAAAGACGTTGCTTGGATGGCAGCATGTGTTGCTCTAAAACCTGGATGTACCTTTCAGCATTGATGGTGCCATCACAGATGTGTAATTTGCCTGTGACATGGGCATTAACACATCCCCATACCATCACATATTCTGGCTTTTGAACTTTGCACTGGTAACAATCTGGATGGTTTTTTTCCTCTTTTGTCTGGAGGACACGACGTCCATGATTTCCAAAAACAATTTGAAATGTGGACTCGTCAGACCACAGCACACTTTTCCACTTTGCATCTGTCCATTTCAAATGAGCTCAGGCCCAGAGAAGGCGGCGGCGTTTCTGGATGTCGTTGATGTATGGATTTCACTTTGCATGGTAGAGTTTTAACTTGCACTTGCAGATGTAGCGACGAACTGTGTTAACTGACAATGGTTTTCTGAAGTGTTCCTGAGCCCACGTGGTACGATCCTTTCCACAACGATGTCGGTTTTTAATGCAGTGCTGCCTGAGGGATCAAACATCACAGGCATTCAATGTTGGTTTTCGGCCTTGCCACTTATGTGTAGAAAGTTCTCCAGATTCCCTGAATCTTCTGATTATATTATGGACTGTAGATGATGGAATCCCTAAATTCCTTGCAATTGAACGTTGAGAAAAATTGTTCTGAAACTGATGGACTATTTTTTAATGCAGTTTGTTCACACTGTGGTGATCGTTACCCCATCTTTGCTTGTGAACGGCTGAGCTTTTTAGGGATGCTCCTTTTACACCCATTCATGACACTCACCTGTTTCCATTTAACCTGTTCACCTGTGGAATGTTCCAAACAAGTGTTCTTTGAGCATCTATCAACTTTTCCAATCTTTTGTTGCCACTGTCCCAGCTTTTTTGAAATGTGTTGCAGGCATCCATTTCAAAATGAGCAAATTTGCACAAAAACAAAAACGTCTATCAGTTTGAACATTAAATATCTTGTTCTTGTTAAATATCTCGCTGCACCAGTTATTTCTTCTTTTTTACAAATTGGTCCTGTCTGGTTGCACCAGAATTGTTTGTGCTGTGCAGAAGCGCGGTGAAATCTTTGTTTTTGCATTAAATATCTTGTCTTTGTGGTGTATTCAGTTGAATATAGGTTGAAGAGGATTTGCAAATCATTGTATTCTGTTTTTATTTACATTTCACACAATGTCCCAACTTCATTGGAATTGGGATTGTATAATTAATTATATATATTTTTTTCACTGGGATATCAATTAAACAAGTGCAAATTTAAAGAAGACATATGATCTTAATAATTAATGTAAATAACAGCTGTATACCTATAGATATTTACACACGACAGCAGATCAAGTACCGAAATTGGGACAAGAACAACAATGAACAAGACGTTAAGCTAAACATTTGGACTAAAATTCACATTAATAACAAATAAAAGAGTTGAGTTCCTCTTCCCTGAACTGCCTGAATAAAAATGACTTTAACTGTATTTTAAAATTTACCTTGTTGCTCATGGCTAACCTTGACCTATTGTAAGAGGTCAAAAAGTTACATTGTGTTTCCTACTCTCTACACTGCATGAAAAGAACCTGTAGCATTGGTAGAGTATTATAAGTCAAATACTCAAGCACAGAGAACATTCACAAGGCAGAACTCTGTTCCTCATTAGAAAACGTGCTCATCTATCATAATACGTCACTCAGTATAACTCCCCTTTGCCTCTGATGCGTGAATTCAATCTGACAACTACGTAAAACGCAGTTTGAAGCAGCTTAACTTTTTTTTCAATCCAGTGCACTTATCTCAGATATCCTGGGGCTACATTTGTCTGCCTGGACAATAAATCATGTTGTAATATCTTGTGGCAGAGTAGAAACTAATGTGAGGCTGTGAATATCTCCATCAGAAAACTTATTTAAGCCCGCAGGTTACTTTTTCTTGTGCTTGCTTTAAATTTACAGCAGTATGTGAATTTTGCAATAAAGAGGCTTGAAAACAGTGATCTTAAGCTGTTCGGTGAATGGGAACACAGTGAGGACTTTATTATTCATGATATTATTAATATTAGGTGTGACTTCAATAAGAAAAAACAAAAAATTCCACTGAACTTGTATTTTTTCATTCTTACGCAGACACACTGACGCCCTACATGTGCTTATGTTTATTTCATTATGATGATTTACAACCACAATTCCAATGAAGTTTGGACGTTGTGTAAAATGTAAATAAAAGTAGAATACAGTGATCTGCAAATCCTCTTCAACCTATATTCAACTGAATACACCACAAAAACAAGATGTTCAAACTGATAAACGTTATTGTTTTTATGCAAATATTTGCTCATTTTGAAATGGATGCCTGCAACATGTTTCAAAAAAGCTGGGACTGGTGTTACATCACCTTTCCTTCTAACATCACTCAGTAAGCATTTGGGAACTGAGGACACTAACTGTTGAAGCTTTGTAGGTGGAATTCTTTCCCATTCTTGCTTGATGTACGACTTCAGTTGTTCAACAGTCCGGGGTCTCTGTTATTGTATTTTGCACTTCATAATACGCTGCACATTTTCAATGGGCAACAGGTCTGGACTGCAGGCAGGCCAGTCTAGTACCTGCACTCTTTTACTACGAAGCCACACTGTTGTAACATGTGCAGAATGTGGCTTGGCATTGTCTTGCTGAAATAAAGGCCAATAAAGGTGTGGTCAAAAAGGCGCACCAGAGGCTTTATTATTTTTATGAACACTTAAGAAGAACAACCTGTCTGCTGAGATGCTCAAGGCCTTTTATCACTGCTCCATTGAGAGTATTTTAACCTATTGTATCACAGCATGGTTTGCCAGCTG
The DNA here is from genome assembly GCF_902500255.1 of Thalassophryne amazonica. NCBI lineage: Eukaryota > Metazoa > Chordata > Actinopteri > Batrachoidiformes > Batrachoididae > Thalassophryne > Thalassophryne amazonica. The sequence continues at coordinate 41,432,205 of NC_047103.1, read as the reverse complement.
CTCTGAAAACAATAAGGAATCTATCAGACGAGTCATAAGAACGGCAGAAAACATCACTGGTCTCCCTCTGCCCTCATTGGATGATATTTTCAGGACTCGCTGCCTCCGCTGAGCAAGCAGTATTTTGCAGGATGGAACACTCCCCTCACACCACCTTTTCTCTTTGCTTCCATCCAGCAGGCTTTATTGGGCCTTCAAAGCCCACACCAAGAGGCTAAAAAACAGCTTCTTTCCTAGAGCCATTACAGAATTGAACAAATACGCCCAAGTTCCAGTCCGAGCATTGCTGCAATTAGAACAATGGGTATCATGTGCAATATCTGTTTTTAACTATTTTAACTTTGGCAAAGGCTATACGCCCAATCGTTGGGCAGATAAGTCATACAGTGAGGGAAAATAAGTATTTGAACACCCTGCGGTTTTGCAAGTTCTCACACTTAGAAATCATGGAGGGGTCTAAAATATTCATCTTAGGTGCATGTCCACTGTGAGAGACATAATCTAAAAAAAAAAAAAAAATGTATGTTACTGCTGCAAATAAGTATTTGAACACCTATCAACCAGCAAGAATTCTGGCTCTCACAGACCTGTTAATTTTTCTTTAAGACGCCCTCTTATTCTACACTCTTTACCTGTATTAATTGCACCTGTTTGAACTTGTTACCTGTATAAAAGACACCTGTTTACATACTCAATCGCACTCCAACCTGTCCACCATAGCCAAGACCAAAGAGCTGTCTAAGGACACCAGGCACAAAACTGTAGACCTGCACAAGGCTGGGATGGACTACAGGACAACAGGCAAGCAGCTTGGTAGAAGACAACAACTGTTATGATTATTTATTAGAAAGTGGAAGAAACACAAGATGACTGTCAATCTACCTCAGTCTGGGATTTCATGCACTTTGTGGGGTAAGGATGATTCTGAGAAAGCTCAGAACTACACAGGAGGACCTTGTCAATGACCTGAAGAGAGCTGGGACCACAGTCACAAAGATTACATTAGTAACACATGATGCTGTCATGGTTTAAAATCCTGCAGGGCAGCAAGGTCCCCCTGCTCAAGCCAGCACATGTCCAGGCTCATTTGAAGTTCACCAGTGACCATCTAGATAATCCAGAGGAGGCATGGGAGAAGGTCATGTGGTCAGATGAGACCAGAATAGAGCCTTTTGGAATCAACTCCACTTACCATGTTTAGAGGATGAGAACAACCCCAAGAAAACCATCACAACCGTGAAGCATGGGGGTGGAAACATCATACTCTGGAGGTGCTCTTCTGCAAAGGGGACAGGACGACTGCACCGTATTGAAGGGAGGATGGATGGGGTCATGTATTGCGAGATTTTGACAAACAGCCTCCTTCCCTCAGTAACAGCATTGAAGATGGGTCATGGCTGGGTCTTCCAGCATGACACACAGCCAGGGCAACTAAGGAGGGGCTCCGTAAGAAGCATTTCAAGGTCCTGGAGTGGCCTGGCCAGTCTCCAGACCTGAACTCAATAGAAAATCTTTGGAGGGAGCTGAAAGTCCAAACCTGAAAGATTTGGAGAAGATCTGTATGGAAGAGTGGACCAAAATCCCTGCTGCAGTGTGTGCAAACCTGGTGAAAAACTACATGAAACATTTGACCTCTGTAATTGCAAACAAAGACTACTGTACCAAATATTAACATTGATTTTCACAGGTGTTCAAATACTTATTTGCAGCAGTAACATACAAATAAATTATTTTAAAAAATCATTTGATGATGATTTTGAATTGATTGTGAATTTTTTTTAGATTATGTCTCTCGCAGTGGACATGCACCTAAGATAAAAATTTCAGACCCCTACATGATTTCTAAGTGGGAGAACTTGCAAAATCGCAGGATGTTCAAATACTTATTTTCCTCACTGTATTTAAAATTAAAGTGCTTAGAAAGGATAAACAGTTGAGTGTTCAGCTCATGGTCTGTTAGCATCTTCTGCTAGCCTAAAATGGCTTCATTTATTGAGTTATGTAATAATCCCACGGTCCTCTCACACACTCACTCCACTGAAGAGGGACCAAAACCAACACCATTTGGACATTTTAACATGGGGATCTATGGTCCCTGAGTTGTTTTCGGAGTCAGCATAAAGTGGCCACTGTGGGTTTTGACACTTCTGTATTGGCTTCATTTTTTAGCACTGGAGGTTGCCACTTGGGCATGTTCAAGTTTTGTTTATTGGGGGTGAATTTCTACATGGACAGTAACAGATATGTGGGACCATATGTACCTTTAAAGTGTAGAGACCATTTTTACACAATATTAACCCTTAAAAGCAAAAATAGCACCAAGATTTATAGGATAAATAAGATTATAGGATAAATAGGATGCCATCAATATTCTAATTCACATGTATGTATGAATCACCCACAAGTAGAGAGAAAATACTCCAATACCTTCGTGAAACTTATTTAGTTAAAAAAAAACTGAATAAATGAATCGAGGAAACCACCATGGTGGCCAATTTGTTCAACAAACCAGTCTAATTAAAACAACAAGAAGGTACTAATCCCAGAGGAACATAAAAAAGATATATCCATTTACAAATACCCACTATTATGTACCTTGGACAGTTTGAATAGCTTCAAGATATTTTTAAAAGCCAAGTTTAAATGCAACCAAGAAGCTTCAGAGCTCATGCCAGTTGTTAAAAAAGTGCAATGCCTCCATCTGTTAAAGCAAGCCTTGTTATTCTGGCATCGTAAAATAACACTGATGATCAGTGTCCAACCTCTGGGGTGTTGTCCTTGTCTCGACAGCAAAACTTTATTTAGCAAAATTCATTTCCCAATGCTCATGGCAAAACTAAGTGGATGCAACATGATTAGAAATTAAGTTTCATCCACTTTGTTTTGCCACAATATGTGCTGTGAAGTAGGTGCTACTGGAGGAAGAGAAAATCTGTTTGGAAAATCTGTCCTCTATATTAGATAAGGGGTTGTTTCTTATAAATAACACTGTGTAGAGATCTGAGAGTCTAGGTTTACAATTGTCCTAGATCAAGACTAAGATCCAGGCCTTCAGTAGGTTTCTGGACCTGGCCGTCATTAGCATATCTGCATGTGGAGAGCAGAGGTGTTTGGAGATTCGGATATCTTTGCAGGAGAATGAAGGAGCATTAGTCTGGCAACCATAGCTGATTACTGTAATTTAACAGTGGGACAGTACTGTAATCATTTCACAGTCATAAATTACATGTGACAGTAAGCATCCTGTAGAATAACACTACAGTAAGTCCCTTCGGCTGCTCCCTTGTTTTGCACTCTGGGTTGGCACAGCAAATCCGAGGTGGATCTGCATGATTAATTGGCACAGGTTTTTTTTTTACACCAGATGCCCTTCCTGACACAACTCCACATTGCATGGAGAAATGTGGCAAGGGTGGGATTCAAACTGGAAACCTTCTGCACCAAGCACACTAACCACCACCCCTGCCTGTAGAATAACATTATAACACTGGCAATTTGAGCTGCCAGTAGGTTACTGTAAATTCATACGGAAATTTATTGCAGTGTCCATGTGGAGTCAGGACTTTGTGAAGAAATGAGACACATGAAACTTGGAATATATACAGTATAAATGTAAATAAAGACAGTATAACTGAAATACAACATGTACATTGTACAGTTTATATGTCTGATCTCACTTCTGGGATAAGTGGACCTGTCAAAGACACAGATGTCATCTTTATGTGAGATGTAAAGCAACAGAACAGCGTGTCCATCCATTCTTTATTTAACTGACAAATGTGTTTCGAGGCAGTCGGTGGTGATTGCTCGAAGACTGTCCACAATCTTCTTGTGCTACAGTGAGCTCCCTCTCACTCTTTATGACAAAACAAAGTGCAGCTCCCAGTTCACACTTCATTACCCGCAGTAATGCCTTTGCACAATGATGTATGGAAGTTTTCTCTCTCACAGACTTGCTTCTGGCACAATTGTCTCAACAAACTTGTAAAAGGGTGACAAGGAAAGTCTTTTCTCGACAACCTTTCTCCACAAGTGTTGAAGGGGTGTTTACACAGCAAAGACTAGGTGTTTTTAAGGAAATGTTGGAGTTTTATGAAGAAGATACACTATCACATTAAATGAAGATTTAAAGATGTTCTAAATGGCATTTTAAACATTAATATAGCAGTCAACAACTATTTCCTATGGAAAGATGTAGTATCATAATGGTGTCCTATAGAGAGAATATAGCAACACTCTCTGTATGTGTTGTAATGCAAGCCTATTTTCATTGCTCCACACCTGCACATTTAGTGCACAAGTCCTGCATATGAACGTTTAGTGCATGTGAGTCTTGCCCTATGAAACCTTTGCCCCTTTCCCATTTCTAAGAGACAGCAGTGAGTGAATGCCCACATAGCCCACTGCATCCACCCCCAGGAAACCACCTTAGTACCTTAGTCAGACTGGAACCTACAAAGGAGAGCTACAAATGCTTTATTGTGGTCTCCATGGCACATAGTTCCTTCCCTCCACAACCAACACAGAACTATGACTAGATGAATGCCTATTGGTTTCACTCTCTATATTACAGCTCATAAAGTGGTGCAGAAATTTACTGATCCCTTGGGAAGACTCCCTCAGGGAAATTGAGGATCCAGCAGCATTGTATAGCAGCACACATGGTAAGAAGCACACAGAGTATCAAAAGTGAAAGTAAAAAAGCAAAACAGTTTGCAAATATAAATATACAATATAAATCCCAGACATACTGATCAATACTGGTTTACTGGCTACTACTGTTCCTCTCATTCCAAACCTCTGTCTTCCTGTTGCTCCTCCTCCCCCTGAGTGAGGAGTTGTGTGATGAAATTTTGTTTGAAGATGGCCCATGGGTCAGGGAACAATTCAACAATGGAAAATAAGCAATTTTCCCTTTAATGTCTTTGATTTTACCCTGTGGTAACTTTGCCTTGTGATGCAACAAAGGTCTAGTGATCTCTTCTGTGGGTTGGAGGAGGTCACAATAGTAGGCAATAACAATACTGGCAGAAGTCTACACACAGCTGCATAGACTGAGACAATGCAAATGAAAATGTCTTCTCCAAGGACACAAACGGAGAGCATGATAGGGAATCAAACCCAGGACAAGATATCAGCAGCCCAACTCTGTCCCTCTGCTCTTCCTGCACCACACTGCAATTAATTACAATATTTATTGCATTACGTGACTCCCCCACTGCTGCCGTAATATGTATTATTTTGATGAATTGTATTAATATTGATATAAATTATAAAATTTGTAAGTATGAGTTAAGCATCTAAATTACCAACATTTCTGTTCAATACTGTTTAGTCCTGGCTCTGGGGGGGGTTTTCGTGTACATTTGTCTTTGAGAGCCAAAACTTGCATTTTCACCATACCTATGATGAGGACATTCAAAAAAGCTTTAAGATTTAGGCACCGGGCCATGAGCGGCTGGGTGCCGATGCGTGAATCCATCTGCACGTCTTTCATTACAAAATCTCCTTTAACAGTGGAATGTCCAGATAAACTGCTGATCCCGACCTCTTCTGAAACTTCTCTGTTCTGTCACGACATCCTGGATCAACAGAGGCTTAAATTTGGAAGTTTTCAGCTCGAAACAGGCTGACGACTAATCAGAGTGTCTGGGTTTGTGATTTTCCTGATTCAAGACTAAGGTCCAGATTATATTAGATTAGATTAGACAGAACTTTATTGATGACTTGGGAAGACTACCTCAGGGAAATTGAGGTTCCAGCAGCATTGCATAGCAGCACACAGGGTAAGAAGCACACAGAGTATCAAAAGTGCAAAAAGACATACATACAATGCTCACTCATGTTATTTTGTTTCAGCTTGTGCTCCATCTTTCTCCTGTAGCTGTCTTTTGCTTCCCTCATGCAGAGTTTCACCTCCCACTGTGCTGCCTTCATTGCCTCCTTGTCTCTGCTCCTCTAGGCGACTTTCTTCCTTTTGAGGACAGCTTTGACTACCCGTGTTACCCATGGTTTGTTTTTATGGCAACATTGGGCTTTCTTGTTTGCAGTGGTGATGGACAGGTTGACAGATGAGATCAGACAGAGAAGTATGTTAGGACATGTGCAGGACATGTACAAGAATAGTGTGACAGCGGTGAGATGCACAGTCGGAATGACAGACTCATTCAAGGTGAGTCCTTTCTTGTTTGCAGTGGTGATGGACAGGTTGACGGATGAGATCAGACAGGAGTCTCCATGGACTATGATGTTTGCAGATGACATTCTGATCTGTCGTAAGAGTAGAGAGCATGTTGAGTCTAGTCTGGAGAGGTGGAGATATGCTTTGGAGAGAAGGGGAATGAAAGTCAGTAGAAGCAAGACTGAGTACATGTGTGTGAATGAGAGAGAGCCCAGTGGAATAGTGCAGTTACAAGGAGTAGAAGTGGTGAAAGTAGATGAGTTTAAATATTTGGGGTCAACTGTTCAAAGTAATGGAGCATGTGGTAGAGAGGTGAAGAAGAGAGTGCAGGCAGGGTGGAGTGGATGGAGAAAGGTGGCAGGAGTGATTTGTATCCGAAGAATATCCGCAAGAGTGAAGGGGAAAGTTTACATAGACAGTAGTGAGACCAGCTATGTTGTATGGTTTAGAGACGGTGGCACTAACAAAAAGACAGGAGGCAGAGCTGGAGGTGGCAGAGCTGAAGATGTTGAGATTCTCTTTGGGAGTGATGAGAATGGACAAGATTAGGAATGAACATATCAGAGGGACAGCTCAGGTGGGACGGTTTGGAGACAAAGTCAGAGAGGCAAGATTGAGATGGTTTGGACATGTGCAGAGGAGGGACCCAGGGTATATAGGGAGAAGGATGCTGAGGATGGAGCCACCAGGCAGGAGGAGAAGAGGGAGGCCAAAGATGAGGTTTATGGATGTGCTGAGGGAGGACATGCAGATGGTTGGTGTGACAGGAGGAGGATACGGAGGACAGGGTGAGATGGAAATGATTGATCTGCTGTGGCCACCCCTAATGGGAACAGCCAAAAGGCAAAGAAGAAGAAGAAGATTGGGCAGTCTTGGTTGGGCAGACCACATCTGCACAGAAGTTAACGTAATCTGTCAGACAGTGTGTCAGCCCCTGTATGTCCTCTTAATCTGTCAGACAGTGTGTCATCCCCTCTATGTCCTCTTAATCTGTCAGACAGTGTGTCAGCTCCTCTATGTCCTCATAATCTGTCAGACAGTGTGTCAGCCCCTCTATGTCCTCTTAATCTGTCAGACAGTGTGTCAGCTCCTCTATGTCCTCTTAATCTATCAGACAGTGTGTCAGCCCCTCTATGTCCTCATAATCTGTCAGACAGTGTGTCAGCCCCTCTATGTCCTCTTAATCTGTCAGACAGTGTGTCAGCCCCTCTATGTCCTCTTAATCTGTCAGACAGTGTGTCAGCCTCTCTATGTCCTCATAATCTGTCAGACAGTGTGTCAGCCCCTCTATGTCCTCTTAATCTGTCAGACAGTGTGTCAGCCCCTCTATGTCCTCATAATCTGTCAGACAGTGTGTCAGCCTCTCTATGTCCTCATAATCTGTCATACAGTGTGTCAGCCCCTCTATGTCCTCTTAATCTGTCAGACAGTGTGTCAGCCCCTCTATGTCCTCATAATCTGTCAGACAGTGTGTCAGCCCCTCTATGTCCTCTTAATCTGTCAGACAGTGTGTCAGCCCCTCTATGTCCTCATAATCTGTCAGACAGTGTGTCAGCCTCTCTATGTCCTCATAATCTGTCAGACAGTGTGTCAGCCTCTCTATGTCCTCATAATCTGTCAGACAGTGTGTCAGCCCCTCTATGTCCTCTTAATCTGTCAGACAGTGTGTCAGCCCCTCTATGTCCTCTTAATCTGTCAGACAGTGTGTCAGCCTCTCTATGTCCTCATAATCTGTCAGACAGTGTGTCAGCCCCTCTATGTCCTCTTAATCTGTCAGACAGTGTGTCAGCCCCTCTATGTCCTCATAATCTGTCAGACAGTGTGTCAGCCTCTCTATGCCCTCATAATCTGTCAGACAGTGTGTCAGCCCCTCTATGTCCTCTTAATCTGTCAGACAGTGTGTCAGCCTCTCTATGTCCTCATAATCTGTCAGACAGTGTGTCTGCCCCTCTATGTCCTCTTAATCTGTCAGACAGTGTGTCAGCCCCTCTATGTCCTCATAATCTGTCAGACAGTGTGTCAGCCTCTCTATGTCCTCATAATCTGTCAGACAGTGTGTCAGCCCCTCTATGTCCTCTTAATCTGTCAGACAGTGTGTCAGCCCCTCTATGTTCTCATCGTGTGGGTTGATCAGCTCATCCCAGACTGTGGTGTTGTAGCAGTCTCTCTAGCTACTTTCCATTTCAGGGGACCACCTCTTGATGGAGCGAGTGGTTCCCAGCTGCCTTTGTACCAGAGGGGTATACTGTGGCTGTAGGTAGATCAGATTGTGATCAGACTTCCCTAGAGGATTACATTTCCCTGTAAGGAAAATACAAATTCCTGTGAATATCCAACCATGCAATGTGTCCCCAAAATATTATACCTTCCTTTTTAAGAGACTGTAAATATATATCAATATATTTACCCAAAAGTAATAAAGTAATAAATATAAAGTAAGTAATAAAAAATTCACACATTTGAGAGGACAAATTTAGAATATACTGTAGTTCAAACAGTCAAACAGATTTCACCACAAAACACGTCATCAGCTGAAGTCAGCTTGAAATCCAAAGAGATCAACCACTTTAGATTATGCTTCCATTAACCCACAAAGGCCTCTAAACAACAATCACATGGCAAAATTAAATCCGGCCTAATGTTAGCTCTTTGTTTACTGAAAGCTGGAGCAATTCTGCTTTACTGTGGATGGATAGTGCTGTCAAATGTGAGTGGGGAGTTAACTGTGCGATAGTAATCTACAATGGCTTGAGATAGTTCAAATATGTTCATGCTGTATTAAAACAGCAGATTTTTGATGGTTGCCAGAAGGGATTTGCCTACCTCAAAAATAAAGGGGAGAAAAACAGATGGAGGGCTTGGAACAAGCGGATAGAATGATTATTCTTAGGCTGTGCTAATACCAAATATTTAAAAATGACATCAGTACAGCCTGTATGATGGTGCATCCCAGTGAAGACAAGAAACCACAGAGAGCTGCTGGCATTGCAAGCGGAAGAATAAAATGGTTTTGGTTTATATAGCCAATTTCCCCATTCATGACAAGTGCAAGCTGTGAATTGTTACGCAACATATCAATTTACATTGCTTCAAGCCATAAACCTACAGTGCATCCAGAAAGTATTCACAGCGCTTCACTTTTTCCACATTTTTTATGTTACAGCCTTATTCCAAAATGGATTAATTTTTTTTTAATTCTGATCATCCTTGAGATGTTTCTACAGTTTAATTAGAGTCCACCTGGGATAAATTCAGTTGATTAGACATGATTTGTCTGCATACAGTGAGGCAAATAAGTATTTGTAGGTGAAAAAACTAGCAAAATCAACAGTGGATCAAAGTGGATCAATTTTTATCATAGGTACACTTCAACTGTGAGAGACAGAATCCTAATTTTAGTATGAATTTTAAATAATTAATTTGCATTTTACTGCATGAAATATGTATTTGATCACCTACCAGCCAGCAAGAACTCTTTACCTGTATTAATTGCACCTGTTTAAACTTGTTACCTGTATAGAAGACCCCTGTCCACACACTCCAACCTAGTCACCATAGCCAAGACCAAAGAGCTGTCTAAGGACACCAGGGACAAAACTGTACACCTGCACAAGGCAGGGATGGGCCACAGCAGAATAGCTAAGCAGCTTGGTGAGAAGGCAACAATGGTTGGCACAATTATTAGAAACTGAAGAAACACAAGATGTCTGTCAATCTTCCTCGGTCTGGGATTCCATGCAAGATCTTGCCTCGTGTGATAAGGATGATTCTGAGAAAGCCCAGAACTACACTGGAGGACCTGGTCAATGACCTGAAGAGAGCTGGGACCACAGTCAGAAAGATCACATTAGTAACACACTACGCTGTCATGGTTTAAAATCCTGGAGGCACGCAAGGTCCCCCTGCTCAAGCCAGCACATGTCCAGGACTGTTTGAAGTTCACCAGTGACCATCTGGAAGATCCAGAGGAGACATGGGAGAAGGTCATGGAGTCAGATGAGACCAAAATAGAGCTTTTTGGTATCAACTTCACTCGCCGTATTTGGGCGATGAGAACAATCCCAAGAGCACCGTCCCAACTGTGAAGCATGGGGGTGGAACGATCATTTTGGCGGTGCTTTTCTGCAAAGGGGACAGGACGACTGCACCGTATTGAAGGGAAGATGGATAGGGTCATTTATCACGAGATTTTGGCACACAACCTCCTTCCCTCAGTAAGAGCATTGAAGATGGGTCATGGCTGGGTCTTCCAGCATGACAATGACCCTAAACACACAGCCAGGGCAACTAAGGAGGGGCTCCGTAAGAAGCATTTCAAGGTGCTGGAGTGGCCTGGGCAGTCTCCAGACCTGAACTCAATAGAAAATCTGAAAGATCTGGAGAAGATCTGTATGAGTAGGAGTGGACCAAAATCCCTGCTGCAGTGTGCAAACTTGGTCAAGAACGACAGGAAACGTCTGACCTCTGTAATTGCAAACAAAGGTTTCTGTACCAAATATTAAGCTTTGTTTTTCTATTCTATCAAATACTTACTTCATGGAATAAAATGCAAATTAATTATTTAAAAATCATACAATGTGATTTTCTGGATTTAATTTTATTTTTTTATTTCTTTTAGATTCTGTCTCTCACAGTTGAAGTGTACCTACTCTAAAAATTACAGACCTCTCTATTCTTTGTAGGTGGGAAAACGTGTAATATCCACAGTGGATCAAATACTTATTTTCCCCACTGTATGTCAACCAGATCCACAAAATGTGGTTGTTAAAATGCCACAATTTACCCTACAATATATTTTCCCATTTAAACAAGCATGTTTTGTGGAACTGGTTGATATAACTAGATTCAGTAAATACAGCATTTCATTGGGTGTGTCATCCTTTAGTGGAAAGGTCTTGAAAACCGTGCTTCAGAAAACCTATGGCTGATGTCACAGAGTGTCCATAATAAATAAGCAGGAAAATAAGCATATATTCTCATGTCACAGCACTGCAAAACTTAATTATTTTAATTATACATCTGATTGGGTAGGGTTGTGAAAACCAGTGATGTAGGTGCTGTTATTGATGAGGAAAGGTTTACAGGGTTTACTTTTTGGATGATGCTGTGATCTTTGTGAAATCAAAGGATACTCTGATTACAGAACTTGAGAAGCTGACTTAGGAATCAGTGTCTGTGTTTGTGATTGTCCTTGATGAAGACAAAGGTCCAGGCTTTTAATGACTTCCTGGACTTCCTGAATTGAATCTGTATGTGGTGAAAGTGCTGAACTTGTAGAGCCATTCACCTATCTCTGCAGTGTCATTCATATCTGTGGGTCTTCAGCATCTGAGATCGGGGGACGCCTGGGAAGAGCTTATGGAGTCACGAGGTCATTGGACAGATGTGTCCAATGACACCTCTATCCAATGACCCCCTGCACTAATTTGGATTGCCAAATGTGTCTGATTGCATGTGTCTGATTGCGTGGATTCGGCACATTACTGAAAACCAGCACATTTAACCTCATATGCTGGAAGCCAGTTCGTTTTCATATCATTATAAACAGCTCAAGGTCGAACAGCGTCCATCTCTGCAACATTAGGAATTGTAGTAAAGTCTGTGCATCGTGTATATTTAATTAGCAGCCCAGTTTTTATTGATTTGGCTCTCATCACACATTGGCAGCTCATTTGTTGTTTTGTTGTGCTCGGGGTGGTGGCAAATGATGGTGGCTTACAGAAGCCCATTTTTGATATTTGCATGCTTCCAAATTTCTGTTTGGTTCATTAACAGTGTACCTCATGTATGTCCAGCCTCATTCATGGATTGGCAATGAATCACTGTGTTTACCTAGTTGGAAAAAAAAAAAAAAAAAACATTCCGGTGTTCACAGTTGGATTCTTGTTGACCCCCCGGCTGATACATAATTCAAGATGTCCTTAACCGCCACCATTTTTTTGAAGCCTGGTCCGACTACATATGCAGTCTGTTGCACTACAACAAGTTTATATGATCACATCTTAAATCAGTCAGCATTCAGCCCCGACCCAGAGCAGTTAGTCTCTATTGTTAGCACGTTGTGTCTTAGCCTCTGACTTATTATCATACCCAAAGGTGGGATGTGGATCAAAGGCAAGGATGCACTCTTTAATATTTCTGCCTCATTACAGTATGGGAGCTTTTGATTACTGGTCTTCGTGTGCCTCTCTCAATTTGTGGTAGTGCCGTTCTTTGCTGTTCAGCAGAAAGTGCGATATTAATCGCAGCCAAGCTTCTCCCCCACATTAAGGGAGCACTCCAAGGTGCAACACACTGAGTTTCTGGCAGTTTAAGTCCTGTAATTGGTCTTCATATGTCACCTATTTCACTTTATGTCACACTTTCTCCCATCAGGAGGCCTACTGTGTCTATTAAACCTATTTTATTGTCTATATTAATCTCATTTTTCCAATGTAAAGATCCATTGTTTCCCATTTGACATTTCTGAGTGACAAATGGCCATGTCATGTATTCATTCTGGTGTTAACAATGGACCAAATGTCACCTTTGAAAGACACGTGTACCAACTGTATTTCCACATCAGCCTAGTTTTTGCAAGACTTTTTATGTTAGAAAAGTAGACATTATTAGCATGATAAAGTGTTTTTTTAAAGTCCTGGAAAAGTATATAAATATGTAAAACCAGGGCTGTAAACCCATCAATCAAGATTTACAGATAAATTTTTGTTCATGCTCAGAGAGTTCAAATTTGTTCAGAGTTATAGGGAATTCATAAAACTGCATGTTTTCAATTCGCCACAGATTAATAAGGAAATGTGATACACTGTCCAATTTATTGTGTTTTGTGTGGAACAGGGTTGATTAAGTTGTGGTATCTTGCTCCTGTTTCATTAACATCTGAAAGTTAAATCACAAACTGTTGACATCCACCACCACCAACATAAATATTATACACAGAAAACATGTTTGTGCCATAATGTATTAAGTTCAAGATGGCTGGCAAGATAATTTGCAATTGACCATGTCAACATTTTTATTAAAAGGAAAACTTTTAAAAGAGAAGGCTAACACTGACAAAAACAACAATTAACAATTATAGTAAAACAATTATAGTAAGTAATTACTAGATCAGAAAATAAATATAAGCAACCAATGTCTTAAAAAATGAGATGACCATTCTACAATTTCCCATTTAGTTGAATGGGAAAGTGTCCAAACTTTTGATTGGTACTATACCTGCTCGTATTTAGGCCAAGAAAAGAAGCAGTATTCTTCCATTCTGTGACACTTTATAGGGAAGGAACTTGAATCTTGATCTTGTTCTTTTACAGCCAGAGTTATGAGCAAGCGCAGTATCAGATAATTACTGGAAGTCCAAGGTGAAGTCCAAAAGCTCATCTCGTCAACAGAGCTTGATGATTGCAATGGTACCTAATTTCTCATTCGGAAATAGGACCATTAGAGATGTCCAATTGATAATTTAATTTCAGTGCAAATGTAATGCAGAAAGGCCATATTCACATATTTTGTTGTGCCTGATCAATAAGAGATTATGTTAAGAGCCAGGAATGGTAACTGACTCAGGCTTCATTGGCTTGAGCTCGTGACTCAGTCGATACATCGACACCGGGCTACTTCTCGCACCATCAGTCAGTCAGCCTATCTCATCTCACTGTTTATTCAGCTACACTAAACAATAATCTTGTTGCGAGCCAGAACCTCTTCCTCAAATTGCTCACACTTTCAGAACAAAGATACACCTAGACACCTGCAGAGAGGTTGCACTGGCTCTCTGTGCAAAGAGAAGGGATGCTCCAGAGTGGATACTGTAAATACAGCCTCACAAAGCTGCAAATGAACTGATAATGAGCTCAGATGCATAATGTTCACATGGGGTTAGAGCTTTCTGCCTGCTAACAGCATGTTGTGATTCATTAAGTAGGCGTCTGGATTCAGGAAAAAATGAGTCAGTGCTTCTTGCTTAAAGAATGCATTGTTTTATTAAACATCACGTTCTACTTCAAGTTCACTACATCCAAATACTTTAGATGATTCACATTTTGCAGGGGTTTGAAAACATATGAGGCCCTATATTCCACCTGGCGCAAGGCAGAATACAGCAAAGCAACACATGTTCAGACTAGTTCCTTACCGAATCAGTTGCTATTTTCATAGTCGACACCCATAAAGTTTCAACAGCAAACACACGCACCCATGTGTGTTGGATTAAAAATAAGGTGTGTGCAGGCGCAGTGTTGGAGTGTTGCTATGAGGCAGTAAACTTGACACAAAGTCAAATGTAGACTTCTCTTGATATTTATATGTACAGTATTGTGATGCACCTTCCATGATGTACATTTGCTCTGCTTGAACACACTGAAAGTGAACTGACAGCAATTCAATAAAAGTCAAAATTAATGGGGGAAAAATGCAAATCTTCACCTTTCTGCTTCACTGTTTCACCTCAGGAAGCTTTGGTGTCTGCTCTCCACTTGCTCAATTTGGGGCATTACACACATTAACTCACCAGAAAACTGTGATCTTGGTGTGTCCTTGAAGTCGCAGTGTTCCGGGAGACTTACACAAATGACAACCATATTTTCTGGAGTAAGTCCTGTTTTTTGTGGGGGGTTTTTTCGAGATTGAAATTTTCAGCTTTTCCTCTTGTCGGCTCTAGAAAAAAATACAATTAGCAGTCATGTTCACTTCAAGCAAATAAATAGGAATAAATGTATTTATCAAATAGCAAAGAGTGTTGTGGCTGGCGTGCCTGGCTGGCTTTTGTTGGTCTTCTGTTTCTGTCTTTTGGTTTTCCTTCCAGGTGGTGCGCATTTGGGACTGAGTGGCTGTGTGGCTGAGTTATCAGGACCTCACCCTGATCACCTGAGGCTGATCAGGTGCGGCTCGTCAGGACTCACAGCTGTGGTGCATCTACACGGATTGGAACATGGTGGCATTTAAGTCTGGAGTACACAGTGTGTATTTGCCAGAGACTCGACCTTGTGACCAGACGGGTGAGATCATCGTCTCGAGAGCCATCTCATCATCAGTGGATGCAGAGAACGTCCAGGTTTGATGCATGGTCTGTGAAAGAGGAGAGGGTGAGGTCTCACGCTCGTCAGCACACTTCCTGAGGTACGTCAGGTTTTGTGACTAACATTTGTACAGTCAATAAATGTGGTGTCCCTCACACCTTATTATATTGAGCTGTTATGTTAGTCGTTTTAATCAGCTTCCACTGCAGTGAGTTTGTGAACAGGGTGTTCCATGCCTGCAGGGTGGGAAGCTGATTAGTAATTAAGTCAGGAAGTGTTTGCTGTTTGTACACCTTTGAGTGGTCTCTCTGTGTGTGGAGTGTGGACTCACATGATGATTTCTTCATTCACAGACTCGGTTTGTCGCGGCCACCTGGGGGGTGTCGGCGGGGTCCTTGGGTCCGAACTGGTTCTGGCTCCGGACCGTTAGTGCTGCTGGGAGCGCACCGTAATCCACCACGCCAGACCGCGCACTCTTTTGTTATATTTATCACATCACTTTTATGTTTATTAAACTCTGTTATCCTTTGTACTGTGCTCTACTTATTTCATACTGGGTCCTTCAAACGCTGGTCGGTTCTCCGGGCTGCGTCCGACATATAACAGTAGTCTCTGGCCAAACATCACGGACCCAGCGGTAGCAGAGACGGTAACGTGCCGGGAAGGCGGCACCAGACGTTCAGAAGTTATCCGGATCAGTTGTGGGTGCTCTCCGCCCGGATGGTGCGTGTTTGAGAACCCATTACTGAATACTGATTTGAGCGCTCTTGCAGCTGTGTTCCTGTGTTTGTTGCCTTATCCGAGGGTCATGGTGGACTGTGACTGGCGACGGCTTCGCGTCACACTTCGACCGGATAAGAGGTTTAAATGGGAGCTGCAAGAGTGTGTCTGTAATGGGTGAACGCGCACAGCGGAGCTCTGTGGCACGGGTCGCTGAGCTTCCTGTGTTACAGTTGTAGCCCCGTTTCCCCGGGTAAAGATAGCTACTGCGTCTGTTGTTCAGCTCCGGCGTTATTTAGTTGAATCACATTTTTGGTTGTGTGTTTACACGTTGCTGCGCACAGAAAAGCGGCATGAGTTGGGTTCTCTGTTACCAAAGGGGGTTTTTCATTTTTAGCACTTTGGCTCCCTCTGTTGGTAACTGAGCCACATTACTGTTAAGCTCTTAAGTTGGAACAGGTGTGTTCCATTTGTTTGAGCTTAACGGTATACGTCACTTATTAGTTTAGTGTTGGTTCATTTTTTGTGGGTGTTTGAGTTGGTTTTTGTGTGGGATTTTTTTTTTTACACTATTTAGTGTTCTGGGGTTGTGACCCTGCAGTCTGTTTGGAGCAAAAAAAAGGACCCAAGCAACTTTATGTTAGTCTATTAGTCTTTCTTTTTATTTCTTTTAGTTTCAACCTCCCAGGGTTTGATGGGACGGTCCCCTGGGGGGTGATGGGGGGGTAATTGGGTTGTTTTTTCTTTTTTGTTGTTTTTTTTTTGTTTTTTGTTATGCCCTCTCTTCTCCTCTGACTCCAGCCGGGTGAGCCGTACGTGTCGGCGTTGCTGGAGTGGTGCAGTTTGGTTATGCTGGGCATTTCCCAGGTAACCTCTGCACCTGGGAGGGGGGGGGGGGGTTCGGGGTGTTGTTGTTTTTTTTTGTTTGTTGATTCCCTGTTCCACCTCCGGCTTCAGCGCGCCTTTGAGCCATCTGCCATCGGCGTGGCTGAGGTTTGGGGCAGTGGGATATACCCGCAGCTGGTGGCTGGTTGGAAGTCGGAGGAGTGGCGCCGTTTTGTGCCGTCTGCCATAACCGCTGTCCACTCCTCCCGGTTGGCTTCTGGGGTATAGTCACGGTTGGTGACGCTGGACGTGCTTCCAGTTTCCACTGTGCCAAGGGGGTGGGGTTGGGGTTATTTTGTTTGTATGTTTTTTTTCTTTCCTTTTGTTTTTCCCCCTAGTTTCCGCCCTCAGGGTGTGACTGTGGTGTCCTCTGGGGGGGAAAGGGCTGTGGGTCCATCTAGCCATAGACGGCCGGGGCTGGGTCCGTTGGTCATGAGGGGAGGCGTCTCCTGGGGTTGATGGAACGGTCCTCTGGGAGGCGCTGGGAGTCCCTGTGGGTGACCTTGGATCCCAGACGGACCTCGGCTGTGGTTATTACTCCTGGAGCTGGCGGGATGTCCTCTGGGGGGTGTTGGTCCCTACATGTCGTCGGGGGGGGGGGGGGTGTTAGCATTTTTATTTGCAAGCTTAAGTTTGGGTTGTTTTCCTTTTCTCCCCTTCCCGGGGGTTTGGTGGAACGGTCCTCTTGGGGGGGGGGGGGGGGGGGTGGTTTGGTTGTTTGTGTTTGTCTTTTTTGTTTTATGACTAATCAGACTGTGAACATGGTTGGACAAGGGCTGGCCGCACAGGTTTAAGAACTCCTGGCCACACCTGTGCTAATTGACAGACAGAAACAAAGGCAAAGATGCAGCCAGAGGAGAAGACATCAACCGTTCTGTTAACTGTTGGAAGATGTATGCAGATACGGTTTCCAGCCATGGTCCCTGGAGGGGGGTGTTTCTCCTGGGCCAGGTTTGTGTGGTCGCCGGGAGGCTTCCCGTGAGGGTGGGGTGCTGTTGTGGCTGGCGTGCCTGGCTGGCTTTTGTTAGTCTTCTGTTTCTGTCTTTTGGTTTTCCTTCCAGGTGGTGCGCATTTGGGACTGAGTGGCTGTGTGGCTGAGTTATCAGGACCTCACCCTGATCACCTGAGGCTGATCAGGTGCGGCTCGTCAGGACTCACAGCTGTGGTGCATCTACACGGATTGGAACATGGTGGCATTTAAGTCTGGAGTACACAGTGTGTATTTGCCAGAGACTCGACCTTGTGACCAGACGGGTGAGATCGTCGTCTCGAGAGCCATCTCATCATCAGTGGATGCAGAGAACGTCCAGGTTTGATGCATGGTCTGTAAAAGAAGAGAGGGTGAGGTCTCACGCTCGTCAGCACACTTCCTGAGGTACGTCAGGTTTTGTGACTAACATTTGTACAGTCAGTAAATGTGGTGTCCCTCACACCTTATTATATTGAGCTGTTATGTTAGTCGTTTTAATCAGCTTCCACTGCAGTGAGTTTGTGAACAGGGTGTTCCATGCCTGCAGGGTGGGAAGCTGATTAGTAATTAAGCCAGGAAGTGTTTGCTGTTTGTACACCTTTGAGCGGTCTCTCTGTGTGTGGAGTGTGGACTCACATGATGATTTCTTCATTCACAGACTCGGTTTGTCGCGGCCACCTGGGGGGTGTCGGCGGGGTCCTTGGGTCCGAACTGGTTCTGGCTCCGGACCTTTAGTGCTGCTGGGAGCACGCCGTAATCCACCACTCCAGACCGCGCACTCTTTTGTTATATTTATCACATCACTGTTATGTTTATTAAACTCTGTTATCCTTTGTACCGTGCTCTGCTTATTTCATACTGGGTCCTTCAAACGCTGGTCGGTTCTCCGGGCAGCGTCCGACACATAACAAAGAGTGTCTAATGTCACGGAAAACTGCGCTGTTAAAAATGCAAATGAACAGATGTTCATGTTGGTGTGTGTGTGTGTGTGTGCACGTGTGCACTGTTACAGCACAAATGAACAAATGTTCATTTCCACAGCAGAGTAAAAACTTGAACAGGAAAGACACAGTGCATCTGGAAAATATTCACAATGCTTTGCTTTTTCAACATTTTGTTATGTTACAGCCTTATTCCAAAATGGATGAAATTGTTTCCTCAAAATTCTACGTATTCCCCATAATAACAATGTGAAAAAAGTTTTTTGTTGTTGTTGAAAATTTATATTTATATTAAAGTATTCACAGTCTTTGCAATGAAGTTTGATATTTTGACAGCAGATTTGGAGTACACCTGGTTCCAGTAAGGTCCCACTGAGTATCATGCTGTGGGGATGTTTCTCAGCTGCAGGAATTGGGAGGCTAGTCAGGATTGAGGAAAGTTGAATGCAGCAACATACAGAGACATCCTGGATGAAAATCTGCTCCATAGCGCTCTTGACCTCAGACTGGGGCTATGGTTCATGTTTCAGCAGGACAATGACTCTAAGCACACAGCCAAGATAATAAAGGAGTGGCTTCAGGACAACTCTGTGAATGTCCTTGAGTGGCCCAGCCAGAGCCCAGAACTGAATCCAATTTAACATCTCTGGAGAGATCTGAAAATGCAAGAGAGGTGAAAATGCAAAGTGCACCGACCATCCTCATCCAGCCTGATGGAGCTTGAGATGTGCTGCAAAGAGGAATGGGCAAAACTGTCCAAAGATAGGTGTGCCAAGCTTGTGGCATCATATTCAAGAAGACTTGAGGCTGTAATTGCTGCCAAAGGAGCACCAAAAATTATTGAGCAAAGGGTGTGAATACTTATGTACAGATGATTCCTTAGTTTTCAAAAAGCTTTTTTCACATTGTCATTATGGGGTGTTGTGAGTAGAAATTTGAGGTGGAAAATGAATTTACCCCATTTTGGAATAAGGCTGTAGCATAACAACATGTGGAAAAGTATTTTACAGATGCACTGTAACATTTGATATGAAACCTTGGTTTTTATGTTTCCAGTCAAATACATGATTCCATAAAAACAGCAAATGATGGAAAACAAACTGTCATGTACTGATCAACATTGCATTCTTGTAAAACCATGGGATAGTTTACCCAAAATAATTCAGTTCTGAAGATAAATAATAGTCACGCGACATTTATTTTGTTAATGTTATGTGTCGACGCGGGTTGAGGAGCGGACCTGCATCTGACGGAACCCAGCACCAAAACAACCAGAAAGCGGTTCCAAAAACAAAACAATTTTATTTTTCCCCCTTCTGTGCAATAAAAAGTGTACAAACATAAACTGCGTCAGTCTGGTGGAGTGAAGGACGGCACGCTCTCCAGCGCCCAAAAGGATCGAAGCCCGGCGCTTCTGGACCCACGTTCACCGCCAAACACCCCCCAGGTGGACACGACAAACCGACTCTGCGAAGGATAGAAAAGGTGAGGTAAGTCAGCAGCTACAACTAATATCCTTCAAAGGCACACACTATCAGCAACACATTCAGGTCTGAATTTAAGCTTTATATAAATGAGCAGCTTCTCACAACAGGTGGAGGATCATCAGTCCACACGCCACGGCCGTGAGAAGCGAGCTGCACAATTCTCATCAATGTTCACATATACTGCATAACAAAATACCAAGTTACTGTTAACAATTATTCAGACAATCAAATCACCTCTGATGTGTGCTGACAGCATGTGTCCCTCACCCCTCCTCCTTCAGAGGCACGATGTGTCAAACCCAGGCGCGGTCCTCAGCGCCTCACAAACGAACATCACAAGGTCGAGTTCCCGGCAATTCTGCTTGAATCACACATGACTTAAATGCAGAATGCCATCTCATTATCTGCTTCAGCTGAAAGTCTTTAAGGTTGCACGTGAGCACCATCCACAGGTGCTGCACATCACGTTGATGAGGGTGAAGGACTCTTCTGCCAGCACCTTCTCCACAGACAATAAATCAGTTTGCATACCACCTGGAGAGCAAAGAAAAGAAAAGAACACCAAAATGTCCAGCCAAACCCCCACCCAACACACAACAGTTAAGCCTCCAATGTTTAACATTTTATTGAAAATAACGTGATAGTTAAAAATTTTCATTATTTTGCACAACCTTTGAAAAATGTTGAATGTGAAATGTTGAAGGTGTATGACTTCTCCCCAGAATTTTCTGCTTATATGGTGTAATTAACGTGCCATTTTCTAATCAAGCAAACACTGTAATATAGCATACTTCTTTTGATGGGCTTTGTAATACTCTCACACCACCACCCCTCTGCACTAGTTTATGAATTAATTATTAAAATGTTAAGTCCCATTTTCACATTTCAGGTGGGTGAAACTGCAAATTGTAACGCAAGCTGATGTAACTACATCAGTGGGTGTCACT
This sequence comes from Thalassophryne amazonica, assembly GCF_902500255.1. NCBI lineage: Eukaryota > Metazoa > Chordata > Actinopteri > Batrachoidiformes > Batrachoididae > Thalassophryne > Thalassophryne amazonica. Next base: position 41,411,057 of record NC_047103.1, on the reverse strand, counting down.
TTATAAAGTACAGGCTGTACTGTACATTCAACATCCACATTATTACCAGTACTTCAAACGTTCTAAATATTCAAGCACCTGCCATAATGAACGGTATAAGAAATGCAGCTGAAGGATTGCTGCTTTGCATGATGGAAAGAAAAATCAATCTTACATTGCATAGGTGGAAATGAAATACATTCACTGCCAGTTACGTACCGTGTTATTTTTACACACAAAAGATGCCTTCAGCCACATTCAGGTCAATCATTTTAGCAGCTCCTAATGAGGCTCCTCCCCCTCCTGATTTGCAACTTGCCAAGGTGTATCTTAGCAACCTGGATTGGTAATTTATGCACAATTTTAACAAGGCAAATATTGGAATTAAAACAACACTGAAGATGAAAACCAGTGTGCTTTTATATTTATGCATATTAGGCTTAGAATTTATTACCCTGGACTCAGTGCTAATAAAATGTATTTGAGTGATGCCTGCTCAATCCAAGTTGGTAGTACAGTGTGTATTTTTAGCTGTGGTAAAACTGCGATCGCTATACTTCTACATCTGTCCCAGTGAAAGACTTTGCCACTGTTATTTGGAGTTGATGAATGAAAAAAATGGGACACAAAGTGTTTGTGATGAAGTCAAAAGTGTAACCAAATACATGTAATATACACTGAACAAAAATATAAATGCAGCACTTTTTGTTTTTTCTTCCATTTTTCATGAGCTGAATTAATGAAAAATAGATTAATTATTAATTAATGATATTAGTGACAATTTACCAATTTTTATTGTAACTTATCTGAATTTCAATAAAAAATGTAGTGCGAAAGCACAATATTGTAAGCGCCTGCAATCTGAAGAAACTATCACTGCCTTAAAAATGATTTACTTTTACAGGCTTGGAATCCTATTTACGAGAAGCAAGATGCAAATTTAGCATATTCTGAATTTGAAAACATATTTCTCAATATATACAACAAGACAGATAGTCTAGATGACTACACGGACACTGTGACGTCATATATTCATTTCTGTGAAGACAGCATCATCCCACAGCGCACCAGGGTGAGATATAACAATGACAAGCCCTGGTTCACACCTAAACTCCGGCAGCTCCGTCAGCAGAAAGAGGTGGCTTTCAGAGAAGGAGACAGAGACAGCTATAGAGGTGCAAAGTACAGATTTAGCAAGGAGGTGGCAAAGGCTAAATCCATGTACAGTTCACGTCTGCAGCAAAGGTTCTCTGCCAACGACTCGGCCTCTGTGTGGAGGGGGTTGAAAGAGATCACCAACTACAAGCCCAAAGCACCTCGTTCTGTTGACGACCTCAAGCTGGCCAACGACCTGAACGTCTTCTATTCACGCTTTGAAGACAAGGACTCACACCTCCCCACCCCCCACACAACTGGATATTCAAACACTCTGGACCTCCCCCCTCTCACTGCTGCCCTCCCCACTCCCCCTGTTGCCCTCTCGGTCCAAGAGGAGGACGTGAGGAGACATTTCAAAAGGCTGAATCCACGTAAGCCCCCTGGGCCCAGACTGTGTCTCTCCTGCCACCCTGAGACACTGCGCTGATGAGCTGGCCCCAGTCTTCACGGGGATCCTCAACACCTCCCTGGAGTCATGCCATGTTCCAGTCTGTTTCAAGTCCTCAATCATAGTTCCAGTCCCCAAGAAACCACGCGTCACTGGACTTAATGACTACCGTCCTGTGGCTCTCACGTCTGTAGTCATGAAGACCTTCGAATGCCTGGTTTTATCCCACCTGAAGTCCATCACCGACCCCCTCCTGGACCCCCTGCAGTTTGCCTACAGAGCCAACAGGTCTGTAGATGACGCCATAAACCTGGCCCTGCACTCCATCCTGCAGCACCTGGACTCCCCAGGAACCTACGCTAGGATCCTGTTTGTGGACTTCAGCTCTGCATTCAACACCATCCTTCCAGCTTTGCTCCAGAACAAGCTTTCTCTGCTCCACGTGCCCAACTCCACCTGCAGGTGGATCACAGACTTCCTGACGGACCGGAGTCAGCGTGTGAGGCTGGGAAAAAATGTCTCGAACACTCGGGCTCTCAGCACAGGATCTCCTCAGGGCTGTGTCCTTTCCCCTTTGCTCTTCTCCCTCTACACTAACTGCTGCACCTCCAGCCACGACTCCGTAAAGCTCATCAAGTTTGCGGACGACACCACCCTCATCGGACTCATTTCGGATGGGGATGAGTCTGCCTACAGGAGGGAGGTGGACCGGCTGGTGACCTGGTGCAGCAGCAACAACTTTTAGCTCAACGCCCAGAAAACAGTGGAGATGATCGTGGACTTCAGGAAAGCCACAGCCCCCCCACCCTCCCTCGCCCTCACCAACAGCCCCATCACCACTGTGGTCTGTCACCGCTTCCTCGGCACCACCATCACCCAGGACCTCAAGTGGGAGTCAACCATCAGCTCCCTCATCAAGAAGGCCCAGCAGAGGATATACTTCCTGCGGCAGCTGAAGAAGGCCAAGCTGCCTGTCCAGCTGATGGTGCAGTTCTACACGGCCATCATCGAGTCCATCCTCTGCTCCTCCATCACGGTGTGGTACGCCGGGGCCACAGCCAGGGACAGACACAGACTGCAGCGCATTGTGGCCTCTGCTGAGAAGGTGATCGGCTGTAGCCTTCCATCTCTCCAAGACCTGCACGACTCTGGGCCGAGCAGGTCGGATCACAGCTGACCCTTCTCACCCTGCACACGGTCTGTTCAAACCACTCCCCTCGGGCAGGAGGCTACGGTCCATCCGGACCAGAACCTCCCACCATAAGAACAGTTTCTTCCCCTCTGCCGTTAGACTCATGAACACCTCATAACTCAGTCACCTTAAGCTTAACTCTGTCACTTTATCATCTTATCACGGGTCACTTTAGACAATGTACTTTGGTTTTTAATTGCACTCCTCCCACTGCACTGTTTTTTCTGTTTCTCTGTTTTTCTGTTGCACACAGCCTTTCATATTTCATATTTCTTTTTTTAATCTTATATTTTATCTTATTTTGACATATATGTTATATTTTATCTTAGCATTTTATCTCTTCTTAATGTTGCACCATTGTACCGAAGCAAATTCCTAGTCTGTGAATCCTGTTCACTGGCAATGGCAATAAACTTCTTTTGATTCTTCTGATTCTGATTCTGAAAAATTGTCCAATTATACAGTATAATAAAATAATAACTATAAAACTAATCCATGGGTAACAAAAGGTCTTCAAAAGGCTTGTAAGAAGAAAAATATGCAATACAGAGAATTCATTAAAAGTAAATGCAGAGAGGCAGAGGTTAAATATAACGAGTATAAAAATAAACTAAACTATTATGCAGAACTGTAAAAAATCATACTTTGAAAAAATACTAAATGATAATAAAAACAATATAAAGGAAACATGGAAAATACTGAATAGTAAATAAATGCAAATCATATAACTACCCAACATACTTTACTTATAACAAGATGAATATAACATGAGCCAACTAGTGAATAGTTTTTTGCTAATGTTGGGCCAGATTTGGCAGCTGAAACTTCACACAGTCCATGGGAAAATCAGCAATTAATTGCCAGGAATCCACACACAGTTTCTTAGCCCAGTAGATGAAAGGGAAATTATTAACATAGTTAGTACATGTAAAAGTAAAAAGTCAATGGATCATAATGAGGTACATACGAGGTCTATTAGAAAAGTATCCGACTTTATTATTTTTTTCAAAAACCATATGGATTTGAATCACGTGTGATTGCGTCAGACAAGCTTGAACCCTCGTGCGCATGTGTGAGTTTTTCCACGCCTGTCGGTTGCATCATTCGCCTGTGAGCAGGCTTTCAGTGAGGAGTGGTCCACCCCCTCGGCGGATTTTCATTGTCAGGAAATGGCGGAATGATTTGGGCTTTTTTTCCATCAGAATTTTTTCAGAAACTGTTAGAGACTGGCAGCTGGAAACCATTCGAACAATTTATCTTGCTTTTGGTGAAAATTTTACGGGCTTCACAGAGAATAAGGACTGTTACTACAGCTTTAAGGATGGCTTTAAGGACGCTCGGCGCGCCGCGCTCCGTGCCGCCATCGAGAGCCACAAACCACCGGATCATTTCTAAACAGATGGCTCTGTGGATCCGAGACCATCGTGTGCACGTTCTCTGGTTATCACAAGAGCTGGACATCAGCCATTTTCCGGCAGATTTCACTTTTAACAAGAGATTTTGTCATGGAAAGCCGAGCGGAGGCTTCGCGTGTCACGACCGATTTGCTGATGGAGCGAGACAAAGGAACATCTCCATTTTGGTCTCACAGGACGGCTTTGAGATGGCGTTCAGACAGCTGTCGGTTGTTTTTCCATCGAGTGATTATCCGAGAAATTGTGAATGTGCCTGGACATGCCAGAACATGTCCCATGAGGCTTCATCATGGCGTTGCTGTGTACCATGCGGCACCGCCGCGACGTGTGGAATTCCTCCGCACGTCTGTCTCAATGTGCCGAAAAAGTGCTGATGTCCACGTCTTTTCACAATTCCTGTGCTAGTCAGACAACGTCCTGGATAAAACACAGCGTCCAGTTTGGAAATGAATGGCACATTCCACTGTTACAGGAGTTTTTGTCATGGAAAGAGGAGCGGAGGCTTATAGGCCAATCTCCAACCTTCCTTTTCTCTCAAAAATTCTTGAAAGGGTAGTTGTAAAACAGCTAACTGATCATCTGCAGAGGAATGGTCTATTTGAAGAGTTTCAGTCAGGTTTTAGAATTCATCATAGTACAGAAACAGCATTAGTGAAGGTTACAAATGATCTTCTTATGGCCTCAGACAGTGGACTCATCTCTGTGCTTGTTCTGTTAGACCTCAGTGCTGCTTTTGATACTGTTGACCATAAAATTTTATTACAGAGATTAGAGCATGCCATAGGTATTAAAGGCACTGCACTGTGGTGGTTTGAATCATATTTATCTAATAGATTACAATTTGTTCATGTAAATGGGGAATCTTCTTCACAGACTAAGGTTAATTATGGAGTTCCACAAGGTTCTGTGCTAGGACCAATTTTATTCACTTTATACATGTTTCCCTTAGGCAGTATTATTAGACGGCATTGCTTAAATTTTCATTGTTACGCAGATGATACCCAGCTTTATCTATCCATGAAGCCAAAGGACACACACCAATTAGCTAAACTGCAGGATTGTCTTACAGACATAAAGACATGGATGACCTCTAATTTCCTGCTTTTAAACTCAGATAAAACTGAAGTTATTGTACTTGGCCCCACAAATCTTAGAAACGTGTCTAACCAGATCCTTACTCTGGATGGCATTACCCTGACCTCTAGTAATACTGTGAGAAATCTTGGAGTCATTTTTGATCAGGATATGTCATTCAATGCGCATATTAAACAAATATGTAGGACTGCTTTTTTGCATTTGCCCAATATCTCTAAAATTAGAAAGGTCTTGTCTCAGAGTGATGCTGAAAAACTAATTCATGCATTTATTTCCTCTAGGCTGGACTATTATAATTCATTATTATCAGGTTGTCCTAAAAGTTCCCTGAAAAGCCTTCAGTTAATTCAAAATGCTGCAGCTAGAGTGCTAACAGGGACTAGAAGGAGAGAGCATATCTCACCCATATTGGCCTCTCTTCATTGGCTTCCTGTTAATTCTAGAATAGAGTTTAAAATTCTTCTTCTTACTTATAAGGTTTTGAATAATCAGGTCCCATCTTATCTTAGGGACCTCATAGTACCATATCACCCCAATAGAGTGCTTCGCTCTCAAACTGCAGGCTTACCTGCAGTTCCTATGGTTTTTAAGAGTAGAATGGGAGGCAGAGTCTTCAACTTTCAGGCTCCTCTCCTGTGGAACCAGCTCCCAATTCAGATCAGGGAGACAGACACCCTCTCTACTTTTAAGATTAGGCTTAAAACTTTCCTTTTTGCTAAAGCTTATAGTTAGGGCTGGATCAGGTGACCCTGAACCATCCCTCAGTTATGCTGCTATAGACTTAGACTGCTGGGGGGTTCCCATGATGCACTGAGTGTTTCTTTCTCTTTTTGCTCTGTATGCACCACTCTGCATTTAATCATTAGTGATTGATCTCTGCTCCCCTCCACAGCATGTCTTTTTCCTGGTTCTCTCCCTCAGCCCCAACCAGTCCCAGCAGAAGACTTCCCCTCCCTGAGCCTGGTTCTGCTGGAGGTTTCTTCCTCTTAAAAGGGAGTTTTTCCTTCCCACTGTTGCCAAGTGCTTGCTCACAGGGGGTCGTTTTGACCGTTGGGGTTTTTACGTAATTATTGTATGGCCTTTGCCTTACAATATAAAGCGCCTTGGGGCAACTGTTTGTTGTGATTTGGCGCTATATAAATAAAATTTATCTGATTTGATTTGATTTGATAGTGTACCGAACTGCTGCCTGGAACATATTCCATGCAAGAGCTGTTGGATTTAGACTCTGTTTTCTCTAGACTGTTTCAAAGTGTTACAGTAGTGTTCAGAATAATAGTAGTGCTATGTGACTAAAAAGATTGATGCAGGTTTTGAGTGTATTTCTTATTGTTACATGGGAAACAAGGTACCAGTAGATTCAGTAGATTCTTCCAAATCCAATAAGACCAAGCATTCATGATATGCACACTCTTAAGGCTATGAAATTGGGCTGTTAGTAAAAAAAAAAGTAGAAAAGGGGGTGTTCACAATAATAGTAGCATCTGCTGTTGACGCTACAAACTCAAAATTATTATGTTCAAACTGCTTTTTTTTTTAGCAATCCTGTGAATCAATAAACTAGTATTTATTTGTATAACCACAGTTTTTCATGATTTCTTTACATCTGCGAGGCATTAATTTAGTTGGTTTGGAACCAAGATTTTGTTCATTTACTAGTGTGCTTGGGGTCATTGTCTTGTTGAAACACCCATTTCAAAGGCATGTCCTCTTCAGCATAAGGAAACATAACCTCTTCAAGTATTCTGACATATCCAAACTGATCCATGATACCTGGTATGCGATATATAGGCCCAAAACCATAGTAGGAGAAACATGCCCATATCATGATGCTTGCACCACCATGCTTCACTGTCTTCACTGTGAACTGTGGCTTGAATTCAGAGTTTGGGGGTCGTCTCACAAACTGTCTGCGGCCCTTGAACCCAAAAAGAACAATTTTACTCTCATCAGTCCACAAAATATTCCTCCATTTCTCTTTAGGCCAGTTGATGTGTTCTTTGGCAAATTGTAACCTCTTCTGCACGTCTTTTATTTAACAGAGGGACTTTGCGGGGGATTCTTGCAAATAAATTAGCTTCACACAGGCGTCTTCTAACTGTCACAGCACTTACAGGTAACTCCAGACTGTCTTTGATCATCCTGGAGCTGATGGGTGAGCCTTTGCCATTCTGGTTATTCTTCTATCCATTTTGATGGTTGTTTTCCGTTTTCTTCCACGCGTCTGGTTTTTTTGTCCATTTTAAAGCATTGGAGATCATTGTAGATGAACAGCCTAGAATTTTTTGCACGTGTATAAGTTTTCCCCTCTCCAATCAACTTTTAATCAAACTATGCTGTTCTTCTGAACAATGTCTTGAACATCCCATTTTCCTCAGGCTTTCAAAGTGAAAGGCATGTTCAACAGGTGCTGGCTTCATCCTTAAATAGGGGACACCTGATTCACACCTGTTTGTTCCACAAAATTGACAAACTCACTGACTGAATGCCACACTACTATTATTGTGAACACCCCCTTTTCTGCTTTTTTTTTACTAATAGCCCAATTTCATAGCCTTAAGAGTGTGCATATCATGAATGCTTGGTCTTGTTGGATTTGTGAGGATCTACTGAATCTACTGGTACCTTGTTTCCCATGTTAATTACAGCTTCGCAAGTGTTTTTGACACTTTAACACTATAAATGTCGCAAATGGATACAATATGCCTCTGAGAACTACTCCACATGCCCTATTACTACAGTATTTGAAACACAAGTGTCAAATTTATCCAAACTGTTCAAACAGGACTAAAGTAACACATATATGCAAACTTTCTTTCTCAAAAATGAGCAGACATTAAGTTCACTTCTTTCTTGTAGACTGTTATAGTGTTGCAGGACAGGGAGTTTGTGACTCTTACTGACCTCGTGACCCAGTGAGCTACATGTTATGTTTGGACGCGGGTTTGAGAACCGAACCAGTGTCTGACAGGACCCAACGCTAAATAAACAGAGGGCGGTTCCAGAAAACAGATTTATTTCTCCACAAGTGCTAATTACAACATAAATTAACAGCCTGGCGAGGTGGAGGACGGCGCGCTCTCCTTAGCGCTAAATGGATTGGAGCCCGACAGTTCTGGACCCAGGAAATCCCGCCGGCACCCCCCAGGTGGTTATTGACCCGGACTGTGCCTGTGAAGGATGAGAGGTGAGGTCTACACTGTTTACACAAATACTACTCAGAAGTACACACCATCAGCAAACACATTCAGGTCCAAATTCAGGCTCAAATTAAAGAGGCAGCTCCTCACAGCAGGTGGAGGATCATCAGTCCGCATGCCACGGCGGTGAGGAGCAATTCATACAATTGTCACAACAGTTCAAATATAGCTGCGAGCTACAATTACCTCTGAAGTGTGCTGATGGAGCGTGACCCTCACCCAACTCCTTAACAGGCGCAGTGCGTCAAACCTGGAGCGATCCTCAGCGTCACAATGTTGAACAAACGGTCGTCACACGGTAGCAACAAGGTCGAGTCCCCGGCAACTTTGCCCAGAGCAGTCATGGCTTAAATGCAGTGCTTCATCAGGATATTCCCTTCAGCTGGAAGTCCTTTGGATCTGCACGTGAGCTGATCATCAGGTGCAGCTAGTTGGCTTGATGAGAGTGAGGGACGCTGAATGCAGCACTGCATCTTCAGAGGTGTCCTCAAAAACCACCTGGAGTGCACACATACACAAAAGCAGTACCAATTGTCCAGCCAAAACCCCCCCAACACACAACACTACATATGTTTGTGGAGGTGAAATCCCCTGACAGATTGGTCATGGGGTAGAGAGCAGACTAATTGCTATCCCTAGCCCTTCAGGTTGATGGTTGGGCATGAGACTAACAACCTCATCCTGTAAAAAAAAAAAAAAAAAAAATGTGGTCCCAGAAATTGCAAGAAAAACTCTTACGTACCGGTATGAGCAGAAGGGAAACTGAAGTCAAGAAATTCACAGGATTTCCACTTCTGATGAAAGCGCCAAAGGACAGTCTTCTGAAGCCTTGGCAATGGTTATGAATTGGAACTTGGAATGTCGATACAATATAACAGATGTCACAAAAGAGCCCAAGTTATCACAGACATGCACAGATATAAATCTGCAGTTTTAGATTTGAGTGAAAGTTGATGGATAGGATCTGGGGCTGCAGTCATGTCAGGTCAGGGAGTATGTGTTGATGCCATCACAACACTAACCACACCATGGAATCACCCCGTGTCCTGCTTGCTAACTACCAAGGCAGACACCCAGTCCATCACCATGTCCAAAAGGTATCCATCTATCTGACATAGCCAAGTGATGTGTGAACATTGTAATGGCCCTTTTCCAGTTATGAGGGTTCTCAACATTGAGGCACAAAGGTAGATGCATCCACTCATTGAGACCTGGCTGTTTCTGGGTCTGTGCTTCCAGGTCTGCTCAGTGGAAAATGATAAATCCACCTCCTTTTTTTCTGGAAAATAAAATATTCACGCTGGAGGGGTACCAATTATAATCTTTGAAGAAAGCAAGAGAAGCTCACTTATGGTATGGGAGCCAATCACTGATAGCCTCATAAGGGCCCACTTCAATTCCAATAACTGTGAACTGTCTGTTATCCAGTGTTAAACACTGACTAATGATGCTGAAGAAACTGACAGTAAAATTGTATGAAGAACTTCAGTAAACTATTACCAAGATACCGCACACAACATTAATGAGAAAGCTGGATCTGACAACACTAATGTGGAGTAGCATAAGCAAACAGGGACATGGTACTCAACTCATATGATATGGTGGTCACTGAATGTTGTGCATTCAGTAATTTACAATTTAATTTCCACAGTATAAGTTGTTGTTGTTTTGTTTATTTAACCAGTGTGGGTGGTTTTGTGAGATTTACTCTGGTGCAACCTGCATATCACATTTGTAATAATAATAATGATAAACATTATTATTATAAATAGCGCATTGCCCACAGGGATCCATGGGATCTAGATTGGGTAGTGTTTATAAAAAAGGTAGCTGACATTTTTCAAGGGTGGTAATAAATTATGCAAAGTTTCTATAATGACATGGAATGGCGTGTGAGTCCAGAATGTTTTTAAAACCTAAAAGTTCAGGCATGATAAGAAAATAAATGGGTTGAGTTCTTTTTTGAAAAATGGTTGAGGTCTAAGGTTGTAAATGTCCCCTGAGTTGACATCTCAAAGTTGATTTATTGCACAATAATTTGAATAATTTGAGTACAGTAAAACTCATCTAAACCGCCATCATATAAACAGGATATTCGCACTCACCTTATTTAAGACAGGCGTTTAATTTTTTCAGATGAAGTTTTGACCTGGCCATTACGTAAATGAGGCAGGCCCTATTCAAGGTCAGGCATTTAATCCAGGAAATATGTCAGCCTAATTGAGCTGAGAATTCCCCATAGATCGTTCAGCACCTCCTGACTAATTAATCCGTTACTTATATAACGGATTTAGTCTGTTTTATACACAGTGGATTTCCATGTCTGCTAACTGGAGTATGAAAGAGGGTGCACATTACACCTATCCTGGTCTCCCTCCACTGGCTGCCTGTGAACTTCAGGCTTCATTTTAAAATTTGTTTTTAAATCTCTGAGCTTCTTCTCCCCCGAGCCCCTGCACGGTGCCTCCGATCAGCTGATCAGCTGCTCCTTGAGGTACCGACATCCAAGTGAACGCTCAGAGGGGACTGAGCATTCTCTGGTGCTGCTCCTAAAATCTGGAATGAACTACCTGTGCACATTAGGCAGTCCACATCAGTGTCTGTTTTTAAAAGCAACCTCAACCTCTGTTGTTTTTATCGTTGATTTGTTTTGTTGTTTCTTATTTATATACTTATCAGTACTATTTTTTGGTAAGGGCACCCCCCATGTACAGCACTTTGTTTCAGTTGTGGATGTTCTAAAGTGCTTTAAATTTTAAGTTTTATACATATAGCAGATTTAGTCCATTTTATACATATAACAAATTTTGATTATAATGGAAAAAAATTCACTGGTCCATCTGAATCCATTATATGCGAGTTTTACTGTACTTTGAAAAAGACCAACACCAGAGTCAGCAGCATATCCATGCACAGCAAGTATTTGGACATCAGTGAAGAGCCCCCAACCAAAGGTGAACTCATGAAAGCAATCAAGCCTTTGAAAAATGGTGAAGCTGCAGGTTTACATGTTATTCATTCTGAAATCAAATGTAATTACAGTGGACACTGGACTATTCATCTGTATTTGGGTCAGTGGAAAAAAATCCTATATGAATGATTCTGAAGGTCAACTTATCAAACTGCAACAACTGCTGTGAATTTACACTCCTGTCAATTCCCAGCAAAGCTTTCTGTGCATCCTTTTCACTCCAAAGGGGCAGCCATTGATAATAATAATTTAAAAAAAAAAGTCTTCAACCACAAAAGGCAAGTTTTGCACTTTGTAACATCATGGAGCAGTTTTTTTGTTTGCTTTTTAATGGAACACACCACTTTATAATTTATTTAATCAATTTTTCCTGAAGCATTTGACACAGTTTAATGCACCATTCTCTGGATGATTTTATCAACATATAGAATTCCTCCAAAATGCATTCATTCATTTGATGATGATCATCTACACATTGAATGGAGCATTATTATGGCCATTGTTCTGTCTGAGTACTTCAAAGTAACACATGGGGCTGGTCAGGGATGGACACTTTCACCAGTGGTCAATCTTCTTATCACTGACTGAGCAACAAAAAAACAACACAGCAGACAAGTCGAGATAGAAGCTGGAGTTCCTTTCCAGATTTATGCAAAAGTTAAGGGATATTTTCAGATTGTCAACAAAAAACAATTGTGAAATGACAATGTTTCCATTGAATGATTGAATGTGACTCCTGAGGTCATTCTAGTGAAGTTGTCATGAGAGCTGTAATTCCAGTATTTACAATGACGGATGAGTAAGTACCGCTAAATATCTCATCAGTGTCATTTCTTAGAATGTTTAACAAGCTCTCTGTCTCTTCCTCTGTCTGCACATACCGTTTCATATTTTAGAATGTCATGTGAATCTTTCTGTATGTCATGTGACCTGTAATCATAGAAAAAGGATTTCCACTGCAGTTTTTCAAAATAAGGCTTTCTCAAATCACCTGAGAAACCACCTCAGTCAAGCGGTAAAACATTTTTTCCCCTTTTGAGATATTTTCTTTCTTTATTTATTTATTTTTAATACATGCATGAGATGATCTGGATTTTGCAGATGGAATTGTGGTTTTGTCCTCAAGATATGACCCCATGCAGGGGAAACAACAATAGGCTCTCCAGGTTTGCAGCACAAACTTGCTTAATGTCAAATGAAAATGAATCACAAATGATGAACGTCAGTAACCAGAATAAACTGACAACAAAGGGAAAGTCTGATGAAGTAGAAGATTTTTCATATCTGGGCAGCAACATGAGCAAAGAATGGAGCTTAAGTCTGTCAAAGTGAGAATAAAAAACAAACAAACAAAAAAATGCAGGCAGTAAGTAGTTTATGGAACTACAACCAAGTCATGGAAGGCATGTAAAAGCAGCCAGAAAGTGAAAAACAAGCAATATAACAGCTGAAAGCAACATTTTCTGTTGTGAAAGTATAGGAACACGGACCCACAACAGGGGGGCGCAAATGAACGGACAATGGAGGAAGTCAAATAACAACACTTTACTGTTGTGAATAAGCACAACAAACACAGCAGATTACAATAGTAGACAAAGAAGTCAATTCACAAAATGTGTCATGTGGGCAGGCTCGAAGATAAGAGACGTCTGTCCAAAGCAGAACCGGAACCACACGATTTCCTCTGCCACCGAGCCCCGGGAATACTGGAGCCGCCAAGTCCCGAACTCCCAGGTGGCCACTGCCTCCGCTTGTCGGATCTGGTACTGCTGGCGAGGAACAAAAACAGTTAAATGTGGGTGCGTTTGCACCCAGCAACACGTATGGTGGGAAAACCACCTCCACCTCTCGTCGGAAGAAACTGGTAAGTGCAGGAGTGTGAGTACTTATCAAATAGGTAGGAAAAAGTCTAACACAGTCTCCCGCTGTAAATACTCACTGTCTGCTATCCAACGCACAAAGTAACAAAGTATTAATGTCAGGAAGACAACACAGTCGGTTGAGCACTTTACCTTCTTGGTAGAGCGATATCTCGGCAAAGAGGTGGAGATGTCGTCTTGCTGATATACCAATGAAGATCAGATGATTGGTGACAGCTGTCGTAGGTGATAAGTGACAGTTGTCACCCCGGCTGCTCCTGTGAGGCGGCAGCGCCCTCTGGTGCCTGGAGCCCGCACTCCAGGCAGGGCGCCCTCTGGTGGTGGTGGGCCAGCAGTACCTCCTCTTCAGCGGCCCACATAACAGGACTCCCCCCTCAACGGGCGCCTCCTGGCGCCCGACCAGGCTTGTCCGGGTGGCGGCGGTAGAAATCGGCCAGGAGGGCCGGATCCAGGATGAAGCTCCTCTTCACCCAGGAGCGTTCTTCGGGTCCGTACCCCTCCCAGTCCACCAAATACTGGAAGCCCCGGCCCATCCTACGGACATCCAAGAGCCGGTGCACAGTCCAAGCCGGCTCGCCATCGATGATCCGGGCAGGAGGCGGCGCCAGACCCGGAGCACAGAGGGGTGAGGTGTGATGCGGCTTTATCCGGGAGACATGGAAAACAGGATGGATCCGCAGTGAGGCCGGAAGCTGAAGCCTCACTGCGGCTGGACTGATGACCTTGAGCATCTTGAAGGGACCGATGTAACGATCCTGCAGTTTAGGGGAGTCCACTTTGAGGGGAATGTCCTTTGTCGACAACCACACCTCCTGCCCTGGCCGATACGCAGGGGCCGGGGTCCGCCGACGGTCTGCATGGGCTTTTGCCCTCGTCCGGGCCTTTAGCAAAGCAGAACGGGCGGCGCGCCACACCCGACGGCACTTCCGCAGGTGGGCCTGGACCGAGGGCACACCGACCTTTCCCTCAACCACCGGAAACAACGGGGGCTGGTACCCCAGACACACCTCAAAAGGGGAGAGGCCGGTGGCTGAAGACACCTGGCTGTTATGGGCATACTCGATCCAGGCCAAATGGGTACTCCAGGCCGCCGGGTGCGCGGCCGTCACGCAGCGCAGGGCCTGTTCCACCTCCTGATTGACCCGTTCTGCTTGCCCGTTGGTCTGAGGATGATACCCGGACGAGAGACTCACCGTGGCCCCCAGTTCCCGGCAGAAGCTCCTCCAGACTTGCGAGGAGAACTGGGGACCGCGATCGGAGATGATGTCTGTTGGAATCCCATGCAGCCGGATGACGTGGTGGACCAGGAGGTCCGCTGTCTCCTGGGCAGTCGGGAGCTTCGGGAGGGCCACGAAGTGGGCCGCCTTGAAGAATCGGTCCACTATCGTGAGGATGGTGGTGTTGCCCTGGGACGGCGGGAGGCCCGTGACAAAATCCAGGCCGATGTGGGACCAGGGGCGATGAGGCACAGGCAGCGGCTGGAGCAGTCCCGATGCCCTGCGGTGGTCAGCCTTGCCCCTGGCGCAGGTGGTGCAGGCCTGGATATAATCCCGGACGTCGGCCTCCAGGGACGCCCACCAGAAGCGCTGCCGAACAACTGCCACGGTTCTATGCACCCCCGGATGACAGGAGAACTTGGAGCCGTGACAGAAGTCCAGGACTGCAGCCCTGGCCTCTGGTGGGACGTAAAGTTTGTTCTTCAGCCCAGTTCCGGGATCCGGGCTCCGTGCCAGGGCCTCCCGGACGGTTTTCTCTATGTCCCAGGTGAGGGTGGCCACGATAGCGGACTCCGGGATGATGGGTTCCGGTGGATCCGACAACTCCGTTTTGACTTCGTCTTCATGCACCCGGGACAAGGCATCCGATCTCTGGTTTTTGGTCCCGGGGCGGTAGGTGATCCGGAAGTCAAAACGGCCGAAGAACAGTGACCAGCGGGCTTGCCTGGGGTTCAGCCGCTTGGCGGTCCTGATATACTCCAGGTTCCGGTGGTCAGTGAAAACCGTGAATGGCACGGACGTTCCCTCCAACAGATGTCTCCACTCTTCAAGAGCCTCTTTCACCGCAAGGAGTTCTCGATTGCCGACGTCATCGTTCCGTTCGGCCGGGGTCAACCTGCGGGAAAAATAGGCACACGGGTGAAGGACCTTATCGGCCTCTCCGCTCTGGGAAAGCACAGCTCCTATCCCTGAGTCCGAGGCGTCCACTTCAACCACAAACTGGCGACTAGGATCGGGCTGCACCAGAACGGGTGCAGACGAGAAGCGCCGTTTCAACTCCTTGAACGCGGCATCGCACCAATCCGACCAGGTGAAGGGGACTTTTGGAGAGGTCAGGGCTGTCAGGGGGCTAACTACCTGACTGTAGCCCTTAATGAACCTCCTGTAGAAATTTGCAAAGCCGAGGAACTGTTGCAGCTTCCTACGGCTGGTGGGTTGGGGCCAGTCTCTCACCGCCGCAACCTTGGCCGGATCAGGAGCGACGGAGTTGGGGGAGATGATAAACCCCAGGAAGGACAAAGAAGTGCGGTGAAACTCACACTTCTCGCCCTTCACAAACAGCCGGTTCTCCAACAACCGCTGCAGGACCTGACGTACATGCCGGACATGAGTCTCAGGATCCGGAGAAAAGATGAGTATATCGTCTAGATATACGAAGATGAATCGGTGCAGGAAATCCCGCAAGACATCATTAACTAATGCTTGGAACGTCGCGGGGGCGTTTGTAAGGCCGAACGGCATGACCAGGTACTCAAAGTGACCTAAGGGGGTGTTAAATGCCATCTTCCACTCGTCTCCCTTCCGGATCCGAACCAGGTGATACGCATTTCTAAGATCTAGCTTAGTGAATATCTGGGCTCCATGCAGGGGCGTGAACACTGAATCCAACAAGGGCAACGGGTATCGGTTATGAACCGTGATTTCGTTCAGCCCCCTATAATCAATGCATGGACGAAGTCTGCCGTCTTTTTTGCCCACAAAAAAGAAACCTGCACCCATCGGGGAGGTGGAATTCCGGATCAACCCGGCGGCTAAAGAGTCCCGGATGTAGGTCTCCATTGATTCGCGCTCAGGTTGTGAGAGGTTGTACAGCCTGCTGGACGGGAACTCAACGCCTGGAACCAAATCAATGGCACAATTGTACAGACGGTGCGGGGGAAGGGTGAGCGCCAGATCCTTACTGAACACATCCACAAGGTCATGGTACTCCACCGGCACCGTCCCAAGATTGGGCGGGACTCTGACCTCCTCCCTAGCCTGGGAACCGGGAGGAACCGAGGAACCTAAACATACCCAATGTTAGGACTCGCTCCACTGAACCACTACCCCGGACGGCCAATCGATCCGGGGATTGTGTTTTAACATCCAGGGGAACCCGAGAATCACACGGGAGGTGGCAGGGGTCACAAAAAACTCGATCTCCTCCCGGTGGTTCCCTGACACCACCAGAGTTACTGGTGGTGTCTTATGTGTGATTAGAGGGAGTAGGGAGCCATCTAGTGCCCACACCTGCACAGGTGAAGTAAGCGCCACCAGAGGGAGCCCTGCCTCCCTGGCCCATCTGCTGTCTAGCAGATTCCCTTCAGAGCCCGTGTCCACCAGTGCTGGGGCCTGCAGGGTTAAATCCTCATAAAGGATTGTAACTGGGAGTCGTGTGGCAATATGGGTATGTCCCACGTGAATGTCTTGGCCCACCCCTAGCCCAGTTTCTAGGGGTGGGCGTTGGTGTTTAACCGCTCGGGGCAGTCCCTCACTTGATGCTCTATTGAGCCACAAACAAAGCACGCTCCGTGGACCAGCCTCCTCTGTCTATCTGGTGGCCTAAATGTGGCCCTGCTCGTGTCCATAGCTTCATCAGCAGGGGGAGCTGTAACCACACGGAGCGTAGAGGCCGTGGAGCGTGGGGAGGGCGGAACTCGGTCGGAACGGGAAGGGAGAGGGACGGCGCGTGCCCGGCCACGCCCTTCGTCTCGTTCCCGACGGCGTTCTTCTAACCGATTGTCTAATCGTATAACGAGATCAATAAGCCCGTCTAAATCCCGCGGTTCGTCCTTGGCCACCAGGTGCTCCTTCAGGACCAACGACAGTCCGTTTACGAAAGCGGCACGGAGGGCAGTGCTATTCCAGCCAGACCTCGCAGCCGGGATGCGGAAGTCGACCGCATAAGCAGCTGCGCTCCGGCGCCCCTGTCTCATTGACAGCAGCACGGCTGAAGCGGTCTCTCCTCTATTTGGGTGATCGAACACTGTTCTGAACTCCCTCACAAACCCATCATATGTCAGAAGGAGCTGTGAATTTTGCTCCTAGGGCGCTGTAGCCCAAGCGCGTGCCTCACCACAAAGCAGATTAATCACATAAGCTATCTTACTAGCATCAGTCGCGTACATGACGGGACGTTGTGCGAAGACGAGCGAACACTGCATAAGAAAGTCCGCGCACGTCTCCACACAACCCCCATACGGCTCTGGAGGGCTTATGTATGCTTCAGGGAAAGGTGGGAGGGGTCGTTGAACGACCTGTGGAATGTCACTGTTGCGCACAGGATCGACAGGAGGGGGAGCCGCAGCAGCGCCCTGAGGGCGCACTTCCACCTGCGCGGCGAGAGCCTCCACCCTGCGGTTAAGGAGGACGTTCTGCTCGGTCATTAGATCCAACCGAGCCGTAAAAGCGGTGAGGATTCGCTGCAACTCACCGATCATTCCTCCTGCAGACGCCTGTGCGCCCTGCTCTTCCATTGGCCGTTCAACAGCCAGTTGACGCCCCTCGGGGTCCATGACGATGACCGAGATATCCTGTTGTGAAAGTGTAGGAACACGGAACCACAACAGGGGGGCGCAAATGAACGGACAATGGAGGAAGTCAAATAACAACACTTTACTGTTGTGAATAAGCACAACAAACACAGCAGATTACAATAGTAGACAAAGAAGTCAATTCACAAAATGTGTCACGTGGGCAGGCTCGAAGATAAGAGACGTCTGTCCAAAGCAGAACCAGAACCACACGATTTCCTCTGCCACCGAGCCCCAGGAATACTGGAGCCGCCAAGTCCCGAACTCCCAGGTGGCCACTGCCTCCGCTTGTCGGATCTGGTACTGCTGGCGAGGAACAAAAACAGTTAAATGTGGGTGCGTTTGCACCCAGCAACACGTATGGTGGGAAAACCACCTCCACCTCTCGTCGGAAGAAACTGGTAAGTGCAGGAGTGTGAGTACTTATCAAATAGGTAGGAAAAAGTCTAACACAGTCTCCCGCTGTAAATACTCACTGTCTGCTATCCAACGCACAAAGTAACAAAGTATTAATGTCAGGAAGACAACACAGTCGGCTGAGCACTTTACCTTCTTGGTAGAGCGATATCTCGGCAAAGAGGTGGAGATGTCATCTTGCTGATATACCACTGAAGATCAGATGATTGGTGACAGCTGTAGTAGGTGATAAGTGACAGTTGTCACCCCGGCTGCTCCTGTGAGGCGGCAGCGCCCTCTGGTGCCTGGAGCCCGCACTCCAGGCAGGGCGCCCTCTGGTGGTGGTGGGCCAGCAGTACCTCCTCTTCAGCGGCCCACACAGCAATTTTCCATAACATAACATAACTTCTTTCTTTCATGCTCGTCCACACAAACCCTCACGGTCACCCAGAAAGCAATCACAGCTTTCCACATAATCAGATTTGTACTGATTTGGCGCTCAATGTAGTGGTTTCACCTAATCAGAAAAGTAGGATGCTAATGAGACTATTGTAATGGCATTTTTCCATAGCAGGGTTGATTCTTTAACTACGGGCACTATTGGCCTTGTAAATGTAATTTCCACCACACCATTGCCTTACAATATAAAGCGCCTTGGGGCAACTGTTTGTTGTGATTTGGCGCTATATACATGTGCTCTGATGTCACTATTTATCTCCATAGAAACTACCCAAACAATCTTTCATACAAACTGTTTAGGGACATTACAGTGTTGTGGTGGAAATTACGGCAATAGTGTGGGACAACTACATTTTGTTTAAAAAAATCACTACAGTTGTATGACATTGAATACCCCAATTATGTTTTGATTATTTTACTGATATTTTATTCAGAGATACCAGCACCGCAGAGAGGTCGCCAGTGGACCTCAGTCTGCAGTTCAGCTCCACCTGAAAGACACTAACCACACGTTTGAGGACAAGGAAGTTAAAGTCTTAGCCAGAGAGAAGAAATGGTTTGAGAGAGGTGTCAAGGAAGCATTCTTTGTAAAACTTTGTAAAACTTTGTAATACTAGTTATAATACTAGCCTTAACTGTGGAGCGGGTCTCAGACATGCTTTGTCCCCTGTTTACAATGTGGTACTCAGGTCAAAGCAGTTTCAGTCTTTTGTTCATGGTAATGAGCCATTCACGTCATCAGGAGAGAGTCGTCAAGGGAGCCATCAGGGGAGGCTTCCGTCCTGTCATTAGGAGAGTGCTAACTAGAGCACAATAGGCGTTAATTAGAGCTATTGTTTAGTCACTAGCCTATAGCAGTCAGCCTCTCGGTAGGTGGGGTCCGGTTAGGTTAAAAAAACTCCAGCTTTTGTTGGCTTCTGGTTTATTCTTCTCTAAAAGAGTCAAGACAGAAGTCAGACTACCAGAGCAAGAATTTTAGCTGAGGAAGCTTCTGTGATTTGAAGCGAAACGTCCTCACGTCAAGCAACCCAGTCCAGTCGAAGATTCAAGCTTCTCTATTATTCAGAGATATTTTAAAACATTAGAAAAAACATTTCTTTACCATTCATTTTTATCATTGAAGATCAAAAGTCTGGGTGTGGGACAAGCACAAAACGGCAATATTTGCATACAATGATGCTGAAAAAAGGTGAAAAAGTCATCATAGACTACTAGAACAAATTTCTTAACACACTTTCATTGTAAAGATAACTATAAAAGTGTGAAATTTCCCCTTTTTTCTGTTTTTCATGCAATATGATCAAAGGACATAATAAGTGCCCATAGTCTAAGAATCACCCAGCAACCGATTGTGTAGAAACAGCTGAGTGGTTGTTAAGGAGCTGTGACATCATCACTTTGGAGCTCAATTAAGTATTTTGTTATTAAATACCTGAATTAACAAATTCTTCAACTTCTGGTTTGAGAATCACACCAGGTCTGTTTATGTAAGTACAGTGCAATCCGTAGTATTCACAGTGCTTAATGTTTTCCATATTTTGTTATGTTACAGCCTTATTAAAAAAAATGGATGAAATTCTCTTTTTTCCCTCAATTTTCTACACACAATATTGGCAAATGTATTAAAAAAGTAAGAAATGACATGTACGTAAGTATTCACGGCCTTTGCCATGAACCTCAAAATTGAGTTCAGCCGCATCCTGTTTCCAGTGATCATCCTTGAGATCTACAGCTTAACTGGAGTCCACTTGGGGTAAATTCAGTTGATTAGACAGGATTTGGAAAGGCACACGCCTGCCTGAGACAGGATTGTCTTGAAGCACAAATCTGGGGAAGGGTACAGAAACATTTCTGCTGCTTTGAAGGTCCCAATGAGCACAGTGGCCTCCATCACCCATAAATGAAAGAGGTTTGGATCCACCAGGAAGATATGGCTGCCCATCTAACCTGAGCCATCGGGGGAGAAGGGTCTTAGTCAGCAAAGTGATGAAGAACCCGATGGTCACTCTGTCAGAGCTCCAACTTTCCTCAGTGGAGAGAGAAGAATCTTCCAGAAGGACAACCATCTCTGCAGCAATCCACCAATCAGGCCTGTATGGTAGAAGCCACTCCTTAGCAAAAGGCACATGGCAGCCCAGCTGGAGTTTGCCAAAAGGCACCTGAAGGACTCTCAGACCATGAAAAACAAAATTCTCTGGTCTGATGAGACAAAGATTGAACTCTTTGGCATGAATGGCAGGCATCACATTTGGAGGAAACCAGGGACCATCTCTACAGTGAAGCATGGTGGTGGCAGCGTCATGCTGTGGGGATGTTTTTCAGTGGCAGGAACTGGGAGACTAGTCAGGATTGAGGGAAAGATGAATGCAGCAATGTACAGAGACATGATGAAAACCTGCTCCAGAGCGCTCTTGCCCTCAGACTGGGTTGACGGTTCATCCTTCAGCAGGACAATGACCCTAAACACACAGCCAAGATATCAAAGGAGTGGCTTCAGGACAACTCTGTGAATGTCTTTGAGTGGACCAGCCAGAGCCCAGACCTGAATCTGATTGAACATCTCTGGAGAGATCTGAAAATGACTCATCTGTGATCCTGAGAGGTGCTGCAAAAAGGAATGATGATTTGAGGCTGACGAAAACACTGACCAAGGATACTTTTTCCATAAAATCTGTGCAAAGGGTTTGAATACTTAGGTACATGTGATTTCGTAGGTGTTTTTTAAATTTTTGATAAATTGACGATAATAATAATAATAATAATAATAATAATAATAAAACATTTTTCATGTTGTTAATATGGGGTGTTGTGAGTAAAATTTTGAGGGGGTAAAAAAAAGCATTTTCTCTATTTTGGAGTAAATCTGTGACACCAAATTCTGGATAAAGTCTAGTGCTGTGAAAACTTTCTGGATGCGCTGCAACTAGATGGCCAGTTGTGCTGTGCATAACCATCATCTAGATGCTAGTCCAGATGACAGGATCCCTTGAAATTGCAATATGATTTCATCTGACATAACAATGCCTCAGGAGTTCCATCTTAAACATGAGTAAAATTGTGAGTTTGGGGATATAGTTTCAACAGTTCAAGCCCAGAGCCGTCATAGATGCCACCACAAATACTCATGACTACAGACAAATTGTAGAGACTAGAAGTGCCACGACCACATCTTGGGTCACTTGTGCAATCAGAGTCGTGCATGTTGGTGTGAGAAAAGCTTTACAAGTTTCATGAACAGGAAGACATGGGGATGATAAATGGGCATGGGTGCACGCACGCACGCACGCACGCACACACACACACACACACACACACACACACACATAACCTTTGTTTGGGAGGGATGTAATAAGGTGTTACCCTTAACCAATGGATGATGTGTGTCAGTTTTCCTCCCAAATGATGATTTTTACAAGAGAACCCAAGACACCATCACTGAGAGTCGACAGTTGGATGCCTGAAGACAACATTCCTAAAATAGCTCTCAGATGGACACCAAAAGGAAAAATAAGCAGAGGGAGAGCAAAAACCACATGGAGGAGAAAAATCACATTTGTACTGGTGAAAGCTAAACTGACCTGGGACCAGCAGAGAAGAAAGCCAAAGAACGGAGGACTCTGATTGCGTCAATACCTCCCGGTGGAATGATGAGGACTAAGTGAGTACTTAGAACTAGTATAACATGCCCACGAGCACTAGCCCACACATCCTGTTACTGCAGTGTTGAAACACGGGTGTCAGAATTCACACCCTGTGTAAACTCTGTTACACTCTGTGTAAACAGGACTCAAGTAACACACACAAATGCACATAAACAAAGAAGTGCACATCAGCAATTTATTCAGAGGAGACGGGCATCGTTGAAAAGGGTGTAGCATTAAATAAGACAGACTCCTCGTGACGTTCTTATCACCTCCATCCCGCTTCTCTCCGGGGTCCACCGATGTCTACTCCTCTTCCTCCTCTCTGCTACAATCTGGAATGAGGAGGCAAGCGCCTGGCCTAGATACGAGAGAGAAACAGACAACTCCGAGGTTCTCTGCCCAGTAGGGATGGGAGTAATTACTGACAGTATTATCTCCAGCTGTGTGCTGCCACAGCTGCTGAACTTTTTTCTGTATTTTTTTTTCTGTATTCTTTTTTTTTTCTCTTTTTTTTTGACACTTTTTGCCTCCAAGCCCAAAGGGTCTGCCTGGATTTCCTAATGTTGTTCCTCCTCTACCTTTTCCAATTGATTGCACAGTGCTGTCTCACAAATACTATGCAAATTGTGACGGATGCAAGTTAATATGCCACACAAAAATGTGCAATGTCACACTCTTTTTAATCTTTCTGGCTCAAATAAATAAAGAAAGAAATGCCCCACCACTCAGCTATAATGAATGCATGTTGTCATGCTGAAAATGATTCCAAGGTTCCTAATTAAATGAGCTCAAATTCTGTTCACCATTGCCTGTTACTGTTTCACCTCAGGGAAATGATGGCTCACCCTTATGAAAATGTGTATTCATAATTAAAGGAACGCATCAATTAATAGCATTAGAAGGGTTCAATGTTCCTCGCTTTGTTATACGATGAACCCAGCAATGAAAATAAAGTAATGAAACACAATCCCTTGTCGCAGTTCCTTTATTTCACAGAGAGCGCGAGGGAAGTAATGATCCAGAAAGCTGATAAATGTATTTTTAACCGGGCTTTTCCCTGGATGGTTTACTCTGATGAGCTGTCCCTGCAGACCCGATGTCAGCCGCACAGGTAAATGTGAACATGTAATCAGCCCATTATGCCAAAAAGAATGGAACAGCAGCTCAGCAATGACTGTGCACCTAACATTATACCTGTGTGTGTTCACCTCCTCACATGGTTGGCAGTTATCCACACGCTGGACGTAGACGCAGGGTGCCAACAAAGAAACGTTTTGCTTTTCTAAATTCACGGCATCCTCTTTAATGAAGGAATGCAGCTGGGTTTTGAGGTCACAGCAGAGGGAGCAGTGTAGATTACGATAGCTGTTGCAAAGTACAAAATGAAGTAAATGGTTTATTGATTTTGCCCCTCCCTCAGACAGACCATGATAGCATGTGATGAGATGTTAATAAAGGCTGAAGTGCTAATGTGATGTCTACATGGTGTGGCACTTTCCTGCTTTGTGGGTCCTTTTTCAGTCTTTGTTTCTACAGGCCAATCTTCACCACCTGGCCAGTTGCCGTCAAGCTTTTAAAGGGGACACACAGCACTAAAGCCATATCATAATAGCCAAGTGGCCTCTGTGTGTGCGTGCAGCTTTGATCACGGCAAAACCGGGGAGCGCTCACATTTGCCATTTGGTATGCTTTTGTATTTTGAGTCAAGGATGAACACTGTACAAACAGAAAGTTGATAGGACAAATATTTTTTGAGAAGTTAGCAATTTTATTTAACCAGTAAACAATGGACATTGTGTTGCAATGCACCATGGGAGTTCAGGGTTTTGGAGTTTTAAATGTTGCTATTGTTCATGTTAGTTTATGTCAGGATCTGATGGTGGGGTTGGTTTTCTGCTTTGTTTTTGGTCAGTTTTGTTATCTTCCTTTTGTTCATGTATGTTTTTCTTTATGTTCCTGTTCTTGTTGGGGTCTGTCTGTTGCTGTCTCACTCTCTGTCTCTGGCCACGCCCTGTTTCTGGTCCCTTCCATGCACACCTGTCCTGGATTTGCTGATTGGCTTCTGGAAGTATATACGCTCACTGTCTGTGTCTGTTCCTAGCCAGACTGATGTGCCCTGTGCCTTCTATCCAGCTCTTGATTCCGTGTTCTCTAGTCCTACCTGCTTCATTGTGTTTTTGACCTCCTACCTGTCTGTTCCGACCTCGTCTCAGCCTGATGATCGTTGTACTGCTGCTGTGTATTTTGGACTGCCTGCCTGTGTACCGACTTCTGCTTACCTCATTAAACCATCTTTCAACAAGAGCTGTCAGTGTGATCCTCGCATTTGTGTCCTCCCTAACACGCTTGTCAGATCAATCTGGCCAATGATGGACACAGTGAGCTCCGATCTGTTTCAGTTGGCGGTGCGGCACCACAGCCAGCAACTCGTTCAGCAGGAAGACAAGCTCTCTACGCTCAGCGCCGGGTTAGCGAACTTGCTAAGCACCAGGACAAGTTCATGTCTACAGTGAGCGCACAGATGAGCCAGATTCTGTCACGTCTTGATCCTCAGACTACGTCGGAAGCGGCCACTGGGAGTCCTAACCCCCCACCAGGGCCGCCCCCTGCCTCGCCAGCTACCGCATCCACACCTATCGTGTACAACCAGTTATCTCGCCCAGAACACTTCTCATGCGAATCAGGGGATGTCAGGCCGTTTATCACTCAGTGTGAGTTGCATTTTGAATTGATGTCACCCATGTTCCCAACCGACAGAACAAAAATAGCTTATATAATAACTCACCTGACCGGATGAGCCGCTGCCTCGGCCACTGCTGAATGGGAGTGTCAGTCACCATCCTGTTCTTCACTCCCGGCGTTCACCACAGCTCTGGAACAAGTATTCCAGCACACTGCTCCAGGATGTGAAGCGGCATGCTCCTTAATGAAGCTGAAGCAGGGCAGCCGCCGGGTCACGGACTACGCCATTGATTTCCGTATCCTGGCGGCAAAGAGTGAGTGGAACTCAGCCGCCCTACTCGATGTGTTTTTCCAAGGCCTGCCGGTGGAGATCCAGGAGCAATTAATCGCCATAGACTTGCTGGGGGACCTGGATGGATTAATTGCCTTGGACATCTGCACCGATCGAAGACTGCAGGACCGTCCTCGCCGTGGGACCCATCTGGATCATCGATCTAATGCTCCCCCCAGTCGCTCCACCTCCTTCACCCCCTCCCGGCGTGATCTGTCTCAGCACAACAGCAGTTAGGGCGCATGCACCTGACTCAAGCAGAATGACAACGCCACCATGTGGACAACCTCTGTTATTACTGTGGACAGTCTGGACATTTAATAGCTGATTGTTAATCCAGGGGTGCCACCGTGTGGTCAACAACAGAGTTGCGGGTGAGTCTAAATTCCATTACCTCAGTTTCAGCACAGAACATTATTCCAGCTAAAATCATTTCTGATCACACTACCATTGATGTTTCAGCGTTTGTTGATGCAGGTTCTGATGCCAATCTAATGCTATATTCTCTCGCCAGGGCCCTATGCCTTAAGATGTATAATATTTCTCGCCCTCTGGTGGTACGTGCTGTGGATGGCCACGTACTGGGCCAAATCACTCACCGCACTCAGTCTGTAAAATTACAAATCTCTCAAAACCACACTGAATCAATCAGTTTTCATGTAACGGAAAATATGACTCACTTGCTCATACTGGGGCACCCCTGGCTCCAAAGGCATGGGCCAAAATTTGATTGGGTTAAGGGGAAAATAATTTCTTGGAGCCCGGTCTGTAATAATCGCTGTCTGCAAAACCCAGAAAGCACCCAGCGTGGTTCTAACCCGGATCTTGCCGGGGTACCAGAGTGCTACCATGACCTAGCCGTAGTATTTAGTAAAGCCAGGGCCAAATCATTACCGCCACACCGAAGTTACGACTGTGTTATTGAGCTTCTGCCTGGAGCGAGTTCACCCTCCGTCCTTGCATTGATTCCCGTGGTTTAAATAGTATCACAGTGAAAAATCGTTATCTGTTGCCTCTTATTTCCTCTGTCTTTGAATTATTAGATGGTGCTGCCATTTTTACCAAACTTGACCTACGAAACGCATATCATTTGGTCCAGATGGGGACGAGTGGAAGATGGCTTTTAATGCACCATCTGGACATTATGAGTACCTAGTGATGCCATTCGGACTCACAAATGCACCCGCCATGTTTCAAAACCTTGTTAATGACGTGTTGAGGGAATATTTGAATAAGTACGTCTTTGTATACCTGGATGATATCCTTATTTTTCCCCTGATCTGGCAACACACACCTAACATGTTCCCACCATCTTGCAAACACTGCTTCTGAATGACCTTTATGTGAAAGCGGAAAAAATGTGAGTTCCATAAATCAACTGTGTCCTTTTTAGGATTCATAATTTTGAAAGGGGAAATCAGGATGGACCCTGAGAAAGTTTCAGCAGTATGTGACTGGGCCATTCCCACATCCCGCAAAGAGTTACAACGGTTCTTGGGATTCGCAAATTTCTATTGCAAATTTATCCGTAACTTCAGTACGGTCGCAGCCCCTCTGCATAATGCCACTGCATAATGCCACCACAGCAGAACGCAACTATGGCATCGGTGACTGCGAGCTGTTGGCAGTGAAGGTGGTCTTGGAGGAGTGGCGGCACTGTTTGGAGGGGGCACAATTACCTTTCGTTGTTTACACTGACCACAAAAACCTAGAATATCTTAAGACTGCTAAGCGACTCAACTCTCGCCAGGCCCGCTGGGCCATATTTTTTAGTCACTTCAATTTCACACTGTCCTATCGCCGGGTAGTAAGAATGGTAAACCGGATGCACTATCCCATCAGAGGGATCCAATAGAAGGGTCCGCAGACCCGGACACAGTTTTACCTGAAACGTGTTTTGCGATCACTTGGGATACTGAATCAAAGATACGGTCCGCGTTAGGCGATGCACCGGTTCCCGCAGGTTGTCCGCGGGACAAGGCTTTTGTTCCGGTTTCCCATAGAGGGGATACTATACGATGGTGTCCCGAAAATCACATGTATAGTCATCCAGGAATTAAGAAAACTCTTTTTGTTGTGCAACAAAGATTCTGGTGGACCAGGCTCGTGAGGGATGTCACAGATTATGTCACTGCATGTCAAGTGTGTGCCATGCACAAGTCTTCTAACCGTCCGCCTGCTGATGCCTTGTTACCGTTGCCGGTCCCAACTCGCCCATGGAGCCACATCACTTTGGACTTTGTGACCGGTTTTCCGTCTTCACAAGGGTACACAGTCGTAATGACGATGGTAGATCTTCTTTCTAAAATGGTTCATTTCATTCCGTTGAAAAAATTAGCATCCGCAAAAGAGAGGACATAGTTTCAGATCGGGGTCCACAGTTTGTATCTCATTTTTGGAGGGAATTCTGCCGTCTCCTCGGGGCAACGAGTAGTCTCACCTCGGGCTATCATCCACAGGCCAATGGGCAGATGGAACGGCTAAACCAAGAGCTGGAAAAGGGGCTCCAGATTCTCGCGTCCCGCCATCCTGCATCATGGTCAGAACAGCTTCCATGGATTGAACTTGCTCATAACAGTTTACCCTCAAGTTCCACCAGTTACACCCCATTTCATGTTGTTTTTGGTCATCAACTCACCCTATTTCCCCCTATCAACCTTGACTCCACGGTTACCTCCGCCCTTCGTTTGATTCTCAGATGCTGACGGACCTGGGACCAAGCCCATTCGGCTTTATTATGTTCCTCGGTGGCGTACAAGGCCGCTGTTGATTGTAGGCGTTCAGCGGCTCGGTCTTACTCTCTGGGTCATAAGGTTTGGCTGTCAACACGCCACCTGGCTCTTAGGGGCGTGCCTAAGAAGTTGGCTCCCAGGTTCGTGGGCCCTTCCCGGTTACCAAGGTCATTAATCCGGTTTCTGTTCGTCTTCGCCTCCCCTGGTCCATGCGTGTTCAGCCTACTTTTCATGTTAGTCAAATCAAACCCGTTCGGTCCAGTGCATTGTGCCCCCCTGCCATTCCCCCACCATGTGTTCACCCGGTGTGTATGATGGTCCTGTTTTTTCTGTGCGCCGGCTCTTGGCTTCTCGCCATCTTGGTTTCTAGTATCTGATGGATTGGGAGGAGTACGGCCCCAAGGAGCGGTCGTGGGTTCCCGCCCGTTTTGTTTTGGACCACGGCCTGATGCGCGAGTTTCATGCCGCTCAGCCCTCTTCCTCTGGGCCACCAGGGGTCGGCCGTGGCAGGGGGGCGCATTGTCAGGATCTGACGGTGGGGTTGGTTTTCTGCTTTGTTTTTGGTCAGTTTTGTTATCTCCCTTTTATTCATGTATGTTTTTCTTTATGTTCTGTTAAGTTTCTGTTATCTTGGTTACTTTGCATAAAAGTCACATTCTTTCAAAATTATGTAGTCGTCTTCCCCAACATGTCTTGGTCAACCAAGGAAAAGACATATTGCCTGGAGTCCTATTTCACCAACAAATCATACCATTTGGAGCATAATTTTGAAAGAACATCACTTTTTAGGATAAGAACATATCTTTATTACAATTTTTATGGGTTGTTTTTTTTTGGAGGGGGGGGGGAGTCACCCTCTGTAACCTACAGCAGACAACATGAGCTGCCTTGCTGTACATTCACTTGTCATATCTCACTCTGCATACAATCTACCAAACTCCTCCTGCAAGTTGAGCGGGCTATTTAAGATGCAATTACCCACCTCTCCCCTCTGTCTGTCTCTTGCTGCCACCACTGCATTGACTTTGCTGCCTGCCCCACCACCACTCCAACTGAAACCCGTGGAAGAACAATTTGTACATCGACTGAAATCATCACTCCCCAGTATCACAAGTGTAATTTGCAGGGAGTGATGAGGTCAGAGCCTCAATGGCAAAGTCAAATTACATGCTGCTGCAGCAAGACAAATTCTCAGCGTGAGTTGTTTGACTGAACTACTTTTCCGAATCTATTGAATTCCAATTTGTATGTTGTTTTTTATGATTCTCTGAGAGGTTCATGGACACATGGTTAAATAAATATAACACTGTTAATTAACAAAACTAAGGGCCCCTTCACACATAGTACAAATATGGTCGAATTGCGCATGAAGCAGGAATCATGTGCAATAAGTGTAAAATCAACCTGGTTTCATGGCAAGACATGATTCAGCAGCACGAAATAGACAATCTATTGGTTTGTGATATTGTGATGAAAAGCCCTTCATTTTCATCACGGCAGCACAAATTCATTCTAATTCAATCCGTGGTGGCTGCACAAAATTAAAAGTGAAGTGGGAGGTGGGGGTGGTTATGGTTAGGGTTGGGGGATGGAGTAGGGTTAGGTTATGGTTAAGGTTAGGGTTGGGGGTACGAGTAGGGTTAGTAATAGTGAGTTAAAAGAAACCCTGTCATGAAAATGTGACTCATTTCGTGACGGGAGGACGAAAAAAATGTGAGACTGGGCTGTGTAAAATCGTAGCTGCCTTGTACACCTTTTGTTACAACTATTTTTGCACACCAGCAGCTGAAAGACAGAGTGTGCGCATTCGATCCCTCTCACAGCAGGTGTCGGCCATATTCCAGGTGACACACGAATATCTACACCGTTTGCTTGGCACTTAGAAAATGTGTGGCCATTTGCATTATTAGCACAAAAACAGTCAGCAGACAATCACTTTCAAGCTGGCGGTGCCCCACGACTGTGAAGTTGCCAAGTATGCATATGATGTGCTAGAGTGTCGGCTCCCCCCACAGCACGTGTGCGTGCACGTGGTTCACATGCCCCCCCGCAGGCGAGGCGCCTCTCAACTGATCACAGAGTGACACCTTGGTCTGTGCACTGAACGGACAGGGGCCTGGCTGGCTGCCAACAGCTGTTGAGACATCTCTGGTCCTGGACGTCACAGCTGCAGAACACATACCATGTTTTGATGGACATGTGCATATGTTTTCTTGCTGTCCTCATGTGGAAATACATAAAAAAACATATATTAGTTTTGCAACGGGCTGGAGAAATGGACCGTCAGTTCACGTGGACACGCAGCACGCGATCTGAATGTCACATCTGTCCGACAGGACATGTGTGTCCGGCCCGATGTGCGTGTCCTATGAGCAGCACAGGACTATATGACAAGCCAACAGTGTGACAAATACGGCACTTTCAGTCACGTATTAGCAGAAATACGCCGTAACAAACACTGTTTGGTCAGTTATCACTGTGCTTTTTTCTCTTTTTTAAAACAAATATGTTTATCTGCTTGTTGATTTTAGCCATTTCACGCTCCTGTTATAAGACAGCGATTGTAGTGCAGTGGTAAAGTTTCCGTCTGGAAATCAGAATTGTCGTGCACGTGACATGACATTGTCACATGCATGACACTGTTGCAGCAGGCTTGTTCAAACCTGCCCGCCAGCTCGATGTTTTCGTGGTTCGCTCATATGAGCTGTTCCACCGTGAGTCGCCTTGACTTGTACTTATTCATACTATATGTGAAAGGGCCCTAAGCCATGTGATCATATGTGTCTGAGAGCTCTCTTTCTGTTGCTTGGTCATTCTGAATCATTTTTTCAGTCAAGATTAACAGAAGAGTGAATAAAGTAACTTTTGTGAAACAGAGATGGAGGCACGTGTGGTTACAGCAGTGAGAGAAAAAATATAATAACCAAATAAAAATATTAGTGATTGGCAACACAAGGTGGTGATGACGAGTACAAAAGTCATTTTAAATCCAACCATTCATAACAACTATTCACCTACAGTGTCACGATTCTTAATTTAGGTATCGATATTGATTGTGATATCTAAATTAACCCTCTGGGGTTGACGACGGCTAAGACCAAGCTTTACTAAATTATAAATAACTTTTTAATGATATGAGATAGAAACTTACTCTATTTTTGCTGAAAGGTTAACTCCGCGGACTTTTGAGCCAGCCATCGGCCATCTTTATACTCCTCATAGAAGCTGTGTGATGACGTGCGCAATGTGAGTGTCCAGGCGGAATTGGTTCACCGTCACATGGTTTTCCAAAATCCAATCGTAGGGCAGAGTTACCTCACGTGAAAAGCTAAAGGTCATTTTCAGGAGTGATATGTTACTAGTTGCCCATTTGAATATCCAATGAGTACATCCAATGTGCTCTGCACCATTACGCACAGCGATCAGTGAAAGGAGCAGACGGAGAGCCTCTGATGACAATCTAACGTGCTCAAACAAAGAGTGTGTAGCTATCAGGATTGCTCCACTAGTTTGCATGTGAATGTTACTGGATAACTCTGTTGCTTTCTCGGCGTAAAGCATTCAATGGAGCCAGGGAGAGGGCCGCTCCGCAGACTGTAAGGAGCCAAAGTGGGCCAAAGTGTGAATGAAAGCTGCTTTAGGAACAGCACAGTACAGTCCAAAACACAGTTGGAGTAGAAGTTTGTGTTGTAACCTTTGTGTAATAGCAGACAGAAATTGCTTTGAGATGAAGACAAAAAAAAAAAACATGCATAGAACATTTTGTATATATTGTTCAACATTTTGTAGATATTGTTCAAATTGTGCATATTGTTTGAACTTTTTTGTTGTACAGTCTTTCACACAAGACCTCAAATTACCTTTATAAAGTGTCAAAACAGTTGTTTATTATAGTTTGCTGTGTGTGTTTTGAATAAATGTGTTTCTGGAAAATTATTTTTCCGCTTTACTTTTTCTTTCTTATTTTTGATTGTAAACCTTTATTACACTTATAAAACACAACATAAACATATATATTATGAAGCACAGGTTGTCCTGAAAAAAGAGACATAAAACTTAATTGTGGGATGCAGGGAGAGCTGTTAACAGCAATAATAAAACATTTATGCCAGGCGAATGAACTGTCCAAAAAATGCCCTCAGACCCCAAAGGGTTAACAATCATGTGACACCACAGGTGAATAGTTATGAATGGTTTTCTACAGAATAAGTAGACAATTATTTATCGTTACAGTTTTCCCCAGAATCATCTGTGCTCCTGTGATGCCACCACACTGCTGTCTTTATTAAGCTAAAATCTCTGTTGGGGAAAGTGTAGTGACACGGACCCACAACAGGGGGCGCAAATGAACGGTCAATAGATGAGCCAAAAAGTAACAATTTAATGTTGTGAAGGTGCACAACGAATAAATATACAGACAATCTCAGAATCTGATAACAGTCAATCCACAAAGGTGACGTGTGGGCAGGCTCGAGGATAGAAGTCTGTCCTGAGAAGAGCCGGAACCACACGATTTCCGCCGCCACCGAACCCGGTGAATACTGGAGCCGCCAAGTCCCGAATTCCCAGGTGATCACCGTCCCCGACTGTCGGATCTGGTACTGCTGGCGAAGAGCAAAGAAAGTCAAGTGTGGGTGTGTGTACACCCCGTAACAACAACGGTGGGAATGCCACCTCCACCTCTAACACACACTCGTGCAACGTCTGTGTAACGACGTATCTGAATCTGCAGGCTGAGAAGGTTACCTCCATAGAAGTACGATATCTCGGCGATGAGGTGGAGATGATGTCTGGGTTTTATGGAGTGAGATGATGAAGCATGAATGAGTGACAGCTGTCAGGAAATAATGAGTGACAGCTGTCACTCCCGGCTGTGTCCGTGGCGGCAGCACCCTCCCGTGCCTGAAGCCCGCACTTCAGGCAGGGCGCCCTCTGGTGGTGGGCCAGCAGTACCTCCTCTTCTGGCGGCCCACACAACAATCTCTCCATAAAGGAATTTGAGCAGTGAAAGTAACATTGGCCCATTTTTTTATATGAAATTGCAGGAGAGAAACTATTTTCCTGTTGCACTGTTGTCACAGGCAGAGCTCGAGGTGCTTCTTTGAAGAAGAAGAGCCTTTATTGTCATTGTAAATACATACAATTTGATCTGATTGATGTGATTGAGCAGTGATTGATCTCTATCCTCCACAGCATGTCTTTTTCCTGGTTCTCTCCCTCAGCCCCAACCAGTCCCAGCAGAAGACTGCCCCTCCCTGAGCCTGGTTCTGCTGGAGGTTTCTTCCTGTTAAAAGGGAGTTTTTCCTTCCCACTGTCACCAAGTGCTTGCTCACAGGGGGTCGTTTTGACCGTTGGGGTTTTTACGTAATTATTGTATGGCCTTGCCTTACAATATAAAGCGCCTTGGGGCAACTGTTTGTTGTGATTTGGTGCTATATAAATAAAATTGATTGATTGATTGATTGATTGATACAACAAAATTTGTACTCTCCATCCTCATTACAGTTAGACACAATCCAACTACTACGAGTAGTGGGGAGCCACAGTCCAATGCCTGGGAACCAACTCCAGATGTAGAGATGCTGCCTTGGTCAGGGACAGAGAAAGGAGCAGACGCTCATGTGCATGTTTTCTGAGAGTGGAAGGACACAGTAGTGCCCAGAGGAAGCCCACACAGAAAGGAAGTGGGCATGGATGGAACTGAACCCCAAACCTTCTTGCTGTGTGGCAAAAGTGCTAACTACTGAGGCACCATGCGGCTGAGGTTAAAAGCTGTAGTTTGGTTCACAATGGTGTTGTTTAACCAATAAAGGCTGTACGTCTGTTTCTGACTAGACGTAATTTCTAATTTTGTACTTACTAATTCAATGAAATGAAGAACACATGTGGATGAGGTCACATGCTGTGACAGCAGCAATGCTTCCTAGTTTTACCACTAGATGTGTGCATGCATGGTCAGGGCATATATATATTTAC
Source organism: Thalassophryne amazonica (assembly GCF_902500255.1). Taxonomy (NCBI): domain Eukaryota; kingdom Metazoa; phylum Chordata; class Actinopteri; order Batrachoidiformes; family Batrachoididae; genus Thalassophryne; species Thalassophryne amazonica. The sequence goes on along the minus strand of NC_047103.1, from coordinate 41,376,770 downwards.
ATATTTCTAAAGTATAACTTGTTAAATTCCATATTTTGTGTTGAAATGTTCATAAGCACAGTTTAAGCATAAATGTGCGCATATGAAAAGTTGATGAATGAGGCCACTTTACACAGATTTTAAAGTCATACTCGGGACAGAAAAAGTTGAGGTTCACAATCTTGATTCGGCGGTTTTTACACGTTATTTCTTAGATTTCATGCTAACGGAGCTATTCTGAGACCCAATACTGGACACGCCGCAGTAATTGATCCAAAGAAAATTGCAACTGACCAACATTTGGACACTGTCATTTTATTTCTTTCATGTTAGGATTAAGAGTTTACATCAGTAAAATTTTCTGATCTGTTTCTAAAACTTAAACATAAGGTAAGTGGGCCTGGACAAGTGTTATTTATGGGTTGCATCAGTCCAAATTGATCAGGGCTTAGGAGAAGCTTATCAAAAGCATTTGAGAGAGAATGGAAGAGAAACTATTGATTCTCTGCATTGGTTGCTTAGGTTTTCCACTGAAATCTCATTAAGGATGAAGTGTGCTGCCACAGTTGGCTTTAAGCAGTGTTTACCATCTTCCACACAGAATTTTTTTAATTATGGAAGCTGCTGGAATCGAAGGTTCTGATTATTACACTGATAGGTGAGGGAAGGAAACCTGCTTCACACTGGAAGAGGAAAAATGAAAGTGGAATTCTTTGTACTCTGGCATAACAGCGGCATCCTTGAAGTCTTTGTGACTGGCTCTTTTGGCGCCAGAGGGTGGGATGGGGGTGGGGGTGGGGTGGGGGGGGGGGGTAATGTACTGCAGGTCTGCTAAAATACACAGAAAAACATCATGATGTTGAAAGCTGGGCAGTGATGTTTGTCAATTTTTCACCAAACTGATAAAAGCACTTTTAAAGCAAGAACGTTCCCTTTGCATTTTCTTTCACTTTTTCAATTTTCTTCACTGAGAGACTGCAAAACTTTGATCTTCTTTTTTCAAAAATATTGCTACATATGAAAGCTCCTGCCTCGGTCTTAACAAACATGATTATTTGGTTCTCAATAAAATCCCCTAGACAATTGGTGGAATCTTTCTAATCACATTTTTCTTTTTTACACATGGCATCAACATTTTCTGATGGAACGGAATTTTCAAATCCTATTGATGAAAGTGAAACTGTTCGTAATCAGTGTAAATAAAGTTTTCTTGTAACTGATGGATTACATATTGTCTGGAGTTTGTCACAGTTCGTTTGTTTTTTCTAATACTTTGTGAGGAAACATCATGAGTTCATTATTACAATTATTTTTGAAAATAGTAACACTGCTCAGCCAGTGCAACATGAATCAGCACTACAGATAATATTAACCAAACTGGCACAGCCAACGGCAGTGTTACTATTTTCATGCTAGATATACTATGTTTATCATAATGTATGGCAAGGAAAATTATTTGGATTTACAGATGATGATAGTTGCTGCTGGTGCTCTCCTTCGGCCATGGTTCCACTGCAAGAGCTTAAGTGCAGTAGAGTGCACACTATAGCCAGCAACACTGCCATCTACTGGATGGCGGTGTGAATACAGACGTACATATTTGTGAAACTCTGAGCAGTTTTGCGCTGATAATGTCTCAATATTGCGTAACTGAGGAAAGTGGTGTATGCGTGTGATTGGTGATCCACAAATGATAAATCACATTTCACAAACAGAATTTTCAGTTTTGCAAATTTTTTTTTTGTTTGTTTTTTTTACAAATGAAAAACCATATATTTACAAATACACATTTATTTGTAAAAACCAACACACATGTTACAAATGAGAAATTTGTGTTTGTGGATCACAAAACACGTGTACAAATTGAGGAATATTTGTAAATCACCCCCTGTGCATTTGCGGGTATGATAGTGTTGCTTTGTGTGAATCGCGAGCTGTTTGATTGTGGATTTGTGCAGTTTTGTGATCCACAAATACAAATTTCTCAAGAATCAGAACCATCGATTCCAGCAGCTTCCATAATTAAAAAAATTCTGTGTGGAAGATGGTAAACACTGCTTAAAGCCAACTGTGGCAGCACTCTTCATCCTTAATGAGATTTCAGTGGAAAACCTAAGCAACCAATGCAGAGAATCAATAGTTTCTCTTCCATTCTCTCTCAAATTCTTTTGATAAGCTTCTCCTAAGCCCTGATCAATTTGGACTGATGCAACCCATAAATAACACTTGTCCAGGCCCACTTACCTTATGTTTAAGTTTTAGAAGCAGATCAGAAAATTTTACTGATGTAAACTCTTAATCCTAACATGAAAGAAATAAAATGACAGACCAGTGTCCAAATGTTGGTCAGTTGCAATTTTCTTTGGATCAGTTACTGCGGCGTGTCCAGTATTGGGTCTCAGAATAGCTCTGTTAGCATGAAATCTAAGAAATAACATGTAAAAAGTGCCGAATCAAGATTGTGAACCTTAACTTTTTCTGTCCTGAGTATGACTTCATACTGCGGTATTGTATCACTTCCTGTTCCGGAGCACAGCGGTGTTTTTCTGTATCTGTTAGCTGTTTAATCTGCGCAGTTAGATTGATCTAGTTATCTAGATTACAATTTGTTTCCCAGTGTAATCTTTACGTGCCTTAACTAAAGCACTCCTTCTGCTGAATCACCTCTAAATTATTCACTTTGCGTGTTTTTAGGAATCCGCTAGGTTAGCGTAGCTACTAGCTCTTAGCCGATTTAGCATGGCGGCTTCTCCTGTCTCTCCCGCACTTTTCTGCTCTGGGTGTGAAATGTTTAGTTATTCCTCGGCCTCCTTTAGCAGTAATGGTACTTGTAATAAGTGTAGCTTATTCGTAGCTTTGGAGGCCAGGCTGGGCGAATTGGAGACTCGGCTCCGCATCGTGGAAAATTCTACAGCTAGCCAGGCCCCTGTAGTCGGTGCGGACCAAGGTAGCTTAGCCGCCGTTAGTTCCCCCCTGGCAGATCCCAAGCAGGCTGATTGGGTGACTGTGAGGAGGAAGCGTAGTTCTAAACAGAAGCCCCGTGTACACCGCCAACCCGTTCACATTTCTAACCGTTTTTCCCCACTCGACGACACACCCGCCGAGGATCAAACTCTGGTTATTGGTGACTCTATTTTGAGAAATGTGAAGTTAGCGACACCAGCAACCATAGTCAATTGTCTTCCGGGGGCCAGAGCAGGCGACATTGAAGGAAATTTGAAACTGCTGGCTAAGGCTAAGCGTAAATTTGGTAAGATTGTAATTCACGTCGGCAGTAATGACACCCGGTTACGCCAATCGGAGGTCACTAAAATTAACATTAAATCGGTGTGTAACTTTGCAAAAACAATGTCGGACTCTGTAGTTTTCTCTGGGCCCCTCCCCAATTGGACCGGGAGTGACATGTTTAGCCGCCTGTTGTCCTTGAATTGCTGGCTGTCTGAGTGGTGTCCAAAAAATGACGTGGGCTTCATAGATAATTGGCAAAGCTTCTGGGGAAAACCTGGTCTTGTTAGGAGAGACGGCATCCATCCCACTTTGGATGGAGCAGCTCTCATTTCTAGAAATCTGGCCAATTTTCTTAAATCCTCCAAACCGTGACTATCCAGGGTTGGGACCAGGAAGCAGAGTTGTAGTCTTACACACCTCTCTGCAGCTTCTCTCCCCCTGCCATCCCCTCATTACCCCATCCCCGTAGAGACGGTGCCTGCTCCCAGACCACCAACAACCAGCAAAAATCTATTTAAGCATAAAAATTCAAAAAGAAAAAATAATATAGCACCTTCAACTGCACCACAGACTAAACAGTTAAATGTGGTCTATTAAACATTAGGTCTCTCTCTTCTAAGTCCCTGTTGGTAAATGATATAATAATTGATCAACATATTGATTTATTCTGCCTTACAGAAACCTGGTTACAGCAGGATGAATATGTTAGTTTAAATGAGTCAACACCCCTGAGTCACACTAACTGTCAGAATGCTCGTAGCACGGGCCGAGGAGGAGGATTAGCAGCAATCTTCCATTCCAGCTTATTAATTAATCAAAAACCCAGACAGAGCTTTAATTCATTTGAAAGCTTGTCTCTTAGTCTTGTCCATCCAAATTGGAAGTCCCAAAAACCAGTTTTATTTGTTATTATCTATCGTCCACCTGGTCGTTACTGACTTATGGTATGGAAATAGAAGACTTAACAGTATTCCCTGAAAACTCCCTTCTGTCTGATCATTTCTTAATAACTTTTACATTTACTCTGATAGACTACCCAGCAGTGGGGAATAAGTTTCATTACACTAGAAGTCTTTCAGAAAGCGCTGTAACTAGGTTTAAGGATATGATTCCTTCTTTATGTTCTCTAATGCAATATACCAACACAGTGCAGAGTAGCTACCTAAACTCTGTAAGGGAGATAGAGTATCTCGTCAATAGTTTTACATCCTCATTGAAGACAACTTTGGATGCTGTAGCTCCTCTGAAAAAGAGAGCTTTAAATCAGAAGTGCCTGACTCCGTGGTATAACTCACAAACTCGCAGCTTAAAGCAGATAACCCGTAAGTTGGAGAGGAAATGGCGTCTCACTAATTTAGAAGATCTTCACTTAGCCTGGAAAAAGAGTCTGTTGCTCTATAAAAAAGCCCTCCGTAAAGCTAGGACATCTTTCTACTCATCACTAATTGAAGAAAATAAGAACAACCCCAGGTTTCTTTTCAGCACTGTAGCCAGGCTGACAAAGAGTCAGAGCTCTATTGAGCTGAGTATTCCATTAACTTTAACTAGTAATGACTTCATGACTTTCTTTGCTAACAAAATTTTAACTATTAGAGAAAAAATTACTCATAACCATCCCAAAGACGTATCGTTATCTTTGGCTGCTTTCAGTGATGCCGGTATTTGGTTAGACTCTTTCTCTCCGATTGTTCTGTCTGAGTTATTTTCATTAGTTACTTCATCCAAACCATCAACATGTTTATTAGACCCCATTCCTACCAGGCTGCTCAAGGAAGCCCTACCATTATTTAATGCTTCGATCTTAAATATGATCAATCTATCTTTGTTAGTTGGCTATGTACCACAGGCTTTTAAGGTGGCAGTAATTAAACCATTACTTAAAAAGCCATCACTTGACCCAGCTATCTTAGCTAATTATAGGCCAATCTCCAACCTTCCTTTTCTCTCAAAAATTCTTGAAAGGGTAGTTGTAAAACAGCTAACTGATCATCTGCAGAGGAATGGTCTATTTGAAGAGTTTCAGTCAGGTTTTAGAATTCATCATAGTACAGAAACAGCATTAGTGAAGGTTACAAATGATCTTCTTATGGCCTCGGACAGTGGACTCGTCTCTGTGCTTGTTCTGTTGGACCTCAGTGCTGCTTTTGATACTGTTGACCATAAAATTTTATTACAGAGATTAGAGCATGCCATAGGTATTAAAGGCACTGCGCTGCGGTGGTTTGAATCATATTTGTCTAATAGATTACAATTTGTTCATGTAAATGGGGAATCTTCTTCACAGACTAAAGTTAATTATGGAGTTCCACAAGGTTCTGTGCTAGGACCAATTTTATTCACTTTATACATGCTTCCCTTAGGCAGTATTATTAGACGGTATTGCTTAAATTTTCATTGTTACGCAGATGATACCCAGCTTTATCTATCCATGAAGCCAGAGGACACACACCAATTAGCTAAACTGCAGGATTGTCTTACAGACATAAAGACATGGATGACCTCTAATTTCCTGCTTTTAAACTCAGATAAAACTGAAGTTATTGTACTTGGCCCCACAAATCTTAGAAACATGGTGTCTAACCAGATCCTTACTCTGGATGGCATTACCCTGACCTCTAGTAATACTGTGAGAAATCTTGGAGTCATTTTTGATCAGGATATGTCATTCAAAGCGCATATTAAACAAATATGTAGGACTGCTTTTTTGCATTTACGCAATATCTCTAAAATCAGAAAGGTCTTGTCTCAGAGTGATGCTGAAAAACTAATTCATGCATTTATTTCCTCTAGGCTGTACTATTGTAATTCATTATTATCAGGTTGTCCTAAAAGTTCCCTAAAAAGCCTTCAGTTAATTCAAAATGCTGCAGCTAGAGTACTGACGGGGACTAGAAGGAGAGAGCATATCTCACCCATATTGGCCTCTCTTTATTGGCTTCCTGTTAATTCTAGAATAGAATAGAATAAAAAAAAAATTGATTGATTGATTGATTGATTGATGACTTTAAAAGCTGTGTAAAGTGGCCTCATTCATCAACTTTTCATATGCGCACATTTATGCTTAAACTGTGCTTATGAACATTTCAACACAAAGTATGGAATTTAACAAGTTATACTTTAGAAATATATGTAAATATATGTATGCCCTGACCATGCATGCACACATCTAGTGGTAAAACTAGGAAGCATTGCTGCTGTCACAGCATGTGACCTCATCCACAAATTACGTCTAGTCAGAAACAGACGTACAGCCTTTATTGGTTAAACAACACCATTGTGAACCAAACTGCAGCTTTTAACTTCAGCTGCATGGTGCCTCAGTGGTTAACACTTTTGCCACACAGCAAGAAGGTTTGCGGTTCAGTTCCATCCATGCCCACTTCCTTTCTGTGTGGGCTTCCTCTGGGCACTACTGTTTCCTTCCACTCTCAGAAAACATGCACATGAGTGTCTGCTCCTTTCTCTGTCCCTCACCAAGGCAGCATCTCTACATCTGGAGTTGGTTCCCAGGCGTTGGACTGTGGCTCCCCACTGCTCGTAGTAGTTGGATTGTGTCCAACTGTAATGAGGATGGAGAGTACAAATTTTGTTGTATGTATTTACAATGACAATAAAGGCTCTTCTTATTCAAAGAAGCACCTCAAGCTCTGCCTGTGACAACAGTGCAACAGGAAAATAGTTTCTCTCCTGCAATTTCATATAAAAAAAATGGGCCAGTGTTATTTTCACTGCTCAAATTCCTTTATGGAGAGATTTTAGCTTAATAAAGACAGTAGTGCGGTGGCATCACAGGACCACAGATGATTCTGGGGAAAACTGTAACAATAAATAATTGTCTACTTATTCTGTAGACAACCATTCATAACAACTATTCACCTGTGGTGTCACATGATTGTTAACCCTTTGGGGTCTGAGGGCATTTTTTGGACAGTTCATTCGCCTGGCATAAATGTTTTATTATTGCTGTTAACAGCTCTCCCTGCATCCCACAATCAAGTTTTATGTCTCTTTTTTCAGGAAAACCTGTGCTTTCATAATATATATGCTTATGTTGTGTTTTATTAGTGTAATAAAGGTTTAAAATCAAAAATAAGAAAGAAAAAGTAAAGCGGAAAAATTATTTTCCACACACATTTATTCAAAACACATAGCAAACTATAATAAACAACTGCTTTGACACTTTATAAAAGGTAATTTGAGGTCTTGTGTGAAAGACTGTACAACAAAAAGGTTCAAACAATAAACACAAATGCACATTTTGAACAATATATACAAAATGGTCTATGCGTTTTTGTTTTTATTTTTTTTTTTTTTTTTTTTTTGTCTTCGTCTCAAAGCAATTTCTGTCTGCTAATACACAAAGGTTACAACACAAACTTCTACTCCAACTGTGTTTTGGACTGTACTGTGCTGCTCCTAAAGCAGCTTTCATTCACACTTTGGCCCACTTTGGCTCCTTACAGTATGAGGAGCGGCCCTCTCCCTGGCTCCATTGAGTCCTTTATGCCGAGAAAGCAACAGAGTTATCCAGTAACATTCACATGCAAACTAGTGGAGCAATCCTGATAGCTACACACTCTTTGTTTGAGCATGTTACATTGTCATCAGAGGCTCTCCATCTGCTCCTGCTTTCACTGATCGCTGTGCGTAATGGTGCAGGGTGCACTGGATGTACTCACTGGAGCACCCAGGGGGTTATTCAAACAGGCCAACTAGTAACATATCACTCCTGAAAATGACCTTTGGCTTTTCACATGAGGTAAATCTGCCCTACGATTGGATTTTGGAAAACCATGTGACAGTGAACCAATTCCGACTGGACACACATTGCGCACGTCATCACACAGCTTCTATGAGGAGTACATAGATGGCCGATGGCTGGCTCGGAAGTCCGCAGAGTTAACTTTTCAGCAAAAATAGAGTAAGTTTCTATCTCATATCATTAAAAAGTTATTTATAATTTAGTAAAGCTTGGTCTTAGCCGTCGTATACGACGTCGTGCACACCACAGCCTGTGCTGTTACTTTATGGAGTTCAGTTTGTGTCATTAATACTTGCAAATGCACAGAGGATGATTTACAAATATCCCTTGATTTGTACATGTGCTTTGTGATCCACAAACACAAATTTCAGATTTGTAACGTGTGTGTTGGTTTTTACAAATAAATGTGTATTTGTAAATATATTGTTTTTTTCATTTGTTAAAAAAAAGCATTTGCAAAACTGAAAAAAAAAATCTGTTTGTGAAGTGTGATTCAGCATTTGTGGATCACTGATCACATGCATTCGCCACTTTGCTCAGTTACACAATATTCTCAGAGCAAAACTGCACAAAGTGCACACTGAGTTCCTGTCAAAGTTTCCCAAATTAAACAGTGTTACAAAGTGTGTTCCACACACAGAAAAAAAGCTTTGATTTATACGTCAGTGTGACCTATACTCCAGAAAATATGGTACTTACAGTGTTGTTGACAAATCTACATTTTAGCTGCTCTGCATGAGCCAGCATTAGCAGAGGAACAATCTTCATGATCAGCAACACTTTCACATGACCAAGGTTTGACAGTGATTTCGGCTTGCCTGAAGGATACTAAACAAATTTGGCATGCACTTCAAAATGATGGATATTTTTGGTAGGGGTCAAAATGGGATCATTTGGGTTCAAAAATAAAAGAAATTCTCTAATCATGTTAAAATGTATAACAAAGTACTTGTTATGTCATAGCAAATCCAAAAATGTATAACTTATCTCATCTCTGACTTTCCACTAAGTCACTATATGGGGAAACTTGGAAAGGTCAATCCATTTTTGGTCAAAGGTCAAATTTACCACTAATGTTAAAATTACATTATTTGAACAATTTTGGTGTCTCATCATATCTTTCTGACATGACAGTTTCAACTATTCAATTCCAAGTCGATGGACCTCAGAGAGTGGTGCCACTGCAATGTTGAGCTTTTCAGCATTGGAAGATGGTCATAGTTTCTAAGAGAAAGTATATTCCACATTTCCTCCTGCACTCACCACTTGACTTTGGGCCTCGCTGCTGCCGTGCAGTGGATGACCCCTCAGCACCACACCAGTTACCACCCTCCAGAAACAGCACCTTTGGTGTTCTGGTGGCTTCTTTTTTCCATGGATGAGGATCCGAACTCCTTTCCCCATCCCATCATAAGTAGCAGCAGAGTTAATAAAACTATGACCAATGTTACTCTTAAAACAAAGGCAGTTACAAAATAACAATAATAATAACAATAATAATAATAATAATAATAATAATAATAATAATAATGCTGATATATACAGTTGTATGTAAAGGTTTGGGAAACCCTGATGATGGCCATGATTTTCCTTTATAAATCATTTGTTGTTTGGATCAGCAATTTCAGTTAAATATATCATATAGTATATAAAAATCCACAACGTGTGCATTTTGCAATCCAGACAGTACCAGTACAGATAGAAAAGCTCTTTAAAAGCATTATATTTCCAAATATCTACTCGTATATCTAGTTATTACAAAAGTAATCAACCCAGTCGTAACGTAATAACGTAATGTAATATTCATTTTTACTGCAATCAGGGGTCATGGGGGGCTGAAGCCTCTCCCAGCAGTCAGAAGGCATGAGGCAGGGTGCACTCTAGACAGAATGGCAGTCCATCACAGGGCCACATACAGACGAACACATTCACACTCACCTGCACTAGAGAGAGTGGCGTCAACTGAGAACATGGTGCCATTTTGGTTCCAACTTCGCTGAACTACTGAAAAAACCTTTAATGTTTTCAACATTTTTTTAAAATCATTTAACCACATACAGCAACACATCCAGGTACAGGTGCTATCAAAATAAATATAAAAATAGTTAAGCTATCAAATTTACAATCTATGATGATTTATTTAATTAAGTTAAAGCCTGATTTATGCAGCTGCAGCTCTGTGTGCGTGACAGTTGTGAAGTTCTCCGTCTCTGGATTATACTTTATTCTAGACTAATTTGACCCTCAACAAGCTTTTCTTTCTACAATCTTCAACCTCCAAATCAAAGGTAAGATGTATATTTTCCTCTTTTACTGACTTCGTGCTGTAAATGTGATGCAGACTTTTCTGATCCATTTATCAGTGTGCGCGCTGTAAAAACTGTTATAATATGATGGGAGAAAAAGGACTGAAAGCAGAAACGTGTCAAATCACAGCTGTTTGTGTCTGATTTAACAGGTGTATGTCAGGCTTCAGGTCCCAGTCTGAACACAGTTTGAAAAAACTAAACTGTCAGACTTTTAATCACAGAAATGACTCCGGTCCCACTTTCCTCAAATCGGCGAGTGTCAGAGCTGAATTTAATTTGTAACTCTGCACGTCCTGACTGCTCGGGGTTTTTAATGGAAATACACTGCAATCGGACAGGACATTTTTTCTGATGTGAGCCATATGTATGTAACAGATTAGTTACAGTCAGGAGGTGCCGAACATCTACGAGGAATCCTTAGTCAGGACCTGCGCCTCATTATCTGGTAAAGCGAATGACTAGAGGTCTTGGGGCTGAAACGATCTCAACCTGTTCTCAAACTTTAAACGGGTAAGAATCACATGTCCCTTTTTATATGCGTGAGCCCTGCGTATAAAAAGGGACAAAGCAGACTGTTCTTCCTCAGAAGACTGAAATCTTTTGATGTTTATAACGATATGCATTTCCTTTTTCATCAATCTGTGGTGGTCAGCACTTTATTGTTTGCTGTTGTGTGTTGGGGGAACAGCATGTCTGTCAGGGACAGCAACAGACTGGACAAATTTGTCAGGAAGTGCGTGTCAGTGATGGAGAGGGAGGCAGTCTCTGTGGGTGAACTGGTGGAGAGTAGGATGAGGTGTATTATGAGTTCCATTATTAACAACAAATCTCATCCTCTGCATGACACTGTGGTTGCTCAGAAAAGCAACAGCAGTGACAGACTCCTCTCCATGAGATGCAGGACTGAGAGGTATAGAAGATCATTTGTCCCAGCCGTCACAAGACTGTTTAATGCCTCTTGTTAATGTATTTTTACTTCTTATGTGTTTTTATATTTGGCTTAGTTATTGGTATTTTATTGAATGGATGAATTGTGTATGTATGCATGCTCTCAGGCAAATGAATTTCCCCTTAAAGGGGATGAATAAAGTATCTATCTATCTGATGACCAGGTCAAAATTTCCTCTGAATTTTTTTCTGCCAAATGTATTTCATCTATTATCAAAATGTGAAAGCAGCAATGCTGCTTTCCCTCCGTAGCCTGCAGCTCCGAGTCTGAGCACGACGTGAAAAAATAAACAAGCTTTTAATCACGGAAATGACTCCGGTCCCACATGTGAGGGGTTTTAATCGAAATACATTGCAAATGGATGGAGCATTTTATCCGATGTGAGCGAAACATCATCTGTACAAAATCCGTTATATATGGTGTTTATTACATGGAAAACAATACAAAAACTTTGGGATTTTTTTTGTCCGGTGGCTGTGAATATCTGGTTTATATGCTGAAAGTTTAGGTGAGTTTTACTGTACATGGGTCTGAACAATAAGTTTACCTCTCAAAGCTTTGATGATGATGTCGGCTTCCATCCCACACAGCTGACTTTATTTTCCCAGATTTTTCTTCTGTTCGGATCTGAAGACAATCTGTACATCTTGAAGCCCTTGCTGTGTCTATTTGTGTCTCGAAATGCACAGCAACCCAGCATTTTCAGCAAATAAATAAATTAAATAGCTGCTTTTCCATGTAGACAGATTAACAGTGAATGTCAGGGCTCGTCATGGATTGACACAGGAAACAGGTGGAGACCAATGCAGACTCTCAGACATGGCTGGTTGTGATGAATAAAAAGCTTTATCTTGGAACAAGGCAGTAGATTCGTTACACGAGTAATCAGATAATGAGGCAGAGGTATCAGAGAGGGTACAGGCTGGAACATGGTCAAAAATACGAGCTGAGGTCATACCAATGGCGTCGAGGAGTATCACAGGCAAAAACAAAGGCAGAGTCAAAATGCAAGCTGAGTTCAGGATTAAGGCAAGGCGGCGGTCGGAGCAAACAAGCAAGGTCAAAACACTGAGAATCAAACAGGACATGAACTGAAGGAGAGAGAGTGAACAAAGTCAACAATCAGGCAGTGAGCTGTGGAACTGTGAGGGTTTTAAAGAGGAGCAAACTAATCAGGTTGATGTGAAGCAGGTGTGTGGAAAGTTCTGGAAAGAGGTGTGGTGAAGTGAACAAAGAGGAGAGAACAAAAGCAAGAGTGTGCGAGAGGGCAAAACAAAGTGGTGCAAAACCAGAGAAGTGAGTGACAGAAAACTGTGAGAAACATGACGTGTTCAAAAAATGAATGTGAACAAAAACAAAAGGGGCAAACTTAAGAACTACCATAACAAATCAAAAAGGGGAAAACCAGAAAACTAATGATTAAAACTAAAACTAGAATGGAACTGTAACTGAACAGTACAGAAAAGTGAATACAATAAAATGGCCAAACAAACTATGGGTTAAACTCCAAATAAACAAAACCCAGTGAACACAGAATAATGCAATGAATAAATGAATGAATGGTTTATTCAGCACGCATGCACAGACAAAATCTCTCATTTACAAAACAAGTCAAGAGAAAACAAAAATTAAAACATATAGAACAAAACAAACAATTTACCAATTTAGTGCGGCTGAAAGGGTGTGGGCAGAAGCAAAAGCTTATAAACGCCCACCCCGTACATCAATTTCTGTGTACAAACAAAAATAAACACAAAAAAACAATTTCCAGTCAGCAATGTAACGCGGTGAAACATACAAAGTAATACAACAAACAAACAAACAAACAAAAAATACCCACACAGTCAATTTACTTAATTACGCAAACTATAACAAGTTAATGTATTCTTTTTATACAGTCTTTTAAAACAAGCCAATGTACTGGATACTTTAATACAATTTAAACAGTCATTCCACACTCTGACACCCTTTACAGAAATGCAATGACTTTTAGCAGTAGTTCGAATCTTTCTTCTATCAAACACCAAAGTTCCACGCAAATTATAACTGGACTCTCTCATTTTAAACAGCTCCTGGACATGATGAGGCAAGAGTCCATTTTTAACTTTATACATTATCTGTATTGTAAAATAATCAACTAAGTCATAAAATTTCAAAAACTGAAGACAAACAGTGAATTTGTTGGTTCGCAATATGGTTTTTTACTTATCACTCTTATAGCTTTTTTTTTTTGTAACAGAAATATTGGATTAGTATTTGTTTTATATTTATTTCCCCAAACTTCAATGCAGTAAGTCATATAAGGGACAAGTAAAGAGTGATACAATGAAACCAACAGATGTTGGGGGAGAAAGTATTGTACTTTGTACAAGATAGAAATAACTTTTGATATTTTAGACTCTATGTTTTATATAAGTTTTCAACTAAGCTTGTCATTAACAAAAACTCCAAGAAATTTAGTTTGAGATACTATTTCAATTTCAATACCATTCAACAATAATTTACTGCTTACATTTCTAGGCTTATTTCCAAATATAATGCACTTCGTTTTACAGAAATGAAGTGATAATTTATTGGAGTCAAACCAGTATTTAAATTTTTGCAGTTCCCTCTCCACCAAGTCCAAGAGCTGTCCCAAATTATCTCCACTACCAATCACAGTTGTATCATCAGCAAATTTCTGATTTTATCCCACCAAGGTGAACACACTGATATCTATTACGTAAATAACAAGCTATCCAGTTAAAGGTCAGTCCTCTAATACCATACATCTGTAATTTTTCCAATAATACGGTATGATCAATCATGTCAAATGCTTTCTGTAAATCAAAAAAAACAAACAAAAAAACCCCAACAGTGTATTGCTTCTTCTCTATTGCATTTGTAACTTGTTCCACAAAATCTATTAAAGCCAAAGAAGTTGTTCGATTTTTCCTGAAACCATACTGCTGTTCATTAAGTATATGATGTTTTTCTATAAAATCGTTCAACCTCTTTACAAATATTTTTTCCAGAATTTTAGAAAACTTTGGACAAAGAGATTGGCCTATAATTTGAAAAAACGTGTTTATCGCCAGATTTAAACAGTGGTATCACCTCAGCAATTTTCATTCTGGAGGGAAATTTCCCAGTCATAAGTGACAGGTTCCCTACATATTCCCTACAATGGCATTTGTTAATATGTTGTCAGTGAGTGTTGATGTGTTCCTAGTTATCCTGGTTGGATGTGTGATCACTGGATATAGACCCATACAAAACATAGAGTTTAGAAATTCAGTTATTTGTAATTGACCATAAGGGTTTAAAAAAATCAATATTAAAATCTCCACAGACAAACAAAAGCTTGTTATTATTAACTGTGTTGTACATGTCAGTCAGTCTATCCACAAAAGTATTGATATCTGATCCTGGAACTCTATAAACACAGCTTAACATTATATTTGTTGATTTTTTACATTTAATTTCAACTGTAACACATTCCATGATATTTTCCAAGGAAAATGACATACTATGTATAATTTCACACTGGTAATTAGAACTTACATAAAGTGCCACACCACCACCTCATTTATTCTTCCTGTTTATTGCAAAAAAGTCATATCCCTCAAGCTGTACATCATCCTCTAGCTCCTCTCTCAACCAAGTCTCAGTGATAGCTATAACTGAAAATTGCTTATTTGATGTTCTTAAACAGTCCTCAATTTTAGAGAAATTTGTAAGGAGACTTCTACTATTAAAATGTGTAATAGAAAAAGTCCCATTTATTAAAGAGTAAGCCTTCAGTTTCTCTTCAGTGAAATATTTACAATTTGGAATAATATTTTCACAAAAAAAAACAATCTTGGTCAATATTGTTTTCAAAGTTATGAAAACTGTGTTCAGTATCTTCAAAGATTTTTAAGCTAGACTCCTGCGCAAATGTTCCATCATCAAATGATGAAAAGCCATCCATAAGGTTAGTCATTGATCTTATTTGTGATTTTCACCATATTGTTTCATTGTTTACACCTTTCTTCAGTTAAACTTGCTCAAATCATATTCATCTTTAATGCACAGGGTTTTAGCCTCTTCTGGGGCCTGTACTACAAAGCGGGGTTAACTTACTCAGATTTAACCCAGGGTCAACCTCTTAAACCGGGGTTGACAAAACCTGGTTTTCTCAAGTGGTGTTAATCGGTACTACGACGCTGAATAAGATGTTGATTTGTTGAACCTGTGTTAACCTAATTGAAGTTTGTGCGCGTTCACATAAAAGGGGCAGGTTGCAGTGCACGTCACCATTTTTCAATGATGGCGCGGTCACCTTACTTTACTGAAGAAGAATGCACGATTATTATGCGGAGCTACGAGGAATAATAAAAACATCCTTCAGAACTGTAGGTTTATATTCATAGCTTGATAAGCCCCACTTCGCCTAATTAATGGACATGCATTAGACCTATTTTGATATTAGTAATTACCTGCGATTGCATAAAACCCTTCTTTGATTTGCATTGCGGATAAATGGCCAGGGAAAACGACAAATGCATCCAACAGTTTAGATAGAGCAAGTACTACCTTGCGAATCATACGACATACAGTATTCTTGCTCAGATGTTCAGCATCACCGATGGAATACATAAATTGTCCACTGGCAAAATAGTCACAAGGCACATTATCTGCTCGATCGTCGGGGCATTGCTACACTGTAAAAAATGACTTGTTTTTACAGGTAAACGCTGGCAGCTGTGGTTACCAGGGAATTCCTGTAAAACATACAGCAGCACAGTAGATAACATTACAGACATAATATGTATATGGATTTACAGTGAATGAACCACGGCTGACTCACATTAAAGGAACTGTTAAATCTACAAACAAGAGCTCTCTTTTTTGTACATTTAACTGCTGTATTTTTTACAGGAATTCCCTGGTAACCACAGCTGCCAGCATTTTCCTGTAAAAACAACAGTCTTTTTTTACAGTGTATGATGGGTGATGTTACAGACTTCTGGCCCGATCAGCTGACAAAGATAACGAATTCCCTTGGCTGAAAATCTATATCTTTCATAGAGAATATCGTCCGGGTATGTCAGCGGATTCTGGCGGTCTTTAAAAGCCCTCGCCCTGCGAAGAGAGCCCCTCACAATTTGTGCCCCAATATCAAACGGATCATCCAGGTAGGCCGGCATTGTCTTCGGAGTGATTGAAGGTGGATGGCGGTACTTATAAAGGGAGTGGTTAAGCGAAAACCTCAAGCTAACCGAGAACATAACCTGCTCGGAGCAGGTTTGGCACACAGCATAAATTGCCATGGCAGCATACCTCGATCAAAACCTATCCACCTTTCGTAGTACGGGTTAACCGGGAAGTTACTCCACACGTCATCAACTTACTCCCGAAGTTACCCTGATAAGCCAGTAACCCCGCTTCGTAGTACAGGCCCCTGGTGTCCCGTTTAGTTTAATATAAATTTGGAATTTAATGTCCATGTGGCTTGTATCTTATTTTGCTTTTTTAGGAGTCGAGCTTGTCTTGCAAGATCTGAATTCTTTTTGGTCAAGTGTTCATTTATGTACACATTAGTTCCCTTAAGTTTTTTTGCTTGCGTGAGAACCGCAGTCTTTTGTTTTCTATTTACAAACCTCAACACTGTGACTTTAGATTGCGTTTGACCTCTCCGGGGTAAAAGGTGACAGTTTTCAATGTCTCCAGAGTTTATCGAAATTCCTTTAGCACTCAGAAAAGAGATCACCTGTTCCTCCACAGATTGGTTGTCCAACTCAGAGGGCTCCCCTCCTGGAGCCACTGCTCTTGCATAACTCCGAGGTTTAATGTCCAAACCCGTGATGAGGAGGTCATCTGACCTAGTCTGTTGCTCAAGGTCAGCAATGCGATTCTCCATAAGTTTTATTGACTTGTCCTTCTGTTCATTTGCCTTTTGTAGTTCAGCAACTTGCTTCGTTAATTCCAATATTTTTTGTTGTTGTTGTGAAATAATTTTAATTGATCCGCCACCTCTTTAATAGGTTTCATTTGCACAGACATGTCATTTAACATTTTTCTAATTTCCTCCAGTTGTTCCTCCATAACCGCAGTCCCCTTTTTAGGCCCCATAATTAGAAAACAGAATAACTTGCACTCACTATATTAATTCCGTCAATCCACTCCAGCCACCAAACATAGTTGATGAGTGCAAACGGCGGTGTTCCAGCAGCAGCAGCCGCGGGGCTGTCCGGCCTTGAAGGCAGGCAGACGAGCACAGACGACGGTGTTCCAGCAGCAGCAGCCATGGAGTTGTCGGGCCTCGAAGGCGGGCAGATGAGCGCCCCTCAGACATGTGGCAGCACTCGACGGTGATTCTTCTGGATCTTCTGGATTCTTTAACTGAATGAATAAAACAAGATAACTGATAAACAGAAAATGCAATGAATAACAAATGGAACATATTCTGATGAGCAATACCAAAGATAAATAATAACAAAAACCCATGACTAAATATTATACAACAAATGTGATAAACAGAACTAAACTAACTTAAAAACCCAGAGTGAGCAAATACGAACTACACAATACATGATAAACAAAGAATGAAACTAGTGACGAAAGTAATAAACAAAGCAAAACAATAAACAGAACCAAACTGAAACTAACTTGTTAAAGTATGAACTAATGAAAAGAAAATCACAAAGGAAATCCACCAAGGGCTAAGACCTAAACCCCGAGCTGGGGCCAAGCATGACAGCGAACTCTATTTTGAACCCAAGATGGCACTTGATTTTTTTCAACTCGTCGTGTCACCGCTCTCTCTATCAAGGCACTCTAACTCGCACACCTGCGGTCAATTTAGAGTAGAACTGCCACAAATGATTATTTTGATAATCGACTAATCACTGATTATTTTTGCGATTATTTGGGTCATGTGTAACTTGCAGCTTCTCGCATCAGCATGCAGCTGTTATTTGCTTGCTGAGGTGTGCATGTTGTTGGCTTGGTAACAAAGTTGTCCATTGAAGAGGAACATATTTTTTTGGCAGTGTAACATGGCGCTATAAAACATTAGCATCATCACGTTTCCTATTCAGACATGACATGCTGTTATAATGTTACAGCAAACACATAATGTGTGCTCAGACTAATGAAATTATCATTCTTAATGTTAACATTTACAGCTATCAATATAAGTAAGTAGCTCACTGTAGACGTTGTAGCGTCCCTCTTCTTCAGAATCAGCCACAACGTGCTTCCTTCTCAGAGCTGTGGAAGGCAAGTTCTGCCTCGCAGATTTTGCATTTCACATTTTTCTCTTTCATTTGGTTAAAATGCTCCTAAATCTTTGAACTCTGTTGCCGGTGTTCTATCGAGATGAACAAACCGTTGCGATGAGTTCCACTGAACAAGCGCCCGCAAATCTCTCTAACCCGGACTTTAACACCGTTGAGCTGAGCTACCCCCTTGAAGAAAACCCATGTAAGTTCTGTCTTTACATAACATTACAGTAATAAGTGTCTTTTCAATTTTAAACAGTAAAGATTTGCATGTACACACGGCCTTGAAAGAGATTGTTGAAGTTAGATGATGGGTAGGTCAACTCAAAGGCAGAGATCATTTTGACAGAACACCGGCTAGCCATGATATTGTTTGGGCATAACTTTTCCGGTGACAATATTGCTGACCTGGATAACCACTACTGCACATGTGCGTCAAGGACAGAAAGGCAGCGGAAGATATGGCAGCAGTTTGGAGGGAATAACAAAGTGTAAAAAAATAAACGATAACGTTGATAATTAAATTAGTTGTGGCAGCCCAAATTTAGAGTCACAAATTCACCTAACCTGCATGTCTTTGGATGTGGGAAGAAACTGGAGCACCCAGTGTCACAGACCGAACTGTCCCCCCTAAAATCGCTCCGCCCTGCCTTCACTGCAGATGTGTCATTTGGGACCACAGCAGCACGTCTGAGACGGACTCTACACCCAAAGCAATCAAATGGATTAATGGGATTATTAACCATCAGATGACAAAGCAAAACCTCTTAAATCATTCTAGTAAGTCTATTCGGCTGCTCCCTTGTTTGCACTCGGGGTCGCCACAGCAAATCCAAGGTGGGTCTGCATGTTGAATTGGCACAGGTTTTACGCCGGATGTCCTTCCTGATGCAACTCCACATTACATGGAGAAATGTGGCAGGGGTGGGATTTGAACCCGATTTTTAGGCGGACCGTTTGGTCTGCGACATCGGAGCACCCGGCGCACAAAAACACAGGGAGAACTTACAAACTCCACACAGAAAAGTCCAGGTGGGAAATGATCCCATGACTTTTTTGCTCTGACAAATTACTAAATAAAAAAAATTGCAATTTCTAAATATTTTGATACTCTTATCTTTAATTCATTATTTGGCCTAATACCACAGTACACAATGTACAGGAGCAATTTTGTAAACAAAACACTTAAGATGAGTCACACATTAAAAACCAAAACACCACCCAACTACAAGTAATTAAAAAAAATGTTAATATTGTCAGCACCAACTCTTAAGGGGAATATATTTCAGATGACAAATACTTCTTAAGTATTCAGTCAAATTTCACTGAAATGTAAAAGATAAGTAATTAATTCGGCTCATAATTAATGTGTGGCTTCTATTTGAAGAATGCATCCACACATCTAACAGGAGACGGTTGAAGAACATTCAGATTTAATGAGCGCAATGTTGTGAGGAAAGGAGAGCACACAAATGGTGAGGAAATATGAATCTTTCATTGAATCGACTGAAGGGCTTTCTAGCTGGTGAATTTTACTTCAGGCAACAGCGCAGTGAAACAATCATGAAACCCATCAACATATCTGACAGTACTTGAAACTTCTAACGCCGATAAAATCAAAAATACACCAACATGGGAGATGATGTTATTTTCTGTTTATGATGAAACCATACTCTCACTAGAACACAGGCAGAAAAATGTCAAAAGTAATCAGTGGACAGGCAGAGTAAAAGTAGCTCATTATGCATCTATTGACGAGGTTTATAAGAGCCAAATTCAATTATTGTGTATCTTGGAACCACCACCAAAATAATGAAGCTTTCTCTTCCTCCACAGAGCTCACATCCATCATTCTGGTTGATGCCAATTAATCAGACACTTTGGAATCACTGTTGACAAATAGCAGCTAATCCTCAGCATGACACCCTCATGTCAAGTAATCTTCATATTAACTTCACTGGGGATAAAAGCGAAAGTTTGGATCTCGTGACGGCAGTCATTCTTCAAGCATGCAGTGAGAGTGGCTAACCTTATGTCCGTGAAAGATTTGGTGTCACCTCCAACTCTTAGCTGTAACACTGCCCACTAACTGTGTTTTATAGCTACTGAAGCCCAACAAATACTGCTGATCACAGCGCGAGACGACAAGAGGGACTAACATAAACACTATCGATGTACAGCGTACACGCTTTTCTTGATGTTCTCCTCAAACTGCCTGGCTTAGAGGCAGACTGCTCTAATTGGCTATGGATCAACCTGCTGAGTAAATCTTACTCATTATTTGACATTACATCGAGACTCCAAGTGTAAATTTTTGGGTAGGTGCTACATTCAGCAGCGAATGTCCACAAAAACAGCAGTAGCTACACAATACTATCAGAAGAGTTTGTCACAGTTTATGTGGGAGAGGATTTCCCATAAAACC
Source organism: Thalassophryne amazonica (assembly GCF_902500255.1). Taxonomy (NCBI): domain Eukaryota; kingdom Metazoa; phylum Chordata; class Actinopteri; order Batrachoidiformes; family Batrachoididae; genus Thalassophryne; species Thalassophryne amazonica. The sequence goes on along the minus strand of NC_047103.1, from coordinate 41,355,871 downwards.
TAACATCATTGAGAGATTTGGGTTAAAAGACATTCAACATTTTTCAGCTTAGGTCTTTTGGGTTCATTTTTTATAATCAGCTTGTAATGTCTCACTAGAGCCTGGACTGGAGGCAATGCAATGTCCAGAATAAACAGCTGTCTGGCCTAAACCTCGAAACACAGTAATTTGTGGACAATAGTCATCTCTGAAAAAAGAAAAAGATGACAAATTAAAAAAAAATTAGCTCAGGGGTTGGAACATATACTTTGCTCAGTTAAATTACAACAGATAATTCAAATTAGGCTACCGAGTGTAGTCCAGTCAACCAGTCTGTTAAATCTGGCCAAATTAAGACTTTGATATAAACTGTACTTAGAAGAGCTTTGCTGTAAAAATACTGGAAACTGACAGTGCTGCAGGTTACTTGTTGAAGTTATTTGTGCAGTAGCTGTTAATTGTTGCAGTGCAGCGGCAGGCTGTGTCAACATGATACAGTGAGGAAAATAAGTATTTGAACACCCTGCAATTTTGCAAGTTCTCCCACTTAGAAATCATGGAGGGGTCAGAAATTTTCATCTTAGGTGCATGTCCACTGTGAGAGACATAATCTAAAAAAAAAAAAAATCCAGAAATCACAATGTATGATTTTTTTAATAATTTATTTGCATATTACTGCTGCAAATAAGTATTTCAACACCTGTCAATCAGCAGAAATTCTGGCCCTCAAAGACATGTTAGTCCGCCTCTAAAAAGTACACCTCCACTCCACTTATGATTCCAAATTAGAAGCACCTATTTGAGGTCGTTAGCTGCATAAAGACACCTGTCCACCCCACACAATCAGTAAGACTCCAACTACTAACATGGCTAAGAACAAAGAGCTGTCCAAAGACACCAGAGACAAAATTGTAGACCTCCACAAGGCTGGAAAGGGCTACGGGGCAATTGCCAAGCAGCTTGGTGAAAAAAGATCAACTGTTGGAGCAATTATTAGAAAATGGAAGAAGCTAAACATGACTGTCAATCTCCCTCGGACTGGGGCTCTGTGCAAGATCCCACCTCGTGGCGTATCAATGATCCTAAGAAAGGTGAGGAATCAGCCCAGAGCTGCACGGGAGGAGCTGGTCAATGACCTGAAGAGAGCTGGCACCACTGTTTCCAAGGTTACTGTGGGTAATACACTAAGATGTCATGGGTTAAAATCATGCATGGCACGGAAGGTTCCCCTGCTTAAATCAGCACACGTCCAGGCCCGTTTTAAGTTTGCCCATGACCATTTGGATGATCCAGGGGAGTTATGGGAGAAAGTTATGTGGTCAGATGAGACCAAAATAGAACTTTTTGGTCTTAATTCCACTCTCCGTGTTTAGAGGAAGAAGAATGCTGAGTACCATCCCCAAAACACTGTCCCTACTGTGAAGCATGGAGGTGGAAGCATCATGCTTTTCTGCACATGGGACAGGACAACTGCACTGTATTAAGGAGAGGATGACCGGGGCCATGTATTGTGAGATTTTGGGGAACACCCTCCTTCCCTCAGTTAGAGCATTGAAGATGGGTCGTTGATGGGTCTTCCAACATGACAATGACCCAAAGCACACAGCCAGGATAACCAAGGAGTGGCTCCATAAGAAGCATATCAAGGTTCTGGAGTGGCCTAGCCAGTCTCCAGACCTAAACCCAATAGAAAATCTTTGGAGGGAGCTCAAACTCCGTGTTTCTCAGTGACAGCCCAGTAACCTGGCTGATCTAGAGAAGATCTGTGGGCCAAAATCCCTGCTGCAGTGTGTGCAACCCTGCTGGAAAAACTACAGGAAACGTACCAAATATTAACATTGATTTTCACAGGTGTTGAAATATTATCGGGCAAAAAAAACATTTAAAGTGCTCACCATAAATTTAATAGCCATAAGAACAATTTTGAACACCAAAACCATCAAAAATATACAGTGCATCTTTAAAATGCACACACATATACGTATCATATTTTTGAAAGTATAATTCACTTTATACATATATATATGAGGTCTGTTAGAAAAGTATCGGACCTTTTAATTTTTTTCAAAAACCTGATGGATTTGAATCACGTGTGCTTGCATGAGCAAACCTTGAACCTTCGTGCGCATGCGTGAACTTTTACACGCCTGTCAATTGCATCATTTTCTGGTAAGCAGCCTTTGTGTGGGACGTGTGTCGTGCGCTCAGTCGATTTTCATTCCAAGGAAAAAGACGGAATGACTGGAGCAGCGCTGCATCAAATTTTGCCAGAAACTGGGCGACAGCCAGGTGGAAACCATTCGGAAGATTCAGACGGCTTTCTGTGATGATCCTATGGGCATCACACAGATTAAGGAGCGGTACAACCAGTTGAAAGACGTCCGCACAACGGTGGAGAGCGCGCCATGCTCCGGTCGGCCATCAACATGTTGAACTGACCAGGTCATTTCCAAAGTGAACGCTGTGGTGATGTAGGGACCATCGTGTGACTTTCCGAAAATTGCGGAAGAGGTGGATATCAGCACTTTTTCGGTACATTCCACTGTGAAAGAAGATTTTGCCATGAAAAGAGTGGTGGTGAAATTCTTTCCTGAAGCTACTGACGGCGGAGCAGAAGAGCCTTTGTGTTGAAGTCTTACAGGACATATTGTGACATGCCCACCTCTTCCACAATTTCTCGGATAGTCACACGATTGAAAAGTCACCGAAAGCCATCTGAATCATCCGAATGGTTTCCTCCTGGCTGTCGCCCAGTTTCTGGCAAAATTTGATGCGGCGCTACTCCAGTCGTTCCGTCTTTTTCCTTGGAATGAAAATCCGCCAAGCGCATGACACACGTCCCACACAAAGGCTGCTTACCAGAAAATGATGCAATCGACAGGCATGGAAAAGTTCACGTATGCGCACGAAGGTTCAAGGTTTGCTCATGCAAGCACACGTGATTCAAATCCATCAGGTTTTTGAAAAAAATAAAAAGGTCCGACACTTTTCTAACAGACCTCGTATATATATATATATATATATATATATATATATATATATATATATATATATATATATATATATATATATATGCCAACAACAAAGCCAAAAAATAATTTAAAATACATTTAAAACTATCCATCCATCCATCCATCCATTTTCTTCTGCTTTATCCGGAGTCGTGTTGCGGGGGCAGCAGCTCAAGCAAAGCCGCCCAGACCTCCCGATCCACACACACCTCCCCCAGCTCCTCCGGGGGAACCCCAAGGCATTCCCAAGCCAGCCGAGAGACGTAGTCCCTCCAGCATGTCCTTGGTCTTCCCTGGGGCCTCCTCCCAACGGAACGTGCCTGGAACACCTCTCCAGTGAGGTGTCCAGGGGGCATCCGGAAAAGATGCCCAAGCCACCTCAACTGGCTCCTTTCGACGTGGACAAGCAGTGGCTCGACTCTGAGCTCCTCCTGAGTGACGGCGCTCCCTTAGAGATAGGGAGCTCCTCACCCTATCTCTAAGGGAGTGCCCAGCCACCCTGCAGAGGAAACTCATCTCGGCTGCTTGTACTCGTGACCTCGTTCTTTCGGTCGGAGCCAAATCTCATGACCGTAGGTGAGGATCAGAACATAGATCGATTGGGAAATCGAGAGCTTTGCCACCCTACTCAGCTCTCTCTTCACCACGACGGTCCGATACAGTGACCGCATCACTGTAGATGCTGCACCGATCCATCTATCGATCTCACGCTCCATCCTTCCCTCACTCATGAACAAGACCCCGAGATACTTAAACTCCTCCACTTGAGGCAAGGACACTCCACTGACCTGAAGAGGGCAAAGCACCCTTTTCCGGTCAAGAACCATGGTCTCGGATTTGGAGGTGCTGATTTTCATCCCGGATGCTTCACAATTGGCTGCAAACCGCCCCAGTGCACGCTGAAGGTCCTGATTTGATGAAGCCAACAGAACCACATCGTCCGCAAACAGCAGAGACGAGATTCTGTGGTTCCCAAACCAGACCCCCTCTACACCCTGGCTGCACCTAGAAATTCTGACCATAAAGATAATGAACAGAACCTGTGACAAAGGGCAGCCCTGGCGGAGGCCAACGTGCACTGGAAACAGGTTTGACTTACTACCGGCAATGCGAACCAAGCTCCTGCTGCGATCGTACAGGGACCGGACAGCTTTTAGCAAAGGACCCCGTACTCCCGGACCACCCTCCACAGGGTGCCCCGAGGGACACGGTCGAACGCCTTCTCCAGATCCACAAAGCACATGTGGACTGGTTGAGCAAACTCCCACGAACCCTCGAGCACCCGATGGAGCATGTAGAGCTGGTCCAGTGTGCCGCGACCAGGACAAAAACCACACTGCTCCTCCTGAATCCGAGGTTCAACTATCGGTCGAATTCTCCTCTCCAGTACTCTGGAATAGACCTTACCAGGGAGGCTGAGGAGTGCGATCCCCCTGTACTTGGAACACACCCTCTGGTCCCCCTTCTTAAACAGAGGGACCACCACCCCAGTCTGCCAAACTAGAGGCACTGTCCCCGACCGCCACGCAATGCTGCAGAGGCGTGTCAGCCAAGACAGTCCCACAACATCCAGAGACTTAAGGTACTCAGGATGGATTTCATCCACCCCAGGAGCCTTGCCACCGAGGAGCTTTCTAACCACCTCGGTGACTCCGGCCTGGGTAATGGATGAGCATGCCTCTGAGTCCCAAGTCTCTGCTTCCTCTTTGGAAGACGTGGCGATGGGATTGACGATGACAAAACTAGTCACAGAGTATCATTCGTTACCACAGCTTGTGGACACAACTTGCAGTCTGAGAGGTCCTGCGACTCATAGTCAGTCCAGTGAAGAGAAGAAAAAAAAAAAAACACTGTTCATGACCATAAATTTTCATTGCAGTTGAAAAGAGAAACATTAAACTGCCTATTTTGTTTGGAACAAATGAGAGAGGTGGAAACTTCCTAACGGGGCTCAATTACTTTCAGCGTGCATTTAAAACTAAGTATGTTTAGGTGAGATTTACCATTTGTTATATGATGTTGTCACTATTTTGAGCTTATTCTCATGTCTTTGGCAATTGTCAGGCTTCAGAGATAAAATACAATTAGCAGTCATGCTCATTTCAAGCAAATAAATATGAATATATGTCTTCAAACAGCAAAATGTCCTGTCAAATGACAAAAACAATTGAGTAAATGAATATCTGTTCCTGTGTACCGTAACAGTGCACAGGAACAGACAGCAGAGTAACAATGTAAATAGTAAACACGTAAATGCTGTTGTGAGATGATTTAAAACTAAATGTACAGTTGTCACAGGTAGAAGGATAGTTGAGACCCCAATGCAGAAATGAACACAAAGTAATGCAAAAATAGTCTTTAATGACTCACACTGAGAGAAGTCAATAGTTTGTACACAGCAGAGCAACCTAAAACTGGCAACAGTGTCAGTGAGGAGATTGGCAAAGAGTAGTCAGAGAGGCCATGAAAGGTCCAAACACACAAGAAGGAATAACAAGCAAAATGGCAGGCAAATTTTAAACAGTCACTGGGGAAAAATGGGTATGGTAACAGGAAACACTAAAGATATCACTCAAGATATCAGCAAGAAGAAAGTAACAAAATACAAACATTCAAACAACACAGGAACAGAGGGGTATAAATACACACTGAAGACAAGCAGACAAATGGGCCACACAAGTGAGGCTAAACACTAACTGACAACAGCTGGGGACAGACAGAGGAAGAAAGTTAACAAAACACACAAGGAACCCAAGACCACTAATATAAAACAAGAAGAACTAACTAGAATAAATAAAAAAACACAACCATGATAAAATAAGTTCAAGTTCAAGTTTATTTGCCATTTACAGTACTAAAACCACATTGGAAAAAAGGGTGCAAGGAGCTCAAAGTGCACTAGCAAGACATACACAAAACAATAAAAAAATAAAGGACATAAAACTGCCATAAAAACAACAAAGCCACAAAATGTGACAAAGTTTGTGACAAAGTTTTTTTTATTCGGCACACAAAATATTCAAATAGAAAAAAATGAACAATTCCACAAACAAACAGACAAAACTAGTGAGTCCAAAAGGGTGTGGGCTGAAGCAAAGCTTATTAGTGCCCACCCCTGCTAGTACAAGTCCAACAATTCTAATCAGTCATATTTACATAAATACAAATTCACTACTACATGTCGACACACAGACATACACATCAATATACTATTCACTTATAATTATATTTATATAGTACCAGATCACAAGAAAATCGAATCAAGGCACTTTACGCCAGTAAGGACTAACCTTACCAACCCCCAGAGCAAGCACTAGGCAACTGTGGTGAGGAAAAACTCCCTATAAGGAAGAAACCTCAAGCAGACCAGGCTCTTGGGGGTGACCCTCTGCTTGGGCTGTGCCATATATACCTATATACTTTACAAACATAAATATATACATACATATACACAGTCACTTATATACATATACACCTACCCATATCTATATATCTACATACGCATATACATACCCACACATTCAAATATACAATAAGTCCCACTTATAAATTGAACATTCCATATAAATCAAATTATATTTGCTTCTTTATGATACTTAGACATAATGTTCTTTTTGAGTAGTTTCTTAAATCTTACTAAGGTACTACTCATTCTAACCTCTGTTGAACATTTGTTCCATTTCCTCACCCCAACCACAGACACACAAAAACCCTTTACATTTGTTCTTACTGGTGGTTTCATAAAAATTGCACAACCTCTTAAACTATATCTGGATTCCCTCAATCGGTACAGACTCTGGACATGTCTCGGTAAGGCTTGGTTTTTCACTCGAAATAAAGTTTGAATTGTAATGTAATCGACCAAATCTATGAATTTTAATAAATTTAAAGACACAAATAGAGAATGAGTTGGTTCACGATATTGTTTATTGCAGATGATTCGTATGGCTCGTTTTTGCAAATGGAATATAATGGATTGGTATTTGATTTGTAAGTGTTTCCCCATGACTCAACACAATATGTCATATATGGTACCATCAGAGAATGATATAAAGTAAGTAACCCTTCTTGCGGCAGTAGGTCTTTGGCTTTATACAAAATGGCTATAGTTTTTGACAATTCTGATTTCACATAATTTATATGTGGTTTCCAGCTAAGTTTATTATCAATTATAACACCTAAAAATGTATTCTCTGTTACTAACTCAATTTCCTTATTGTTTATAGTTACATTTTTACATTTTGGTGCCTGTTTATTTCCAAATATAATACATTTAGTTTTCCCAAGGTTGAGTGACAACTTATTAGCGTCAAACCAAACCTTAAATTATGTCCAGAAGCTGTTCAAGATTTTCACCGCTACAGAACACAGTTGTATCATCCGCAAAAAGGACATATCTCAGTGAACTCGACACCCAACTTATATCATTTATATAGATTATAAACAACAAAGGACCCAGCACTGAGCCCTGCGGCACCCCACATGTGACATCCCTGAGTTCAGAATTTGTATTATTGAATTGAACATACTGAAATCTGCCTTGTAAATAACTAGCTATCCATTCATATGCCAGACCTCTGATTCCATATTTCTGCAGTTTAATTAATAGTATTCCATGGTTAATTGTGTCAAACGCTTTCTGTAAATAAAAAAAAAAACACCTATTGTGTATTGTTTATTGTCAATTGCAGTTGCTATACTTTCCACAAAGTCCATCAAAGCATGTGATGTAGTTCGAGACCTTCTGAATCCATATTGTTCTTCACAAATGATGTTATGCTTCAGTAAATAATCATTTAATCTTTTAGCAAATATTTTTTCCAAAATTTTGGAAAATTGTGGCAGGAGTGATATAGGTCTTTAATTAGAAAATATGTGTTTGTCACCAGTTTTAAATAGAGGAATTACTTTGGCTATTTTCATTTGAGAAGGAAATTTACCAGTACTTAGTGACATATTGCAAATATAATTGAACGGTTTTACTATACAATCAATAACTTTTTTTAATAAAGCCATATCCAAATTATTAAAATCAGTCGATTTCTTACTTTTTGAACCATGAACCAGATCAAGTATTTCCCTTTCATGAGTACCACCAATGAACATTGAAACAGATTTGTTAAACGTTGAATTATTTACCCAGAAGTTATTAGTTAATGAGTCAATTTTACTGGCAAGATTTTTACCAACATTAACGAAGTATTCATTAAAGTGTTCAGCAACAGACTCATCGTTATCAATCGTGATGTAGTTGTTACTCTGAAAAAATGAAGGATAATCTCTAGTTACTCTATTCTTTTTTACTATTTCATTTAATATGTTCCATGTGTTTTTGATATTATTTCTATTTTTGACAAGTAACTCATTATAATATATTTTTTTACTGAGTCTCATGATATTGATTAACTTATTCTTATATGTTTTATACTTACTTTCAGCTTCCTTAGTTCGTAGTTTTATGAATTGTTTATATAGTACGTTTTTCTTTTTACATGCCCTCTGAAGCCCCTTAGTTATCCATGGTTTGTTGCTATATTGATTTCTATATATTTTGTCAACAAATGGACAGTGTTTATTATACAAAGTGGAAAAAATGGAAATGAAAGCATCATATGTCAACATCATCAACAAAAACATCTGACCAATTCTGACTTGATAAATCCTCCCTTAAATTATCAATTGTTTCAGGTGTTACTTTTCTACTCATGAATTTGATATTGCTTCGATACTTACAACAACCCTCCAATGCAAAGACTGAGAAAACTGGCAAGTGATCACTGATATCACTGACCAGTAGTCCCCCACTAAGATTACCGGATATAACGTTAGTTAAAATATTGTCAATGAGAGTTGTTGTATCCATAGTTATTCTGCTAGGATGAATGATGGTTGGAAACAGTCCTAAACAGTACAAGGTGTTTATAAATGAGGTAATTTGTGGATGATTGTGAGGGTTTAAAAAATCTATATTGAAATCTCCACAGACAAATAAATGCTTATTTCTGTTGATTTTATTGTACATTCCTAAGATGATGTCTTCAAAGGTGTCAATATTTGTCCCAGGAGCTCTGTAAATGCAACTAACAACTATGTTTTTGGAGTTTATAGATGTAATTTCTATGGTAACACATTCCATGATGTTGTCCACTGTAAATGACATGTTGTTAATGAGTTTACAGTTATAATCTGACCTTACAAATGTAACCCTTGTCCCACGTAGCTGTAGTTATGGGATCGGGCCTGAGTTCGTTAATTAAACCGTTTTACGTTTTATTACCCTGTAAGATACCTCCCTTTAACTTTCACTAAATCTTGAACTCCAAATTTTTCTACAACATTAATAAGGACACTGTACCACAGTACTTTGAATACAAAACCCTTGTACAGGCAATTTATTTACATCCTTTGAAGGGACAAAACAATAATTTGGTTAAAGTAAAATTAGCATAAACAAAAATAAACATGTTATAACCAAAAACTGTGTAAGTTGAATGGAGGTTTCTGTGTTCCAAGTTTTTTTTTCTCGTTAGTAACCCACAACAAAACAAAACAACTTTTACCCTTTATATGAAAGGACATTTACTTCCGGGTCTTAACCTACTACAATATACAATGACCTGTCTTTCTTTAAAACAAAGGAAACGAAAATTACTCTTTAACCTGGTTTAGCACCATAAGACATGAAAGAAAAAAAAAACTCAATAACCTCCTATCCTCAGGGTACCCACACACACACACACTCTCCTTACTCAAAAGTTGCAGGCCTGAGCTGAAGCTAGGGTGCGATGGAGCCTAAAACTTTTTTGGCCACTTCACCCTGACCCAAGCAGAGCAAAAAAAAAAACGCACGTGCAGTTCAGTGGATTTACTTAATACTCACGAATCCCGAATGAATTTATAGGGAAGCTAACAGTCACCAAGGCAATGGCAGTAAGAGCAAAGCATCGAGTTCCAGGAACCACCGGAGCTGTCGGGACCTCAGGAACCACCAGGAAGGAGGAACATGAAACAGCACCAGGACAAACAGCAGAGTCCATCCACTGGGAAGACTGGGACAACCGCTCCAAACCTCTCTCTCCACGTCTCCTTTAAGCAAATTAACTCAGCTGAGTCACAATACCAACACTTATTTCGTGATGAAATACGTGAACTCTGTTTCAACTAGCAAGCATTTCAATACTACCGGAACAGTATGGTATCAAGGCACATGTTCATGGTATGCTACGCTAATTAGCAGACCGCTAACCAACACCACACATGAATTATCACTATAACTGTTCGTTACAACACAGAACGAATGGCACACGGTTTTTCTTTACCTTTAAGTTACAAACAAGTTATTATCAGGCCCACGAATAGTCGACCGTGCAGATAAAACCTGAAGCACGCTCTGTTACACCGATTGACTCTTTTCCTCTCACCCTCAGGACTTCTGGCAAACTACACTCTGGCTCACGTCACTTGTTCTGCCCCCTTTTTCCAGGAAACATCTTGGGATTGGCTGTTACTTCAGTAAAATCCAATAGCAATACTTAAACAAACTGACTGACATTAAATTGTTAACAGGTTAGATTGCACAGACTTTTTGCTCAAACAAACTCATATTCTCCTAAGTTCGGGATTTTAAAGGACCATGGCACATTTTAGAAATGTGTAGCTTAACTTTTAAACAGTACATATGTCATTTATTCAAATGTATCTAATGCACCTTCTAACCAGTTTTAATATCATGAACTTTTGGTGTATCCTACAACTATTTACATATGTTACTGATTTTATATACTGTAGTCAGTGACTTTAGACAGGGCTACACCCTCCCCCTTCTGAATGTGTAGATGTCCTCATCACACTTTTCCTCACTTCGACATGTGCTCTTTCGTTTGTTCCCTGACATCCTTTTGGACGTTCTAGGATTCTGTCTCAGTTCAGGGCCAGTTTGATCTGGTGGGTTTAGCTTGAGTTGAATGACCATACCATGATGCATTATGGTCACTGGCTCACTAGATGGGTAACCAGGTTTGTCATAGGTCAATCTAATGGCTGGTTTTGGTTCTCTCTTAGATCTTCGGACAGCGGAGGACTTTTCACTCCCATTTCTTGTACTTTTAACTGATCTTTCACTTCTGACTTGGGTTGAAAAGGGTGAGCTTGCTCTCCCTTCTAAAACCTGATCTTCTACCGAATCATAATTTGTCTCTTGGGCATCAGAATCCATCACAGCAGATGTATCATCTATGAAAGATCCTTCACTCTCTGATTCTATAACTGGTTGAATTTCCTCCTCTCCAGAGCCTTCACTGTCTTCTCCAGAGCTTTCCTCCTCTTCAGAACTTCCACGGTTCTCAGTCTCTTGTGACTCTTGCTTTGGTGATGCGTTTTGTTTCCTGACCTCATCCACAACAAAACCTTGAGGATTCTGGACAGTATCAAATTCTGTATCTGTTGACACAGTGTCACTTTCTTCAACTGGATCAGTAAGCTTAGTTCTTGGACATGGCCGGGGATGTTGTGATCTGGTGACAGGTCTCTGAGTCGTTCCTGCAACATCTGGGGGGTTAGACATCCTGACCAAGTAACCTATGGGCAATAGATGGTCTCGATGCAAAGTTTTGACTATTCCTGGACCATGTTCTGGTTTAACCTTGTACACTGGCAGGTTAGACAATTTCTCCGCAACAACATACGGTGTCGATTTCCAGCGATCTTGTAACTTATGCTTGCCTTTTTGTCCAACATTCTGAATGAGGACTCTGTCACCTTTCTCCAAAGGTAAATCTCTCACTCGATGGTCATAGTAGGCTTTGTTTCGCAGATGACTTTTGGTAGCGGCATCAGATGCCAATTGGTATGCTTTCTGTAACTCTTTCCTCATTCTGGCAACGTATTGCTGGTAGGAGGATTCACTTTCACCATTTGGTGAAATTCCAAAACAGATGTCAATGGGGAGCCTTGCTTCTCTTCCAAACATGAGACAATATGGTGAGTATCCAGTGGCATCATTTTTTGTACAATTGTACGCATGTACCAGATAGGTGATATGCTGACTCCAACATTGTTTCTGTACTGTGTCCAAAGTACCAAGCATTGCCAGGAGAGTTCGATTGAATCTTTCTGGTTGTGCGTCACCTTGAGGATGGTAGGGAGAAGTTCGTGACTTTCGTACTCCCAGCATGGACAAAAGCTCCTTGATAAGTCGACTCTCAAAGTCTCTGCCCTGATCAGAGTGTATCCGTGCAGGCAGACCGTAGTGCACAAAATACTTTTCCCACAGTACTTTTGCAACGGTGACAGCTCTTTGGTCCTTGGTTGGAAATGCCTGTGCATACCGTGTGTAGTGATCAGTCACTACTAACACATTAGCAACGCCTTTGAAATCTGGCTCTATCTGTAGAAAGTCAATACAGACTAGATCCAAGGGGCCATTACTGGTTATTTGGCTCAAAGGCGCGGCACGCTGTGGGAGGGTCTTACGAGAAATACATCTCCCACAGGTTTGAATGTATTGTGCCACCTCAGCTGCCAGCCGAGGCCAGTAAAATCGGTCTTTGATCAGTTCAGTACTTCTCTCCACCCCCAGGTGTCCACATTCATCATGCAAGGATCTTAGCACCATAGGCCGGTATCTTCTTGGCAAGATGAGCTGTCTGATTGGTTTTCCACCTGGTCTTTCCTTTACTCTGTAGAGCAATCCATCCTTTGACTCCAGTTTGCGGCTTTCACGGAGAAGCAAAACAGTCTCAGGTGAGTCATTCTTAGAGCGACTCAAACCTTTATTGCTTTCGATTGCTCTCTTTAAGGGTCCAATGGTTGGGTCCATATCTTGTGAGGTCTGGAGGTCCTTTGAGCTCAGTTGGTCAAGAGTGGTTATACTGAGGTTGACTGGGAACACATACGCTTCAGGTATTACTGTAGCAGGAGCTCCTAACTGATCAACAAATCTGTCAGTTACAACTGCTTCATCTCTGTTACAGGCTCGTTTGCAAAGGATTTTAATGCCATCAGGTGGAACATTAATCCATTCTTTGTCCTCTTCTGGTGCATACTGTCGAGACAGCAAGTCCGCATCGATGTTATGTCGACCAGGGCGATACTGGATGCTGAAATCGTATGTGGCTAACGCAGCGAGCCAACGATGCCCAACTGCGCTGAGCTTTGCTGAGGTCAACACATACGTTAATGGGTTGTTGTCAGTTCTTACAATAAACTTTGCACCGTACAAGTAATCATGGAATTTGTCCACAACTGCCCACTTTAGTGCCAAAAATTCCAGTTGGTGGACTGGGTAGTTGTGCTCTGAGTCTTTAAGCTTCCGACTTGCAAAAGCTACTGGCCTAAGTCCCTCAGAGTACTCCTGGTTCAGGACAGCACCAAGGCCATTCATACTGGCATCCACATGCAGGATATACGGTTTTGTTGGATCGGCAAAGGCCAACACTGGGGCATTCGTCAAACATTCACGGATTCTCTCAAAAGCATGCTGACAGGCTGGTGTCCACCGTTCTCCAAAGGGCTCTGATGCTTTTAAATAAACTTTGTTTTGGCCCATGCTCTTCTTGGATTTGGGATCTTTCCAAGTGGGTTCATAACCTTTGGTGAGCTCGGAGAGGGGACGGACAATGGCAGAGTAGTTTGCAATAAACCTGCGGTAATAACTGCAAAATCCAAGGAATGACCTGAGAGGTTTCAAGTGAGTAGGTACTTTCCAGTGTTTCACCACTTCCACCTTTTCTGGATCAGTGGCTATACCATTCATGGAGACAATGTGGCCAATGTACGTCACTTGAGGCTGACAGAACTGACATTTGTCAATGGAAACTTTCAAACCAATCTCCTCTAATCTGTCCAACACCTTAAGGAGACGCCGCTCATGCTCTTCAAGCGTTTTGCCAAAAACGATGATATCATCCAAGTACACAATGACTTCCAGGAGATGCATGTCACCAACAGCTTTCTCCATCAAGCGTTGAAATGTTGCTGGGGCTCCAGTAATTCCCTGCGGCATGCGTTCAAACTGATAGAACCCGAGGGGACAAATGAATGCTGTCTTTTCTTTGTCCTCTTCGGCCATCTGTATCTGGTAGTAGCCACTACGCAGATCTAATACAGAGAACCATTTACTGCCAGATAAGGAGTCCAAGGCATCCTCAATGCGTGGCATTGTGTACTGGTCTGGGGTAGTGCGGTTATTGAGTGTTCTGTAATCAATACAGATTCTTATAGTCCCATTCTTTTTCCGCACTACAACAATTGGGGAAGCATAGGGGCTACGGGACTCTGTTATAATTCCAGCGGCCAGCAATTGTTGTATGTGCCGCCTCACATCGTCAATGTCTGCTGGGGCTACTCTTCTCGATCTTTCCCTGAACGGTCTGGTGTCATGCAGACGTATGTGGTGTTCGACTCCTTTGGCCAAACCAACATCCCACTCATGTAGTGAGAAAACGTTCCGCTTCTCCGCCAATTTCTGCCTGAGCCGGCTCTTCCACTCCTCGGGGATAGGGGAATCTCCAAAATCGAAAAGACTTGGATCTACCGCATCAGTTACGTAGTCGGATGGGTGGATCGCTGTAACTGTGTCAACAGTATACATTTCAGCCACAACAGTTCCCACTGGTAGGAAAGTTGTCTTTTTGGTCTCATTCTGAATGAGCACAGTGAAACTGTTACTGTCTATATCAACATCGGGAAGCACCCCGGGGTGAACCATCACACCGGCTGGGAGTGGCTGGGCAGTGGGAGCGTCAATCAATACCAAGTCTTTAGAGGGGGCTACATGTCTGTCTAATTTGCATGTTGCGTAATACTTTGCACCGGGAGGGATGGACAGCGGTTCGGGTCCTTTCCATTTGATCTGGCCCAGAACCTCCTCCTTTTCCAGCCTGTCTTTAACTAGCTCCTCTTGTTCTCTGACTGGAGCATATACAGACTGAATTCTCATTGAGTGAACAGCATTCTTATTGCTTTCTGTCTTCACAATTTCCCATAAACGACGAAACAGAGATGTATTGGTGCCAACAAGCACAGGTGTTTGCTGCGGGTGGTTGGGCTCACGACAAATCAATGCGAGTACTTCTACTTTCCCCGACACGCCAGTGATCTCCTCAGCAAACTCCATCTCTACCACGACATAACCTTTATAAGGAAACTCAGTGTCGGAGAGACCCCAGAGTCCCAGTCCAGAGAAAGGGACGATTGGAACCGCTGTCAAGTGCTCGTTATACCATCTTTCGAAGATGATAGTTACATTGGACCCACTATCAATGAGAGCGTCACAAGATGCATCATTCACTTTGATGGTATGAATGAATGATGGGCCCACAAGACCCTCAGGTAGGTCAGTGTCATTTTCTGGGACTTCAACCTTGCGAACCCTAGCCACACATTGCTCTTCTGCAGTGGGATCTGGCTTCCCTTTGGTGAGATCAGGTGCTCTTCGCACCGAACGTATAAGCTTACTTATGACTTTCTGGGGGTTCTCCGTCTCAGTACATCTCGTAGCTATATGACCATTTTCCCCACACCTATAACAGAAATATTCATCGCAGTCTTTGGGAGGGGTTTCTTTGGGCGGCGCTGACTTGTAACTGGGGGCTGATTGGTTTTGGCCGGACTGTGTCCGGTGTTCTCGCTGGGGTCCCGAGGTGTATTTCACCGCCATTACACTCATTTGGTTCTCTAGTGCTTTCACTTGTTTTCTTAGTGACTGTAGTTCACCCTGGGTCTCAGTTTTCCGTTTCTTTTTTTCTCTCTGACTCTGGCAAGGCCAATCGGACAGAGACTGAGGTTGTGAGTGATTTCTTTCCTCCAGCATCTCTCTCAACTCTTTAATCTGGGCTCGTAGTTCATCCTTAGAGACCGGGTCAGGTTCTTTCTCCTTTTCCATGTGTATGGTACGTACACGCTGATGGCGCGTAGGTGTAGTTTGACTTTGTCTAACTGACTGGCGATTTTCCTCTTCAATCACCTCTCGCAGCAGATTCAAAAATGTAGGGGGGTTATCTCTCCGCTCCCGTATTTTCAATTGAAGCAGCATGAGGTCTGAAATGGATCCTTTTATGAGCTGCTCTACTCGGGCTTTGTTAGCATCACTAGCAGATAACCCACCTCTCTGCACCACTTTGACAAGGGACCTCTCCAATCTTCGCAGGAAATCAGACATGCACTCACCAGGCTGTTGGTGGAGAGCCCTGAATAACAAATAGAGTTCCTCTCCTGACTCTGCTGTACCAAAAATGCTATCTATGGCCTCTATGTAGTCATGGGGACTAGCATCAGGTTGAGTCATACGCACTGCTTGAATGATCTCCATAGCGGGCCCTTTGAGACTTTCCAGTATTCGCCTTCGTTTCTCTTTATTAGAGCATTCACCTTCATCTACTAGAAGTGAGGCTTGCTCCAACCAGCTGTCTAGTGACTCTTCTCCAATAGGGGTGGGACTGATACCAGAAAATGTCCTTAAACGTCTGTAAGAGTGGTTGTCGGGCGGTTTGTTCGTTCTGACCATTATATCACCAACTGCACGGATGATGGCCTCAGGATTACTGTTCTCTTCTCTAACAGTGCTCAAACCCTGGATATCTTCTAAGGTTTTCCCTTCCTTCTGTAAAAATGCACGTAGCTTTTCTTCAAACTCATCCAACTGGGGCTCAGTATAATACACTGCTTTCCATCCACTTCCACCACTTATCGGCGTTATCTCTGGGGGAATCTTGGTGGGGTCTACCACCTCACGACATTCACATAACACCATTACAGACTGTAATGACGGGTTAAAATTTTTGCCCCTAACTACAACTTTTCCCAGGGCTTTGATAGTCTCTGCTGTTTCTTTTATCTCTTCTTTTGTTACACCTTCAGGCACTCCATATAACAGGAGGGCATGTCTTATGTCTACTGATTCTCCTTTACACCAATTAACCAACTCACTTTGGGATGGACTGCTCATTTGATTTGCCATCATTGCTATGGTTACTGTTCTTGCATCACGTTATAACTGTACTATCCTTGAAGTTGTGGGGTCCAGCTACTTTTGACAGAGAAATACTTTAATTTATTCTAATGAATCCCAGCGGTGCCTCCATTTATGTAACCCTTGTCCCACGTAGCTGTAGTTATGGGATCGGGCCTGAGTTCGTTAATTAAACCGTTTTACGTTTTATTACCCTGTAAGATACCTCCCTTTAACTTTCACTAAATCTTGAACTCCAAATTTTTCTACAACATTAATAAGGACACTGTACCACAGTACTTTGAATACAAAACCCTTGTACAGGCAATTTATTTACATCCTTTGAAGGGACAAAACAATAATTTGGTTAAAGTAAAATTAGCATAAACAAAAATAAACATGTTATAACCAAAAACTGTGTAAGTTGAATGGAGGTTTCTGTGTTCCAAGTTTTTTTTTCTCGTTAGTAACCCACAACAAAACAAAACAACTTTTACCCTTTATATGAAAGGACATTTACTTCCGGGTCTTAACCTACTACAATATACAATGACCTGTCTTTCTTTAAAACAAAGGAAACGAAAATTACTCTTTAACCTGGTTTAGCACCATAAGACATGAAAGAAAAAAAAAACTCAATAACCTCCTATCCTCAGGGTACCCACACACACACACACTCTCCTTACTCAAAAGTTGCAGGCCTGAGCTGAAGCTAGGGTGCGATGGAGCCTAAAACTTTTTTGGCCACTTCACCCTGACCCAAGCAGAGCAAAAAAAAAACGCACGTGCAGTTCAGTGGATTTACTTAATACTCACGAATCCCGAATGAATTTATAGGGAAGCTAACAGTCACCAAGGCAATGGCAGTAAGAGCAAAGCATCGAGTTCCAGGAACCACCGGAGCTGTCGGGACCTCAGGAACCACCAGGAAGGAGGAACACGAAACAGCACCAGGACAAACAGCAGAGTCCATCCACTGGGAAGACTGGGACAACCGCTCCAAACCTCTCTCTCCACGTCTCCTTTAAGCAAATTAACTCAGCTGAGTCACAATACCAACACTTATTTCGTGATGAAATACGTGAACTCTGTTTCAACTAGCAAGCATTTCAATACTACCGGAACAGTATGGTATCAAGGCACATGTTCATGGTATGCTACGCTAATTAGCAGACCGCTAACCAACACCACACATGAATTATCACTATAACTGTTCGTTACAACACAGAACGAATGGCACACGGTTTTTCTTTACCTTTAAGTTACAAACAAGTTATTATCAGGCCCACGAATAGTCGACCGTGCAGATAAAACCTGAAGCACGCTCTGTTACACCGATTGACTCTTTTCCTCTCACCCTCAGGACTTCTGGCAAACTACACTCTGGCTCACGTCACTTGTTCTGCCCCCTTTTTCCAGGAAACATCTTGGGATTGGCTGTTACTTCAGTAAAATCCAATAGCAATACTTAAAACAAACTGACTGACATTAAATTGTTAACAGGTTAGATTGCACAGACTTTTTGCTCAAACAAACTCATATTCTCCTAAATTCGGGATTTTAAAGGACCATGGCACATTTTAGAAATGTGTAGCTTAACTTTTAAACAGTACATATGTCATTTATTCAAATGTATCTAATGCACCTTCTAACCAGTTTTAATATCATGAACTTTTGGTGTATCCTACAACTATTTACATATGTTACTGATTTTATATACTGTAGTCAGTGACTTTAGACAGGGCTACACCAACAATGCAACGCCTCCGCCCCTTCTCGTCTGCCTATTAACCAGGAACAATTCATAACCATCAAGATATACCAGATCTTTATTATCCTCATTTAACCATGTTTCTGAAATTGCAATAACTGAAAAACGTTTTTTGGATGTTTTCAAACAATCATTAATAGTGGACAGATTACGAGAAAGACAGCTGCTGTTGAAATGTATAACTGAAAAATCTTCATCATTGATTTTATAATTTTTGAATTGTTCTTCTGCAAAATATTTGCACTGTCTCACAATATTCTCACTGAAAAAGGTATCAGGATCATTTTCAGATTCGAAGGGGTGGTTAGCAGAGTTATTATAATTAAATGTATCTAGACAGAGCTCCTGGGCAGAAATAAACGGATCATATGTATCTTCAAATAATTGAAGATACATATAAACTAGTCACATTATACTGATCATTGCCACAGCTTGTGGGAAGAAACTTTTACTGTAACATAACGTCCCACATTTAATAGACCAATAGCACCTACCCGAGGGAAGAAGCTCAAACAAGTCCCTGGTGGGATGCAGGAGGTCTTTAGTAATAGCCAAAGAACTGGACTGAAATCTTTTTCGTAAATGTCCTCCAGGACAGACAGTTCCACACCAATAGTCCTACTGGCTGAATGAACCACTCTATTCAAATAAACACATGAATAAAACACAGAAGTAAACAAGAATACAATTACTCAAGAACTAAAATCCAGATTATTTAAATAGACACCAACGAGATATAAGGAAACAAACAGCACATACTGACATGAAAACCCACAGAAAATCCCAAATAACAACACTAATAACAGTCACAAGGGGGAGCCAGAAGGACAGACACAGATCATGACAACAGTGTTTGTGTCGGACCGCTCTGTCACTTTGGGAAGGAGGATGACAGAGCGAATGCTTCCCCAGCTACAGCGCAAGCCCAGCCCCACTTCTCACCCCAGGCCCAAATTACGGATCTGACTTAGGATAATACTTTAGGACAGGCTATCTTCTTAGGCAGAAAGCAGATGTCAGTGAACAGGAACAACAAGAATAAAATACGGAAAGAAAGAATTCAGTTTCAATTTATTTTTCATTTAGTGGCTCAAAGAGATTATTCTCAGAAAGATAGTCCACAAGCTGCCGTGACACCACTTTTTCCAGAATTTTAGAGCAAAATGATAGATTTGATATCGGCTGATAGTTTTTCAATGCACTCGGGTCAAATCTTGTGCTGTAAAAGGAGAGCAAACTACAGGTGGTTGTCCATGAATAAGTGTTGCCACCGTGTCGAACAAGAACTTTGAGTTATGTTTGTTTTTGCTGATGAAATCAGAGTAATAGGTCTGCTTTGTAGCTAGTAATGCATGCTTATAGTCTAAGATAGCATCACGTCAGGCAAGGTGGAATACTTCTAATTTTGAACTACGCCATTTCCGTTCTTGACCTCCAGCCTTATGCTTGAGGTCATGCAGGTAATCACTGAACCAAGGTGACTGTGTTTTGGGGAACGTGGTTTTAACACAAGTGGTGCAATCATTGTTGAGTGTAGTTTTGAGCACTGAGTTTAAACGATCCACAAGACTGTCTACTGATTGGGTATTTGCCAAATGTGAACCTAAGACATTAGGCAGTCTAGCTTCGAGTTCAGTTTTAGTTAAGGAGTTGATGCATCGCGGTAGTGATATATAAGGTTGTTGTTCCACTAAACACGGCAGCGAAACTGTAAACTTAATAAATAAGTGATCAGAGACCACTGATGTGAGAGGCATGATGTCAATATTCGTGACAGCAATACCACGTGTGAGAACCAAATCCAGGGTATTTCCACTAATGTGTGTCGAGTCTCAAATGCATTGCCGAAATCCTAATGCATCCACAATTTCCATAAATTATTTGCAGAGGGGATCAGAAGGCTTATTTATATGAATGTTAAAGTCACCAATGATCAGAATGTTATCTGCACTAGTTGACAAGTTAGAGATGAACGCACCAAATTCATCTGAGAATTCAGAATATGGGCCAGGAGGCCTATATACAGTGACACAGTAATACGGCTGATTTTTATTCTTCTGACCTTGGCAATGCGTAATATCCTGAGCAGAGTGGAGAATCAGATGCTCAAAGGAGTTATATTTGTGAGCTAATAAGCTAAACCTAGATTTATAAATAAGAGCAACACCCCCACCTTGCTTCGTATCACAAGGGATGTGACTAAATGTATATGCTGGTGGGCAGGCCTCATTTGAGGGGAGGACAGCTGTAGGTTTAAGCCTGGTTTCACATAGCCCAATCATATCTAAGTGATGATCAATAATTAGATCATTAATCAGCAATGATTTGGAGGATAGTGATCTTATGTTAATTAGACCCAGACTAAGGACCTCAGTGGGGTTCACAGTTGAACTCTTTGGGTTTAGGGGTGGTTCCAGAGTAGCATAAAAAGATGACGAGAAGTAGGTTTAGGTTTGAGACATTCCATGGGCATTGTAGGTAGCAGACACAAAATCTTTGATATTGCTGGAACAACCATTGGGGCTTCCTCAATTTCAACATCATCCAATGTAGTAATGGTTATTAAGTTTGCAAAGCATATCCCTCTATGATTTTTATGGTCACGTCTACGGAAGCAGGCCACAGTCTCAACTTCTTAAATTTCTCTCCCTGGCAGATAAACTGCACTATCACCATAGTGGATTTTCTGCACTAATTTCTCCGCAAAGAAACGCTTTTTGTTCTGAAGCAATACCGTAATCTATATTATAATAGCCAAGTGGCCTCTGTGTGCGTGCATGCATGTGTGCATGCATATGCATGGCTTCGATCACAGATAAACCGAGAAAAGCTGACATTTGTCGTTTGATATGATTATGTGTTTTGGGTCAAGGTTGAATACTGCGAAAACAGAAAGTTGATAGGACAAATATTTTTGGAGAAATTAGTGATTTAAGCTAACCAGTAAACAATGGCCGTTGAGCTGCAACGCACCATGGGAGTTCAGGGTTTTGGGGTTTAAAATGTTGTTACTATGGTTCATGATAGTTAAACAGTGTTATAGTGTTATTGATTTATTTTGTTTTTGTAGTTCAATTGGTTTAGTCAATTTAGTTAGTTTCATGTTGTTGGTACCATGAGTGAAATGTGTAGTTACCATGACTGTAGGAGTTTTGAAATGTTTCATTGCATTGTAGGTTCACCTCACATATGAACATCTGCTGAGTGGCTGAAAAAAGCAGACATTCATGTTTTGTGCTATGTGTGTGTGTGTGTGTGTGTGCATGTATATATATTTGTGCATGTATATACATTTTTGCAAATTTATTAAAAATAATTTAAAAAACTAATAAGTCATATGTATATAAGTATTCACACCCTTTGCTCAGTATGTTCACCCTTTGCTCAGTCTTCTTGAATATGATGCCACAAGCTTGGTGCATCTATCTTTGGGCAATTTTGCCCATTCTTCTTTGCAGCACCTCTCAAGCTCCATCAAGTTGGATGGGGCATCAATGCACAGACATTTTCAGATCTATCCAGAGATGTTCAGTTGGATTCAGATCTGGGCTCTGCCTGGCCCACTCAGAGCACTGTTGCTGTGGCCTGTCTGTCTATAGATTGCAAGTTTTCCCCATGTTTGCGTGGACTGTCCTAATGTGTGCTCCGGTTTCCTCCCACATTTAAAGACATGCAGGTTAGGTGAATTGGAAACTTCATAATTATACAGGTCTCCCTTGCAAAAGATATCTCGATCTCAATGGGACCAAACTGGTTAAATAAATGTTCAATAAAAAAGACATTCACAGAGTTGTCCTGAAGCCACTCCTTTGATATCTTGGCTGTGTGCTTAAGGTCATTGTCCTGCTGAAAGATGAACAGTCACCCCAGTCTGAGATCAAAAGCGCTCTGGAGCAGGTTTTCATCAAGGATGTCTCTGGACACTGCTGCATTCATCTTTTCCTCAAAACTGACTAGTTTCCCAGTTCCTTCTGTTGAAAAACATCCCCACAGCATGATGCTGCCACCACCATGCTTCAGTATAGGAATGGTGCCTGGTTTCCTCTAAATATGACGTTCATGCCAAAGAGTTCAATCTTTGTCTCATCAGACCAGAGAATTTTGTTTCCCATGGTCTGAGAGTCCTTCAGGTGCCTTTTGGCAAACTCCAGATGGGCTGCATGTGCCTTTTACAAAGGAGTGTCTTCCGTCTGGCCACTCTACCATACAGGCCTTATTGTTGGATTGCTGCAGAGATGGTTGTCCTTCTGGAAAGTTCTTCTCTCTCCACCGAGGAAAGTTGGAGCTCTGACAGAGTGACCAACAGGTTCTTCATCACCTCGCTCATGAAGGCCCTTCTCCCCCGATCGCTCGGTTTAGATGGGCAGCCAGCTCTTGGAAGAGTCCTGGTGGATCTGAACTTCTTTCATTTATGGATGATGGAGGCAGTGGTGGGCACAGATAACCAAAAAATTTACCTTGATAACAGATAATCAGATAACTGAAAAGTTATCTTTGATAAATATAAAATGATAAACCACCCAAAAATGTATCAGAAGTTACAGATAACTGACAACCGATAAATTCCAGTATTGTCTCCGGTACACTTGCAACTACTAACAAGCTGATTTTGAGTTTTAACACCACGATCGCTTCTGGATGCATCAAAGGCGACGACAGACCCAAACAATGAGTCAGCACTTCTGTCTTTGAGCATCCTGCCCCCTGCTGGAAGGTCCAGTTTACTACATGGTTTCCAGCACAGAAACAAGCTGAGGGGAGCCACAAAGCTCAACTCTCTACTCAATCGCAACACTACCGTCAGGCAGAGGTCTTGGAAAATAAAGCAGTGCTGAGTTATGGCTTGGTGTATAAATAAATATTATATGATTTTATTAAACCTCCAATGGAGACATAAAAACACATGATTAAGGCATTACAAAACAACAACATAATAATAACAAAATAGAGATGATCTGGACAAGAATGGAGACAAGAGGTTATTGACCATTGATATATCATGACTAGTAAACAAAAAATACTTGACACTCCCCGAGATACCACACACTGATCTCAAACATAACCTACGTTTACATACACCTATAAAAATAAAATAAAATGAATACTGATAGAATAACTCCATTAATGTCAATTCTGTTATTTGTGCAAAGTTAAGATATAACATATATCTTTTAATGTTGAATAATGCACTAATTCTGAAGTTTTGTATCAAACACAGACAGATGGAATTCTGGGTAAAATGTGCCTCCGCTAACACTGATTGGTTGATTCATTCATTCTATGTAAACCAACACATTAATGTGAGGTCTGTCGTGTGTTGGTGTTACAGATAAATGTGCTTTTGTAAAATATGCCATTTTTTATTTGTAAAAAAAAAGGCATTTTCAAAAAAAACAAATAGCCAAGTTGTAATTAGATAACTGTCTGATATAACCGTTGTCAAAATAAACAGAACACTGCCATCATCTACTGGTGCCAGTGCGACTTTTGGGCTTTTTTCAGCTGATTTTTCATTCGTGGGAGAATTTTTGGGATCGCACCCAGTTGCACCAGTGATTAACCTGAGTTTCAGGTTAATCACCTGTCCTGCATCGTTTAGTATACATGGAGTAACAAGCTGCATTTGACATCTCACGACCACCTCCTGATCAGCGATCGTATGGTCAGATGAAAATCAAACCTGTTTGATATTCTGGTTGGCCGTCGTGAGGGTATCCCACTGCTGAAGTGCTACAAGCATCCTCTCGCACTGTGCCTGTGCAAACACCACAGACCTGTCTTGTAATTTTTTTTTAACTTTAATGTCTCCCATCGAGAGTTTTTGTAAATTAAGTTTGAAAAAAAAGCTTCTGTTTACGTTTTGCTTCTGGAAACACGAGTCTGATGTGTGTTTTTTGAACGTACAATGTGTGTGAGAACATAAATCGGGCACTCTGAACTTTTACACTGTGCGGTTCTGTGGTACAGATTGAAATGGAACCGAGTACAGTGATTGAAAATATCAGCCCAGCTTCAGCGCGAATACTACCATGAAAACTACTGGCCAGTAGATGGCAGTAGAGACCTTGAAAACTTGCCAAAACAAAATTCCAGATAATCTGTGTTGCGCTATGTTTAAGATGCGTGGAATTTAATAAACACAAACACGATAACAACGTCTATAAACCCAGATAATATATTCATGAGAGTTTTAGGCACTAGAGTTTAATGCTGTTGTCCGTGGAGCCTGATCAGAGTGTCTCAAATGCATTTCTCATGTCGTGAACGTACTGAGACTACCCTATCCTACCCACAACGCACCTGGACACAGCATGTCCACACTAAAACCTTAAAAATTAGCGCATTACTTTAAAACTAAAACATATATCTGATATTTTCACTTTATAAAACTTCAGACGTGACTTTAATTTAAATACCTTGTCCGAAATTCATTCATTCATTCATTCATCTTCTACTGCTTAGTCCATTTAAGGGTCGCGGGGGGCTGGAGCCTATCCCAGCAGCCATAGTGCGTGAGGCGGGGTACACCCAGGACAGGACGCCAGTCTGTCACAGGGCCACAAGCAAACAAACACAATCACACCCACACACACACCTAGGGACAATTTAAAGATTCCAATCCACCTAAACCGCATGTCTTTGGATGTGGGAGGAAACCGGAGCACCCGGAGGAAACCCACGCAAACACAGGGAGAACATGCAAACTCCACACAGAAAGGCCACGGGAATTGAACTCACGACCTTCTCGCTGTGAGGCAACAGTGCTAACCACTAAGTCACCGTTCTGCCCTCGTCCGAAATTAATTTTGTTAAAATTTGAACCATAAGTTTAAAATGTATGCCTGGTCACAAGTGGTCACAAAAAAAAAAAGTATTTCTTTTAACCACATACTGACATGCGGGCAATATCACCCAAGTCATCCAAAGAAATACTTTTTTTGTGACCACTTCTCCTTTGCCTGCAGAGGATAGAGCAGTTTCTTCTAGAAACAGCTTTCTTCCATTTGCAGAGGGTAGGTCTACATATCTGCTACAAAACATTTAACAGGTAGGTGCTCAACTGATTTTAAATTTTATAAGTGTTTGTAGTTGTTCAGCTTTGTTTATCACATTAACGGTCTAAAAATTATCGGACAAAAATTTATCGGAAGATAATTAGTCCGATAATGGTTTTCAAAGTTATCCAATATTGAAAACATTATCTTCGATAATTATCGATTATTGGAATTGTGCCCACCACTGGATAGAGGCCACTGTGCTCATTGGGACCTTTAAAGCAGCAGAAATACTTCTGTACCATTCCCCAGATTGTGCCTCAAGACAATCCTGTCTTGGTGGTCTACAGTCAATTCCTTTGACTTCCCGCTTGGTTTGTGCTCTGACATGCACTGTCAATTGCGGGACTTTATATGTAGACAGGTATGTGCCTTTCCAAATCATGTCCAATCACCTGAATTTACTCCACGTGTACTCCGATTAAACTGTAGAAACATCTCAGGGATGATCACTGGAAACAGGATGTGCCTGAGCTCAATTCTGAGCTTCATGGCAAACAAAGGCTGTGAATACTTATGTACACTGATTCCTTAGTTTTTTATTTATTTCTATTTAAAAAATTTGCCAAAATCTCAAAAAACTTTTTTCACATCACCATTATTATTCTATGACCTAGCGTAGACATGCATGCCCATCATTTAAGAGACGATAACTCAATTGTTCTCGACTAGTATGACCCTAATGAACAACTTGGGATATGTGTCAAAATCTCTATGTGGGACAAACAACCCAAAAATTACCATACACTTTTAAAGAATGACCACCCCCTTTTTCTTCCTGAGTGTTAATTCAAATACAGCTGTATTTAAGGTGTAGCTGGGATCTGTTGCTGCAAGTACCTCAAATGCAAGAGAGGTGATCGCTGCAGAAACACTGAATGAGCATAATCTTCATATCTGGATTTTGTTGCAGGGCTCGAAATAGTACATGCATGTGCTAGTTTGTGCACGTATTATTCGAGCGATGCACGTAATTTTATACTGCACTTGCAATGGTGCAAGAACTTTATCCAAGTTTTATCAACTATAAGCACCAATAGAATGAACCAATAAAGGAATAAATTAGGCCAAAACAATTTCCAGTGTGTTGTCTTTGTCTTCCCTGTGTTTTATGACTCTCACACACGGAGCGAGTTGCTGTGCTCTGTTTGTTGTGGAACGCTGACAAACGTCCCCAGCGGTGCGCGCACATGAAAAAAAACAAAACAAAAAGTGGCTGCCGCTGCGGTTCCTTATGGAACCCAGGAGAGGTCACTTAAAGTGATATGTTTTTCTGGCCATGATCATTTGTGCACACGTTTTCCTTTAATTTAGCCCACAAATTAATAAAACGTGCTCTCAAATTAATAAAATGTGCGCACGTTTTCCTGGCCGTGATCATTTGTGTGCACGTTTTCCTTTAATTGAGCCCTTGAATTGATAAAACGTGCGCATGTTTTCCTTTAATTGAGCCCTCAAATTAATAAAACGAGTGCACGTTTTCCTTTCGTTCAAAATGAACTCCATAATATGACCTAAATTGTCATCCTCACGACGGGGAGACGCTTCGCCCTCAGCATCCTTTTTAATGTGTTTAAACTCCAGATGATGCCATGCTGGGCAGCTGAAGTTCTCTGTATATCCTTGTGCACCCAAACCATGATGTACCCTGTATGTATTACACTGTCTCCTGGTTTGTTGTCTAATAGCCAACATTTATGTGTCAAGACAGTATTGAGTGCACGTTTTACAAATTGTGGCCACGTTTAAGTAGATTGTGCCCTTGTTTTACTCAAATGATGCTTAAAAAGTGCACACAATATCATAAAACGAGCACACGATATAATAAAACATGCGCACAATATAATAAAATGAGCGCACAATAATAAAACGTGCGCACATTCTCTCCACATGCAAAACATTTTGCGATGACACTTCCAGGGCTCCGTAGTTCCTCACTCTCTCTCCCCTCAAACTCTGTCATAATTGTGTTATAAACCAGTCACCAATAATCTTCACGGATGATTCGTTGAAAAAAAACTGTCTGCCGCCGCTGTAACTTTTTTTTAGTGCAAGTAATTTTTTTGTTACTAACACCAGTGCAAGTAGGTTAAAAAATGTATTTCGACGCCTGTGTTGTGTTTATATATTTGAAAAAGAAACATTAATGTTGTCAGGATTTCCCCCAGATCCTGGTTTTAACTCTTTTAATCAATGTCATGTACTAGGTTCTCTACCAGATGGCACCCTCAGTTATTTTCCACACCTGGATCAGATGAGTGATTGATTATTGACAGACTATTTAAACACTGACTTTCTGTTCAGTAGTTGACAGATACTTGTTAGGATTGCCAGACTTTGCCAGACTCTTGCAGACCTTCCAGGTTCTTCCAGAGCCACGATCCATAATCCAGACTGTTACCAGGAGGACCAAGCCTGATTGCCTCTACGTGACTTTGACAGCATCTTTCTGATGTGTGTTTAAGATGCCAGAGCTTCCCGCAGCTAAACTTCAGGTAACCTGGCATCCCCTCTAATTCCCATATTAGAGCGAACTGTCTTTCCTGGTGTTCTAGACGATTCCTTCGTGGCTCCCATGCTGCCCTGGCTCCTGGTTCATGACTACCTGCACAGCTACGTCACTTTAGAACTCCTCGGCTCTCTGCTCAGAGTGCGACTCTGTTACATGCCAGTTCCTCTTCGTCTTAGTGGGATCCTGTTCTCACTCGTCCCTGTCTGTTACTGTGCTATGATAAAGAACTGTTCCAAGACCTCTTCCTAAGAACTACATAAACTCTGATATCAAACAATTAACCCTCTGGGGCCGACACTGTCATATACGACGGCTGAGTACGTTTTACTAAATTATAAATAACTTTTTAATATGCGATAGAAAATTACTTTTTTGCTGAAAAGTTAACTCTGCTGACTTTTGAGCCAGCTGTCCACCATCTTTGTACTCCTCATAGAAGCTGTGTGATGACGTGCACAATGTGAGTGTGGTTCACATGGTTTTCCAATATCCAGTCGTAGGGCAGAGCAGTCTCACATGGTAGGCCAAAGATCGTTTGTAGAAGAAATGTGTTACTCTTTGGCATGTGAATGCTGTTTGAACTGCCCTCTGGCTGCTGGCTCCATGTGTAAAAGCACAGTGTTGCACATATGAATGAAGAAGATCAGCGTAAGAGGGTCTCATACAACCTCACATGGTCAACCAAAGAGTCTCAATGAGAGAAATGATTCACTGTTTGGCCAGGAAATATTGTTGAATAAGGCTCTCTCACTCTCACTCGTAAAGTGCCATTTACACATTTGAATGGGGGGGGGGTGTTAGCAGGGCCTCAAACTGTGAAATAAAAAGTTTGTGTTGTAAGCCTTTGTGGAACAGCAGACAGAAATTGCTTTGAGATGTGGCATAAAGACACCAAAACGCATAGACCATTTTGTATGTATTGTTCAAAATGTGCTTTTGTGTTTATTGTTAGAACCTTAATTTTGTAAATTATTTTGTACAAGATCCCAAACTAACTTCATAAAGCGTCAAAATTGTTGTTTATTATAGTTTGCTGTGTGTTTTGAATAATGTGTGTGAAAATTATTTCCGCTTTATTTTTTTTTTCTTTTCTTGTTTCTAATTGTAAACCTTTATTACACTTAGAAAACACCACTATAGCATATATATTCTGAATGTACAGGTTGTCCTGAAAAAAGAGACATAACACTTAACTGTGGGATGCAGGGTGAGCTTTTAAAAGCAATAATAAAACATTTATGCCAGGTGAGTGAGCTGTCCAAAAAATGCCCTCGGACCCCAGAGGGTTAAGAACCCAGCTGTATCAAGTCCTGCTTAATTGAAACTGCGTCACAACGTGACCTCTGACATCTGGATACAATTTATGAACTGTGAACAATTCCTGAACAGTAAACCTTATTTCCTAAAAAGAGAACATTGTTTCCTCACCTCCGAAGCAACCTGTGTTAAGCCTTTTGTGAACTGTGACTGTTTTGAGGCTCCAGCGTTACGAGTTCATTCACTCACCCTGTGTGTCTTTATTCCCCATAGTTCCTGGTTTCCGAAGCGAGCATTCCACCTGGTCCTGGTCCTTGAACCTTAGTAATCATTCTCCTTCAAACATGGCTTTGGATACTGCAGCTCCCTATTTTCACTGCCAGGAGGGGTGCCATCTCTCCATATTGCAGGCACCCCAGCGCAGCAACTTTTATTTACTGTTTATAAATAAGTACATTTTCCTTTGTACTCCTTCCCATGTCCAGTTCCCTGCATTTGGGTCCATTGCCTTAAATGGTCCAGTTCCGTCCGGACCCCTAGCCATAACAAATATGGTGTTGTAATTTATATTATTAGCTGTTGGGAAATTTCCCAGATAATCTTTAAAACATTGATCTCTAGATACTGCTGTCTGCTAAAGAAACAAGTTTTATTTTGTATTTTTCATTGTAAATCAATATTCCATTGATAACAGTATGGCTGAAAATAAAATTTCATTATATTTGGCGAATGTTTGTTCTCTTTTGCTGAACGGTAATAGGTTGACTTATTTTAGCCATTTTGTCTTAAAATATCAAATTAGAAATTTTAAACTTTTCACATGTACTGGTCATTCTTGGTATGTGTCGGACGCAGCCCGGAGAACCGACCAGCGTTTGAAGGACCCAGTATAAAATAAGCAGAGCACGGTACAAAGGATAACAGAGTTTAATAAACATAACAGTGATGTGACAAAATACAAACAAATAAGTGCGCGGTCTGGCGTGGTGGATTTGCGGTGTGCTCCCAGCAGCACAAAACGGTCCGGAGCCAGAACCAGTTCGGACCCAAGGACCCCGCCGACACCCCCCAGGTGGCCGCGACAAACCGAGTCTGTGAAAGAAGAAATCATTATGTGAGTCCACACTCTACACACAGAGAGACCACTCAAAGGTGCACAAACAGCAAACACTTCCTGGCTTAATTACTAATCAGCTTCCCACCCTGCAGGCATGGAACATCCAGTTCACAAAACTCCACTGCAGAGGAAGCTGATTTAAACGACCAACATACAGCTCAATATAATAAGGTGTGAGGGACACCACATTTACTGACTGTATAAATGTTAGTCACAAAATCTAACGTACCTCAGGAAGTGTGCTGACGAGCGTGAGACCTCACCCTCTCCTCTTTCACAGACCATGCATCAAACCTGGACGTTCTCTGCATCCACTGATGATGAGATGGCTCCCGAGACGACGATCTTGTTGTGTGGGCCGCTGAAGAGGAGGTACTGCTGGCCCACCACCACCAGAGGGCGCCCTGCCTGGAGTGCGGGCTCCAGGCACCAGAGGGCGCTGCCGCATCATGGGAGTAGCCTGGGTGACAGCTGTCACCCATCACCAGACACAGCTGTTCTACTCAGCACCGAGGTATATCAGGAGGACGGCGTCTCCACCTCAGTGCCGAGATATCGCCTAAGACCAAGGTAGTATTCTCTGCAGTTATACATTGCATCATCAGCTAAGACTGTTAAAACCTTTTTCAGGACTGGTGACTACTGAAAACCTCATTCTTTGGATAAGTACTCACCTTCCTGCTATACTTTGCCAAGAGGTGGAGGCGGCTTCTCCCCTCTCTGTTACTGGGTGCGTTCATCCACTCCTGTGTGTTGTTGCTCTCTCCTGCCAGCAGTACCGGATCCGACGAGCGGAGGCAGTGGCCACCTGGGAATTCGGGACTTGGCGGTTCCAGTATTTCCAGGGTTCGGTGGCAGAGGAGATCTGGGTGGTTCCGGTTCGACTGAGACAGACGTCTCCTACCTTCGAGCCTGCCCACACGACACCAGCGGATTCGACCCCAAATTGTGTTTGTTGTATTACTCGTGCTTGTTTCAGTAGTAAATCTTGTTATTTACTCTCTCCATTGTCCGTTCATTGCGCCCCCTGTTGTGGGTCCGTGTTCCTACACTTTCACAACAGATCTCACCCGTCTGGTCACAAGGTCGAGTCTCTGGCAAATACACACTGTGTACTCCAGTCTTAAATGCCACCATGTTCCAATCCATGTAGATGCACCACAGCTGTGAGTCCTGATGAGCCGCAGGTAATCAGCCTCAGGTGATCAGGGTGAGGTCCTGATAAACTCAGCTACACAGCCACTCAGTCCCAAATGCAAGCCACCTGGAAGGAAAAACAAAAGACAGGACAAAAGACAAACAAAAAGGCAGCCAGGCCCCCCCAGCCATACAACAATTCTGAACATTTGAATACCTTGGAAAATTGATAGCTGCTGTAGTTTAAAAAAATATAGCTGTATTTTAAGTAACACTCGGGACGAAAAGGGCACAGTCATTTTTAAAAAAAGGTGTGGCCATTTCCGGGTTGTTTGACCCGGATAGAGATTTTGGCACATATCCCAAGTTGTTCATTGGGGTCATATTATTCTACAACAGTTGAGTTATCCTCACCTAAATGATGTGTATACATGTCTCAGCTAGGTCCTCTACTATATAGGTTGTGTGTAGAATTTTTGGGGAAAAAATGAATTTCATCCATTTTGGAATAAGGCTGTAACATAAAATGTGGAAAAAGTGAAGCACTGTGAATACTTTCTGGATCAGTGGCGGTTTTTGATACGGGCCTTGCGGGCTGTTGCCCTGGGCAGCATTTATGGAGGAGCATCACCGTGGGGACAAACTTGAAAAAAGAATCATGTCCACCGCAAAATGGTTTTCTTGTCACTGTGTGTAGAATTGGCAAACTGGCACCCCTGCAGGCAGCTGCAGGCACGCCTGCTTGCTGAAGCAGTTAGATGGTGAAAGAAAGAGGAGGGGCGCGCTGCATGCGGAGAACAATTCACCTCTGGGAGGGACAAGTGGGGGGAGGTGGTTCATGGGCTAAAGTCAGTTACACCTCGGCTTTCTTCTAAATAACGCACATCTCATTCATAACATTATAAATATAAGCTTATAATTCCACCACATTTTTCTGAATTGTGTGACATGTCCTGCTGCACACAGAGAGGATCCAGCTTTATCCCCAGCACAGCCGAATTCTCTCTGTGTGCGGCAGGAAACCGAGGACAGGTGCTCTCCTCCCATCTGCTCCGCTTTGGCTCCGCCCACTTAGATGCAGCACAAAACCAGAACTCTGCACCACATTTCTCTGTGGCTCACACAGCAAACGAGGCAGGCAGCCAGTTTATAAAATGAAAGGCATTTGAAAGCAGAGAGAGTGTACAGGTGCACTGACATGAGCATGCCTGTGACTCATGCAACAGCATGAATGTCGTCGTGAAGATCCCACCCGCTGTGTTCACAGCTGGACACCGTTCTTTGTACTACTGAATGCCACACGCTCTGCGCTGGACACTGTGTATATAAAAAATTATTTTGTGGGGGATTAATCATTTTTTTCTGCAAATTGGCCATTGAAAATGGCTGTAATCATTTCCTGAAACACCAAGGAGGCTGCAGCCGGAGTCGTTCACGCACGCCTAACAAGCTGCAGAAAGCATTTTGAGCCGTCTAAAAAGGTAATTATTTGTCATGTTTACATTGTCATGGCTTGATAAAACAGTTGTGTGTTCTTTCCTTCTTGTGTGCAGCTGTTAAAGCATGTTTATAACAGATTTAACTTCTTGTTATAATGTTCACATGAGCTGCGCTATGATGCGATCCGCTGACATCACCACTCACTCTGTTCACTTTTTCTTTACTCCACTTGACGAGCTGCACGTAGTTACATTCCAAATCTAAAGTGGAACTCTACTAATGTTTACTAAGGTACACACACACACATATATATATATATATATATATATATATATATATATATATTTTTTTTTTAAAGAGAGTAGAGCCACTTACAGTGAGGAAAATAAATATTTGAACACCCTGCGGTTTTGCAAGTTCTCCCACTTAGAAATCATGGAGGGGTCTGAAATTTTCATCTTTGGTGCATGTCCACTGTGAGAGACATAATCTAAAAAAAAAATAAAAAAATAAAAAAATCCGGAAATCACAATGTATGATTTTTTAATAATTTATTTGTATGTTACTGTTGCAAATAAGTATTTGAACACCTACCAACCAAAACCAAAAACCAAAATTTCTGTCTCACACAGACCTGTTAATTTTTCTTTAAGAAGTCCTCTTATTCTGCACTCTTTACCTGTATTAATTGCACCTGTTTGAACTTGTTACCTGTATAAAAGACACCTGTTCACACACTCAATCAATCACACTCCAACCTGTCCATAGCCAAGACCAAAGAGCTGTCTAAGGATACCATGGACAAAACTGTAGACCTGCACAAGGCTGGGATGGACTACAGGACAACAGGCAAGCAGCTTGGTAGAAGACAACAACTGTTATGATTATTTATTAGAAAGTGGAAGAAAAACAAGATGACTGTCAATCTCCCTTGGTCTGGGATTCCATGCAAGATCTCACTTTGTGGGGTAAGGACAATTCTGAGAAAGCTCAGAACTACACAGGAGGACCTGGTCAATGACCTGAAGAGAGCTGGGACCACAGTCACAAAGATTACATTAGTAACACATGATGCTGTCGTGGTTTAAAATTCTGCAGGGCAGCAAGGTCCCCCTGCTCAAGCAAGCACATGTCCAGGCTCATTTGAAGTTCACCAGTAACCATCTGGATGATCCAGAGGAGGCATGGGAGAAGGTCATGTGGTCAGATGGCACCAGAATAGAGCTTTTTGGAATCAACTCCACTTACCATGTTTAGAAGATGAGAACAACCCCAAGAAAACCATCCCAACCGTGAAGCATGAGGGTGGAAACATCATACTCTGGGGGTGCTCTTGTTATGTGTCGACGCGGGTTGAGGAGCGGACCTGCGTCTGACTGAACCCAGTGCTAAAATAACCAGAAAGCGGTTCCAATAACAAAACAATTTATTTTCCCCCTTTTGTGCAATACTCGGTGTACAAACATAAAACGCGTCTGTCTGGCGGAGTGAAGGACGGCGCGCTCTCCAGCGCCCAAAGGGATCGAAAGCCCGGCGCCTCAGGACCCACGTTCACCGCCAAACACCCCCCAGGTGGACACGACAAACCGACTGTGTGAAGGATAGAAAAGGTGAGGTAAGTCAGCTGCTACAACTAATATCCTTCAAAGGCACACACTATCAGCAACACATTCAGGTCTGAATTTAAGCTTTATGTAAATGAGCAGCTTCTCACAACAGGTGGAGGATCATCTGTCTGCACGCCACGGCCGTGAGAAGCAAGCTGCACAACTCTCATCAATATTCACATATACTGTGTAACAAAATACCAAATTACTGTTAACAATTATTCAGACAATCAACTCACCTCTGATGTGTGCTGACAGCATGTGTCCCTCACCCGTCCTCCTTCACAGGCACGATGTGTCAAACCCAGGCGCGGTCCTCAGCGTCTCACAAACGAACATCACAAGGTCGAGTTCCCGGCAATTCTGCTTGAATCACACATGGCTTAAATGCAGTACGCCATCTCATTATCTGCTTCAGCTGACAGTCTTTAAGGTTGCACGTGAGCATCATCCACAGGTGCTGCATATCACGTTGATGAGGGTGAAGGTCTCTTCTGCCAGCACCTTCTCCTCACACAATAAATCAGTTTGCATACCACCTGGAGAGCAAAGCAAAGAAAAGAACACCAAAATGTCCAGCCAACCCCCCCCAACACACAACAGTACCCCCCCTTTAACGGGAAGCCTCCCGGCGACCGAACAGACCAGGTCCGAGAACAGCGCCTCCCTCCGGGGTCCTCGTAGGGAAGCAGACAGCGTAACGCTCCCAAGGTCCACTGCAGACAGCAGGACAGGGCACCGCAGCTGGAAGGCCGGCTGGCATCAACAAAAACCCCAAAAGAGTCCCAAGTACAACCTAACATACAAGAAAAACACAAAACCCACCCAAAACCTTCCCAGGGGACCGTCCCATCCAACCCCGGGAAGAAAAGAAAAACTCCCAAATGCAAAAACCCAACACAGCCCCACAAACACAATACAAACACAAATGCACAAAGAAAAATAACAAACAACCCCCCCAGAACAACCTGCAGAGCCCACCACCCCCCAGAAGGCCTTTACCGCCAGTTCCAGGAGAAATAGCCAAAGCCGGAATCCCACAGAGGTCCCCAGGTACACATGGAGCAACGGCGCCCCCCAGAGGACCGTACCATCAAACCCCAGGAGGCACCCTCCCCACAACCCAGGGACCCCAGACCCGGCCACACTTGGCTAGTCGGCCCCACAAGCCAATTCCCCCCCAGAGGACCGTCCCATCAACCCTGGAGGAGGAACCTGGAAGGAAACAGAAGAAACACAAAATGCCAACCCCCGGTGGACTACATTAAACAACCCCGGGGGCAAATAAAACAACCGATAAACCCTGTTACCTTCCCCAGCACCCCGAAAGACCCCAGATCACTCCCAGAGCCCTCCGTCGGCTCAATTTTGGCGAACGGCAACAAAATTACCAAGCCGGGGAAGGGAACAGGAAAAACTAACCTGGCCCCAACCCCTAGGCGCAGCGGAAAACCGGAAATACGTCCGGTGCCCCAACCCGACCATACCCCAGCCTATCGGGAGGGGTGGAACTACCGAAATGGCGAACGGCAACAGATCGGCCCACCCCTCCGACAGAGGTATGTTCCCGCTGCACCACACCCCGGCAACACCAATGACGAACGGTACAAAGGCCCACCGAGGCTGGAGTGGAACCGGGCCCTAACCAAACAAAAAAAAATGCCCCTGACAACCCCCCCCTAGGTGCAGAGGTCTTCTGAGAATGCTCAGCGTGACCAACCTGCACCACCCCACAACCCACAAGACGAACGGTCTTGGGGCGAGTGAGGTTGGGGTTAGGGAAGCAGGGAAATAAAAGACAACAAAACAAAACAACCCCAGACCCAAACAGAAAATACCTAAGTACAAATAATAAAAAACAACGATCAACTGAGTCCAGCCGAGCTCCGAACCGCCTGTCGTTCACTCCACCAGAACCGCCTCTGAATCTCCAAACAATTTATAACCCCTTTCAAAAAAAAAACAAAACAGCCCCAAATTTTTATTTTTTTTTTGTGTATTATTTTGCCTGTCCCAGAACACCTGGAGATACGTCACCACTATTTTTCTTGACGCTTATATGATGGGGCAATATAGCGGCTTCAGCTCGTCCGAGCTGCATGGGCTCATCCGCAAGAGGAGCCAGAGGTCCCGTCGGAGGAGTCTCAGTGGGGTGAAGAAGAGGCAGCCCAGATCTGTGTCGGGGAAAGCCCCGAGACGAAAAAACCCGTTCTGATGGCCGCCCTCTCTCGCATCCACGCTCCTTTATCCGATCATCTAGACGAATCACCAAAGATATTAGCTCATCTAAATCGTTTGGTTCGTCACGGACTGCTAGCTCGTCTTTTAATGAATCATTTAAACCATCCACAAACACTCCGCTTAATGCTGTGGCATTCCAACCGGACTGAGCAGAAAAAATTCAGAAATCCACAGAATAATCCGCCGCACTCCGCCTCCCCTGCCTGAGATTCAGCAACCGTTGGGCAACGGTATAAGAAAAACCAGAAAACACTGCATCAAAAACGGAGCAGAGGCTTCAATGTTTCCCGCATAAGGCTCTGGACAACAAATAATCAGTTCAGAAGCCGAATCTCTGGGTGACGGAGTTATCTGCACCGGTATCGATGGTGCCGCAGCTGGAGCAGCAGGAAGCGGAGTGGCTTGCGCTGCAAGCTCTGTAACGCGGGCATCTGTTTGTTTAATTTGGTTTGCGAGATGCTGTAATTGCTCCCATATTTTCTCCAAGTGTTCTTGAACTCTCTCGGCAAATGGAACCGCTTCTGCCGCTGGGTCCATTTTAGAATGGCCGGGAACTACTGTTATGTGTCGACGCGGGTTGAGGAGCGGACCTGCGTCTAACTGAACCCAGTGCTAAAATAACCAGAAAGCGGTTCCAATAACAAAAAAAATTATTTTCCCCCTTTTGTGCAATACTCGGTGTACAAACATAAAACGCGTCTGTCTGGCGGAGTGAAGGACGGCGCACTCTCCAGCGCCCAAAGGGATCGAAGCCCGGCGCCTCTGGACCCACGTTCACCGCCAAACATCCCCCAGGTGGACACGACAAACCGACTCTGTGAAGGATAGAAAAGGTGAGGTAAGTCAGCAGCTACAACTAATATCCTTCAAAGGCACACACTATCAGCAAGACATTCAGGTCTGAATTTAAGCTTTATGTAAATGAGCAGCTTCTCACAACAGGTGGAGGATCATCTGTCCGCACACCACGGCCGTGAGAAGCAAGCTGCACAACTCTCATCAATATTCACATATACTGCGTAACAAAATACCAAATTACTGTTAACAATTATTCAGACAATCAAATCACCTCTGATGTGTGCTGACAGCATGTGTCCCTCACCCGTCCTCCTTCACAGGCACGATGTGTCAAACCCAGGCGCGGTCCTCAGCGTCTCACAAACGAACATCACAAGGTCGAGTTCCCGGCAATTCTGCTTGAATCACACATGGCTTAAATGCAGAACGCCATCTCATTATCTGCTTCAGCTGACAGTCTTTAAGGTTGCACGTGAGCATCATCCACAGGTGCTGCATATCACGTTGATGAGGGTGAAGGACTCTTCTGCCAGCACCTTCTCCACAGACAATAAATCAGTTTGCATACCACCTGGAGAGCAAAGCAAAGAAAAGAACACCAAAATGTCCAGCCAAACCCCCCCAACACACAACAGCTCTTCTGCAAAGGGGACAGGACGACTGCACCGTATTGAAGGGAGGATGGATGGGGTCATGTATTGAGAGATTTTGGCAAACAACCTCCTTTCCTCAGTAAGAGCATTGAAGATGGGTCATGGCTGGGTCTTGCAGCATGACAATGCCCCCAAACACACAGCCAGGGCAACTGGCATTTCAAGGTCCTGGAGTGGCCTGGCCAGTCTGCAGACCTGAACTCAATAGAAAATCTTTGGATGGAGCTGAAACTCCATACCTGATTTGAAGAAGATCTATATGGAGGAGTGGACCAAAATCCCTGCTGCAGTGTGTGCAAACCTGGTGAAAAACTACAGGAAACATTTGACCTCTGTAATTGCAAACAAAGGCTACTGTACCAAATATTAACATTGATTTTCACAGGTGTTCAAATACTTATTTACAGCAGTAACATACAAATAAATTGATTTCTGGATTTTTATTTTTTTTTTAGATTATGTCTGTCACAGTGGACATACACCTCAGATGAAAATTTCAGACCCCTCCATGATTTCTAAGTGCGAGAACTTGCAAAATCGCAGGGTGTTCAAATACTTGTTTTCCTCACTGTAGGTGCCTGGTCTTGAGAAGCAGGGATAGTAGGTTGAAACGCTTTTTTATCCCATGGAAACTCTCCTTACCCACCTAAGCGGCTCAAGAATATGGATAGCTTGTATACAAGTGACATTTACATGACAATTTATATGACAATATTGAGATACGATAATTTGGCCATATTGTACCATATTTTACAGCCCTACTGTCAACTCGCTGAAAACTTTGAATATTCATTTACATCTACAATAATAAAAAAAAAATGCTTAAAGTGGCAGGGGGTTAAGAGGGCTGTAATTGGGGGGTCACCTGAAAAGCAAAAAAGAAAAATGCTTAAAAAGGTGGGGAGTATGGGGGGCAGAGCCCCTCCAGAAGCTGAAAGGTTTTAGTCATGCTCATGCTCCCAAGAACAACTGAAAAAGTCTGAAGGAACTAAAGGACATGTTTAGGTGGCGAGGAGCTTTTCCAGGCATGTGAGAGGCAAAGAAAGAGAAATGCTTAAAAAGGTGGGGGTTCTGGGGGTGCACAAGGTTTTGAAAGGTTTTTTCCATGCTAATGCTCCCTTGAAGCATTTACTCAAAATAAAGTCTGAAGGACCTAAATGACATGGTGAGATGCTGATGAGCTTTGCTCATTCATGTCCGCGACATATGCATATTATAATTATAAAACAATGGCTGTGTAAAATTTTGTCTGTTTTTTTTTTATGTTCTGTATGAAGTCACTATTACTATTACAGGCAAATAGGCACGAAGAGGCTCATACACACACACACACCCACACACACACACACTAAAAATTTGCATATGTGGACACAGTTATAATGACACACTCACCTCTCACCAAATACTGTACAGCGGTTTATAAGTCCACGGATGTTTCCATTGTTGAAACACCAGTCAGGTTCAGCTAAAAGAAAGTAAAAAGTACTACAGAAAAAGAGAATCTATCTATACACATGTGTGTACTTCACCAATGTGCACGTTCAACACTCACAATTTTGCACACTCGGCTCAACACAACCCAAATTCCATATTCATGAAAGCAAACGTGTCAAATAGACAACAATGCAGTATTTTCTTCCTTTGACAGACACAGTCTCAGGGCAGTTAATAAGTCAGGATGCACATGTTTTGTGTGAGCTATGGTGTTACACATGCAAACCTTTAGTAAATCAGCCCCATTTCTCTCTATCATTCAAAGAGCGAACTAAGCCAAGGGCAAACACCACAATGTGTATGTTTTGATTCTGCAGGATATTTCCATATTACGTTGAAATTTTTATGATGCGTCTGTACTGCTTTGTGTCATCATATAGTGTATAGCTGGCTTTAGTAACTGCGTTCATGTTATTGCTCTGTGGCATTTTGCATTTGCCTTGTCCATGCAGTATGGGGTGTCCACAGCAGCACCTCTTCCAGTCTGAAATGCATATCCATTCTGATGTTACACCATGTACGAGCACCTGCACTGTAAATTTAGAATCTCATTCATCCTACACTTGGCAAACATCACTGGTCAGCAGTGTTTATATTTGGCTATTTTTATCTCCGAGGTGACGTGTTTGTGTGCAGTATAACAATGTCTCAGTCCAATGGATTCAAAAGCACCTGCACAGATGTCTTATGCATTTCTCAGTATACAATCTAAATCAGCAGACATTGTGCTTGCTTCAGTAAACAAGATCTTCAAGGTTTGCATTTTCAGCTGCTATACTTTGAGTATAAGCTTGTGTCAGCCAATGATTTATGCTCAAACTCCAAGCCTGAGAACCACTCAGCTCTTTTTCCTCTGAAGAATTCTAATCAATCAAGAAACCCTCTGGCCACCTCCAAAAGCACTCTCTCATTTCCAGCCAAGACAAAAACTTCACTCATTTGGGACTATAGGTGAAGTAAATACTGAGGTCTGTAGAAGAAGAGCCTCAACTTCAATTTTGGTGGATGAAAGCCAGGGAACATGAAGGTAGAATACAGCCCCCCCCCCCCCCCCCAAAAAAAAAGAAAACAGAGGAAATCTATTTGCAGATTGAATCATTATCACCATATAATTTTTTTTATTGTCAGGAGAAAAAAAACTGTGTATGGTAAAATGGCTTTTCTCACCAAGAAATAAGCTGTACAGTGCGTCTGGAAAGTATTCGCAACACTTCGATTTTTCCACATTTTGCTATGTTACCCCCTTATTCCAAAATGGAGTACATTCATTTTTCCCTGCAAATTTCTACTCACAACACCCCATAATGACAACATGAAAAAATGTTTTTATTTGCTTTGTTTTTTTGCAAATTTATTAAAAATTATAAACTAAGAAATCGCATGTACATAAGTATTCACACCATTTGCTCAATACTTTGTTGATGCACCTGTGGCAGAAATGACAGCATTAATTCTTCTTGAATATGATGCCACAAGCTAGGCACACCTATCTCTGGGCAGTTTTGCCAATTCCTCTTTGCAGCACTTCCAAAGCTCCATCTGGTTGGATGAGGAGCGTCAGTGTACAGCCATTTTCAGATCTCTCCAGAGATGTTCAATTGGATTCAGATCTGGGATCTGGCTGGACCACTCACAGACATTCACAGAGTTGTCCTGTAGCCGCTCCTTTGGT
The DNA here is from genome assembly GCF_902500255.1 of Thalassophryne amazonica. Lineage (NCBI taxonomy): Eukaryota > Metazoa > Chordata > Actinopteri > Batrachoidiformes > Batrachoididae > Thalassophryne > Thalassophryne amazonica. The sequence goes on along the minus strand of NC_047103.1, from coordinate 41,314,179 downwards.
ATCTTGGCTTTGTGCTTAGGGTTATTGTACTGCTGAAAGATGAAACATCATCCCAGTCTGAGGTCAAGAGCACTGTGGAGCAGGTTGTCACGAAGATACCTTCATTTAGAATTAATCCAATGAAGTACATTAGTTCTCTTTCATAAAAGGCTGATCTCAAACTGGAAAAAGACTGTTGTTTTGACTGACATCCTGGTTCCAATTGGGGATGTCTCCGAAACCTCCCCCCGTCAGCCTCCACATTCCAGTAGAGTTAGCCTTACTTATAATGCAGTTTTCTTCAAAGGTGTTCTTGAAACGTATCAGTGAAATCCCAGTCCGAGTAACTTTTTGGACATTTTACCAGCCACGCGTCAAAACCAAAGATATTCCAGGCCAGGAGATGTTAACATTTCACATCCCTGGGACCAATTTTATTGCCTACATGTCTCCAAAATGCTCTTCAAAGCATTCCTGGGTCAAACCTTATCTACAAGACAAACTGGGTTCATCACCAGAGCTTCTCCTACAGGTTTTAACAGTGGGGAAAAAACTGAACCACTTTGTGTTGTAAAGAACCTTATTTTATCCACAATGCTATGATGTTTATCTTGTGTGTATAGTTAAGCAAAACACTATTTGCATGTATCCAGTTTAACCTGACGTTTTCTTTTATAACTTGGTGTATGCTAAATGTGATTCTTGAATTATTAATGCTTTGGCATGGTGAAATGTTTTAATCAATGGTTTGTGGAAGAAGGTATTCAAAACTCATCATATTTTGGTGTAGATAAAAGGAGCCTAAGAACAAAATGTATGTCAATATACTCTATTAAATGTCTTTAATTATGTGAATTCCACTGACTCTCTCTGCATGAGTGAAATCACAAACCAAATGGGCGGAGCTTACTGACATAGACTCCACTCTAAAAGCCAAAAACAGTCATTCACTCTCATTTCACCTTTACCCTCTCGTCTGTTCCCACTTTTATGCACTCTTTTACAAGCGCTTACTTTTCTTTGTGGCCAAACAGGCCCCATTAGCTAAAAGCTACCACGTGGTTGCTTTATCTTTACATTCTGTTAATTCAGTACTTTGTAACTTTTGATGGCCTAACTTTTTAAGGCTTGTCAAGTTTGCCACTTTTATTGACATCTTCCTACCAGGATTTTTTCGAATAAGAGCGAATTTACAGAAAAATGTATTTTCCTTAACTTTATAATGTTGCTTTCAAGCCTTTAACTTTTTCTAAGTTTACATAGACGTTTAATCCGGTCCCACAAGTTTTTGAGGACACCAGAGTACAATTTTTAACAAACATCTAAACCTTCATCCTTGGGTCAACTGGAACCAGCTGACAGACCCCCAGAAGCATCAGTCTGTCCTGCCAGCAAACCAAGCCGAAGCCACATCTGGTATCACTGGGGAAAACCAGCGGTTCAACCCTAGAACCAGGCAAACTTGGGCCGAACCTGGCCCATCAAAGACCGAAGCTGATCAGATCGTTATCATCGCTCAGTGATCCATCAGATTTAGCACGGCTTTGTTAAGTAGTACAAGGTGGCTACATTCATCTTTCCCTCAATCCTGACTAGTCTCCCAGTTCCTACCACTGAAAAACATCCCCACGGCATGATGCTGCCACCACCATGCTTCACTGTGGCAATGGTGCCTGGTTTCCTCCAAACATGACTCCTTGCATTCATGCCAAAGAGTTCCATCTTTGTGTCATCAGACCAGAGAATGTTGTTTCTCATGGTCTGAGAGTCCTTCAGGGGCCTTTTGGCAAACTCCAGTCAGGCTGCCATGTGCCTTTTACTAAGGACTAGCTTCCGTCTGGTTACTGTACCATACAGGCCTGAATGGTGGATTGATGCAGAGATGGTTGTCCCTCTGGAAGGTTCTCCTCTCTCCACAGAGGAATACTGGAGCTCTGACAGAGTGACAATTGGGTTCTTGGTCAACTCCCTGACTAAGGCCCTTCTCCTCTGATCACTTAGTTTAGACAGGTGGCCAGCTTTAGGAAGAGTACTGGTGGCTCTGAACTTCTTCCATTTACGGATGATGGAGGCCATTGTGCTCATTGGGACCTTCAAAGCAGCAGAAATGCTTCTGTACCATTCCCCAAATTTGTGGCTCAAGCCAATCCTGTCTCTGAGGTCTACAGACAATTCATTTGACTTCATGCTTGATTTGTGCTCTGACTGTCAACTGTGGGACCTTTTATGTAGACAGGTGTGTGACTTTCCAAATCATGTTCACTCAACTGAATTTACCCCAGGTGGACTCCATTTAAACTGTAGAAACATCTCAAGGATGATCAGTGGAAACAGGATGCTGTGAATACTTATATTCAAGTGATTTGTTAGGTTTTTTTTGTTGTTGTTTTGAATAAATTTGCAAAAATAAAAAAACAACTTTTTCACATTGTTATTATGGGGTACTGTGTGTTGAATTTTGATAATACTGGTTGTAATAAGGTTGTAACATAACAAAATCGGGAAAAAAGTGAAGCTCTGTGAATACTTTACAGATGCATTGTATGTCAGGGCGGGCAGGTGGCAGGCACCCGAATTGTCAGGACCCAAAATGCAAACTCTGACTCAGCTTGAATGTTGAAGAAATCATGGTCTTTAATACAGGCTCTGGTTCGGTACACAGGTGATCAGTCGGCGAAGCAGAAGTACAAACAGGGTCAGGCAAAAATGCAGTCTTGGGCAAGCAGGGTTCACAGGCACGAGCAGACACAGACATCATGGGGGAGGCAAAAGGCAAAGTCGAAAAATACAAAGCAGGATCAGGATACACGGCGAATCAAAAACAGGACTGGAAACAGAGCTGGTAAGTGCACAAAGACAACAAATGAGCAAGGGTGTGGTGGCTGGGTGGAGACTAAATAGGACAGGAGTTAACTAGGTGCACCTGAGGAACAATCAAGAAGGAGGCGTGGCTAGTGAACGAAGATATTTCATTGTGCAAGACAGTGAGGGAGGACAACTTAAGGTGCAGTGAAGAAAAGACAAAGATGTGAACAGGTGCACAGAGCGTGAGTGAAAGAAGACAAAGCAGACAGAGTTAAAGTGAGAGAAAAACATGACAGGTGCAGGATGTGAAGTGAACATAAATAACTGGGCGTGAGACAAGGACATGAAAGCAGGTGCAGGATGTGAAGTAGGAACAAGAGGCAAAAACAAAACTGAGCTACAACTGAATAGGAGTCAAACATGAACATGAGGACTAGACTAAACAAGAACTGGCAACATGGACTAGACTACAAGATGGAGCAAAATACTAAAATGACATTAAACAAAAACTGACTAAAGAAAACTAGGCAGTAATACCAACCATAAGAAGAAGCAGTGAACAAACAATAACCAAAACAAATCCTGACATAACAGTACAACAGATATTATAACCAAGAGGAACAAGTGATAACTAAATAAACAATGACTGACAACTAGAACAGAATGAAAGGCCAAAGTAAAAAGTAACAGAAAACAAAGTGACAAAACAGAGAATAACCATATGATGAAAATTAAATAAGTAGTGAATCATAAGAATAAAGTAGCAAGAAAAACATGACAGAAAAACACATGATGAAAATAATAACTAATAAATCAAAGCCACAGCAGACAGAAAACCATGAAAAGGGGAAAAATAAGGGCCTAACGCCCTGACCTGGCCCAATCCCTGACAGTACCCTCCCCCCATGCGGCCATCACCGGACGGCCGCAACAACCGAAACTGACATAGGGAGGGCGGTGGGGGAACCACCAAGGAGGCGGGCAGACAGGGACTCGGGTGACAACCAGGAGGACCAAACGGCAGGAGACCCCACGGATGACTGACAACTCGACCAAAATCGGGCCAGGGAACAAATGGGAGGAAAACAGGGTGACAAGCAGGAGCGGGAGGTCGGCCACATGGTGTAACCTGGTGCTTCGGAGGGTTAGAAATCCGGCATGCAGCCAGGTCTGAAGGGCAACCAGGAGGCCTAGGAGGGCGCCCAACCAAATCAGGGGACCGACTCACGGGGCCACTGGAGCCAGAGGAACGTACAGAAACACATGTGGAACCCTGAAGGGAGAGTACCAGGGACTTCAAGGAGGGGATTACAAAACAGACGTACCAAAGCAACTGATAAAACAACCACATGCACAACATTCCATCAACCCAATGAATTGGGAACATATAACTACTCACCATACCCCAATCCCGGAAGACAGTCTCCTCCAAGGAGCCCTGAAACCAGTTAGCTATGGTAGAAAGATGGTGTTTTAATGATTTAACTAGGGAGCTAAGGAGAGCACAAAAAGTGGGGTGACATGAGGCACTGAGGTGCTTAATCCCAAAATACAGAGAGTTGAACACCCCAATCCATCCATAGCGGTACAGGAACCTGAACTCAGACGTATTTGGACAACAAAGCAAAAGGTTATTGAATGTATTGTAGCATGCATTGACGACGAGCGGCCATGTAGCAAAAACAGGCCTGATCCACAACCCCAATACCTTCAGCATCCCATCATATGATTTGGACCCCAGCCCACGAAATGTGATCCCACCAAGAAAAGGGATCTGTTGCATTAAGGAGAGCAATGGATGGCGAATCCGCCATGGTACCTTGTCTAAGCAGGCAAGCCAGTCTAGGGGCCAGTATGAGGGTTCTACCCTCGAAAGTGTGCCATTAATACTCCTTAAACGACAATTAAGTCCAGAGGAAAACCTGAAGGATGAAAAGACTCTGTAGCCCATCAGTAAGTACACAGAAATCATTAGTAACTTTATAGACTTGTAAGAAATACTTCTCACATACAGATGTAGTGCTGTTAACAGATTCACTACATTTTCACAAGAAGAGCCTCTCAAGATCATACAAGGCGCCTTTAACAGGTCTTTCACAGCCACCCAGGCAAGGAGGTGGATTTGCATTAACCAGGAAAAAATGGTAAAGCTTTTTACTGACCCATTAACACAGTCTACTGAGGTTGCATGAAGGACGGACACTGGAGCTGGCTGCCAAAGATACGGAACTGCTGCTCTGTCTGTGCCGGGACCCCCCTCTGGAGCCGCCACTGGTGTATTCCCCACATGGCAGGTAGAGGAGGAGCTGACGAATGCCGATGAAGGAATTGATCCAGATGATTTGTGCAGCGTAGTGGGCATGGCTTGAAGTGAGCGCTTCAAGGAGGGCCGAGAAAGCTGCTCTGATGACGTCATCATTGTTGTCTGCGCTGAAGCGAAACTGGCGACCGTGCTCGTCGTCATGGTACTCACAGAAACTTTGGTCGGTGGTTCTGAAGAGAACTGTGCTGTCTGGATGAGCGGTGAGGGACTAACTGCCGGCTCCACAGGCACCATTGCAGAGACACTGAACTCGTGTGCTGCTCTTTGCAGCAGTGACATGGGCCTTCCTGATGGCTTGGCGGTTGATACAGGAACTGGAGACGGAATCGATGGTTCCGGAGAACCTTCCACCGTCAAGGGTTCAGGCAAAGTTGGAGCTTCGAGCTGTCGAGGCGCAGAGCTTGTCGGAGCCGGCAGCAGCTGATGTGGCCATAGCATGCGTGGAGAGGGAACGGGAGGAGGGAGCAGAGATGCCAATTTCAGTGTAGCACTCATCTGTGTAGACAGTCCTCCTGTCCAGGGCTGGTCTGTCGGTTCTGGAACTGTGGAGCAGCGTGGAGCCGGAACTGGAGATGCTTTCCTCTTTCGAGGCACTGGGACCAGCACTACGTTTCCCGGCTGAGGTGTGGAACCAGTGACCGGGATGCACGGTCCCCCTGGATCTGGCACTGTCAATGAGGACATCACTTGTCTTCTCTGTGGTGTTGATTCTGCTGGGGCATGGAATGTGACTGGATCATCAGACTGCATGGCCGGAACAGAGGGCAGAAGGTAAGCAGTTTTCTTGGGTGTTATGTCGTACCAAGGTGGAGCGAGGGCAGCGTCTGAGAGCGTTATGATGCGCGGCTCCTCACGACAGGTGGAAGTGAGCACGGCCTCAAACAAAAAGTCCATGGGGTCCTGAATACAGGGAGGAACCCAACCCTGCTCAAACTGCGTTTTAATGTTCTTAAGCTCAGGAAAATTGATTACCAGCTCAGGCTCGGCTAAAAAGATCTGATCAAGAGCTGAGAAAATTCGTTGTTGGTTCTGCTGACTCCGGCAGTCCTGATACTCAAAAAACAAGTCTTGAATCTTAGTGTTGTAGCCGTGTCCTGCAGTGCCTGACCTTCAGACTCTGATGATGCGTCGTCATCAATGTCCTCCCACTCGGCGTCGCTGTCAGAGAGCGGGAGGCTGGATTTCAGATGGCCTTCAGGCTGTCCAAGATGGAAGTTTCTCAACTGCAAAAAACTCATCTAGTTTTTCCAGGTCTGGGAAAAACCCATACAGCCAAGTATTGGCCTCAACAAGATCCAGGGCTTGGTTAAGATAGTCAAATCTTTTCTTAGGTGTGAACAGTCAAAGCAGAATTCAATTTCAGAAAAAAAATGTCTCTGATTAAGGCAAGGTTGTTGGCAGTGGCAACTGACATGGAGTTCGCTGGGTCCAATTTCTGGCTCGTTTGTTCTGTCAGGGCGGGCAGGTGGCAGGCACCTGAATTGTCAGGACCCAAAATGCAAACTCTCTGACTCAGCTTGAATGTTGAAGAAATCATGGTCTTTAATACAGGCTCTGGTTCGGTACACAGGTGATCAGTCGGCGAAGCAGAAGTACAAACAGGGTCAGGCAAAAACTCAGTCTTGGGCAAGCAGGGTTCACAGGCACGAGCAGACACAGACATCATGGGCGAGGCAAAAGGCAAAGTCAAAAAATACAAAGCAGGATCAGGATACACGGCGAATCAAAAACAGGACTGGAAAGAGAGCTGGTAAGTGCACAAAGACAACAAACGAGCAAGGGTGTGGTGGCTGGGTGGAGACTAAATAGGACAGGAGTTAACTAGGTGCACGTGAGGAACAATCAAGAAGGAGGCGTGGCTAGTGAACGAAGATACTTCATTGTGCAAGACAGTGAGGGAGGACAACTTAAGGTGGAGTGAAGAAAAGACAAAGATATGTGAACAGGTGCACAGAGCGTGAGTGAAAGAAGACAAAGCAGACAGAGTTAAAGTGAGAGAAAAACATGACAGGTGCAGGATGTGAAGTGAACATAAATAACTGGGCGTGAGACAAGGACATGAAAGCAGGTGCAGGATGTGAAGTAGGAACAAGAGGCAAAATCAAAACTGAGCTACAACTGAATAGGAGTCAAACATGAACATGAGGACTAGACTAAACAAGAACTGGCAACATGGACTAGACTACAAGACGGAGCAAAATACTAAAATGACATTAAACAAAAACTGACTAAAGAAAACTAGGCAGTAATACCAACCATAAGAAGAAGCAGTGAACAAACAATAACCAAAACAAATCCTGACATAACAGTACAACAGATATTATAACCAAGAGGAACAAGTGATAACTAAATAAACAATGACTGACAACTAGAACAGAATGAAAGGCCAAAGTAAAAAGTAACAGAAAACAAAGTGACAAAACAGAGAATAACCATCCATCCATCCATCCATCCATCCATTTTCTTCCGCTTTATCCGGAGTCGGGTCACGGGGCAGCAGCTCAAGCAAAGCTGCCCAGACCTCCCGATCCACACACACCTCCCCCAGCTCCTCTGGGGGAACCCCAAGGTGTTCCCAAGCCAGCCGAGAGATGTAGTCCGTCCAGTGTGTCCTGGGTCTTCCCCGGGGCCTCCTCCCAGTGGGACGTTCCCGGAACACAAAACATGACAGAAAAACACATGATGAAAATAATAACTAATAAATCAAAGCCACAGCAGACGGAAAACCATGAAAAGGGGAAAAAATAAGGGCCTAACGCCCTGACCTGGCCCAATCCCTGACATTGTATGTTTGCCATATGAAAGACATAAAATTTGCATCAAAATTCCAGATTATACTGGCCAAGTTACAATTAAACTCTAGTACAAGGACTGTAGACAGAAGGCTAAGAAAAAGAGTCTGCCATAGAGGAGGAGCATCTTAGTTTTATGCAAAACATTAAATGTGATGTTCTTATTGAGAAAGTACAGAAAAGACAGCAAGTCTCCTATACATCATGGTGTTTCTGGAACTGGAAACAAATTAGAGTGTGCACGGATAGTTCGGGACATGTAGAAGGGACAGAGGGCAAATTAACAACCAGTATCAGAGACAAGCTTCCTCTGTAAGATCTGACCCTTTTCAAAAGGGTCAGTCATCTACAACCCCAATTCCAATGAAGTTGGGATGTTGTGTGAAATGTAAATAAAAACAGAATGCAATGATTTGCAAATCCTCAACCTATATTCAATTGAATACACCACAAAGACAAGATATTTAATGTTCAAACTGATGGACTTTTTGTGTTTTTGTGCAAATATCTACTCATTTTGAAATGGATGCCTGCAACACATTTGTCAATCCTCAGATTCAGGACCAACAATATACATTTCATCTGGTCTGTGTGACAGCTGACTGGGTCTTTATCCTGACTAGGATTCTGGAGGGGTCATGGGAGTTTGTCCATGCAGTGCAAATGTCTTTTGTATACTTGTTGAAGACCTTTGTTCATGTCCCTTAGCGAATCTTAAAGGGGGTTACAGCTGTGTTTGCACTGTCAGGAGAACAATTCCATTCTCTGTGGGTGTTTGATTCCATGACGTTGTCACTGACGCTGTTTATGACATTTATGGTGAGAATCTTAAGGTACTGCTGAGAGTAATAGCATGTCCATTACGATGACCTTGGGATTGCACGTCTGGTTTTTACTATTATCAATTTCTTGGCTTTTTCAAACCATGTCTTTGAGTGCACTTTGGGTTGGTTTGCAGCTGAGTATGAAGCAGGCGGAATCAGAATTAGCTCCTCTGAGTCTGAGGTCATGGTACTTGGAGAGAGACCAGTAGATTGCTCCCTCTGGGATCGCACAGGGTCACCGCCTTGAGTGAAGGAGTTTAATCACTTTGGAGACTTGTTCATGAGTGACTGCAAAATCGAGTAACAAGCAATGACAATGACAACAAGCAGCACCAGCAGGAATGTGGACATTACATCCAGTTGTCATGGTGAAAATGTAGCTGAATCAGATGGTGGCACTTTCAATGTATCAGTTGATACATATTTCAAACCTTACCTGGTTATGATGTAATGTGGATGAAAAGAATGAGACTGGGGATACAAGGAGCCATTGAGCATCCTTTGCCTGATGGCAGAACTTGCTGTTATAGACAACGTTGGGTAAGGATACTTTGAAAAGTCATCAGTTGCCAATTACAGTACAAAACACAATACAATCAGACTGCTTTCAGATATACGAGGGCTGTCCGTAAAGTATAGGTCCTTTTTATTTTTTTCAAAAACTATATGGATTTCATTCATATGTTTTTACGTCAGACATGCTTGAACCCTCGTGCGCATGCGTGGGTTTTTCCACGCCTGTCGGTGACATCATTCGCCTGTGAGCACTCCTTGTGGGAGGAGTCGTCCAGCCCCTCGTCGGAATTCCTTTGTCTGAGAAGTTGCTGAGAGACTGGCGCTTTGTTTGATCAAAATTTTTTCTAAACATGTGAGACACATCGAAGTGGACATGGTTCGAAAAATTAAGCTGGTTTTCAGTGAAAATTTTAACAGCTGATGAGAGATTTTGAGGTGATTCTGTCGCTTTAAGGACTTTTCACGGTGCGAGACGTCGTGCAGCACTCTCAGGCAGCGTCATCAACCTGTTTCAAGCTTAAAACCTCCACATTTCAGGCTCTATTGATCCAGGATGTCGTGAGAGAACAGAGACGTTTCAGAAGAAGTCGGTTTCAGCATTTTATCCGGATATTCCACTGTTAAAGGAGATTTTTTTAATGAAAGACGTGCGGACGGGTCCGCGCGTCGGGACGCAGCCGACGCGGCGCGGCGGCACAGGAAAAACACCTCCGTGTTGATAACCATTTGTTAAAATCCAGTTGGCTTTTGATGGCTTTCAGTGGAGTGAGTATATGAGAAATTGTTTATCAGCTGGAGATGTTCCAACTTGTCCTCAAGGCTTCCAACAGAGGTGTTTTTCCTGTGGCGGAGCGTCGCGGCGGCTGCGAGCCGACGCTGCAATCCGCCCGCACGTCTTTCATTAAAAAAAATCTCCTTTAACAGTGGAATATCCGGATAAAATGCTGAAACTGACTTCTTCTGAAACTTCTCTGTTCTCTCACGACGTCCTGGATCAATAGAGCCTGAAATGTGGAGGTTTTAAGCTTGAAACAGGCTGATGACGCTGCCTGAGAGCGCTGCGCGACGTCTCGCACCGTGAAAAGTCCTTAAAGTGACAGAATCACCTCAAAATCTCTCATCAGCTGTTAAAATTTTCACTGAAGACCAGCTTAATTTTTCGAACCATGTCCACTTCGATGTGTCTCACAGGTTTAGAAAAAATTTTGATCAAACAAAGCGCCAGTCTCTCAGCAACTTTTCAGACAAAGGAATTCCGACGAGGGGCTGGACAACTCCTCCCACAAGGAGTGCTCACAGGCGAATGACGTCACCGACAGGCGTGGAAAAACTCACGCATGCGCACAAGGGTTCAAGCATGTCTGACGTAAAAACATATGAATGAAATCCATATAGTTTTTGAAAAAAATAAAAAGGACCTATACTTTACGGACAGACCTCGTATATATATATATATATATATATATATATGATCATTTTTTAAAGATTTCATGTTTTTTTTTTTTTTATGGTTTTGTGGTGTAATGACAGTTTTGCCCCCCCCCCCCCCACACACACACAATGACAATAAACACTATTCTATTATATTCTAATTGCAATACTTTGGATTGACTTCAAAGTCAGTTACTAAAAATGATGCACTTCATACAAAAACTGTTTAGAAAATGGATGATGGTTAGAAATACTTTTCTTTAATTTATGATTTAATTTATAGTTTATAGTTTAGATTTTTAAAAATGGTTCTGTCCATTTTTAGTATCTAATGCATCATTTTCATTGATTGTTTTTTTCATTCAAAATTATTCATATTATGTGTTATGTAATCAAAACGTATCTGGAATGTATTGTATTTCATAGGTTTCAAGATTGGCCCAGAGAATATACTGAATGAATACTGTATGTGACCTTGAATGGAAACACTATGAGAACCCGCAAAGAGGAGCTGGGATATGTCACTGGGAGGAGAAATATCTGGACTATTTTACAATTAGCTACAGTGACGGCAAACTGGCCCTGGATAAGCAGTGGAACTTTTTCAGCCATGTTGTATGTGAAACGCAAGATCTACTGCCTATAACCAGATAAATGTAATTGGCCAGTAATATTTTAAGCCATGAAAAAAACTTGTTGAATATGCTGCACAAAGGGCAAACTGTTGAGCACTTTACAAAATTAAAGAGCATCTGGTGATGTCAGCTAATTTACTGAAAGATGCACACAACGAAATAATGTTAAAAATATTTATTTATTTATTTATTTATTTATTGTGCTCAATGATCCTAATGTCACAACATATAAATTTTACAGTCTTCCTTAAAATAACTTGGAGATAAACTTGGGTCTGGCCAGTCACTGTTTTAGTACTTCTTTTTGACAAAAAGGACATTGTGTAGATGAAATTTTCTAACACTTCAGTGCAATGTCATCCTCTACAAATTATATATGTTAAATAATTATTAGATTAATCATACTTGTCAGAATCCTGGTGTTTTGTCCTGTATCCAGGTTTTAGTGATCATTTAGTAGCTACTTCTCTAGCGTTTAAAAGTTATTTCCTTAGCATTCACAGCATGTTCTGTAAGTGTTCAGAGTTTGATTATTTAGTGCTCAGTTTATTTATTAAGTGTATGCTGTTCCAGTTAAATTCTGTTTTAGTTACACTTTGGACACATTAGCTATAAACGACAGCAACACGTAGTTGTCTTTGTTGCTTGATGGGCGGTCCTGGGGCGTGCCCACGACATCTCTGTAAGATGTCAAAATATGAGAAACATCTTACATTTATACAGAAACACAGCTGTTTAAGAGCATTTTCCGCCATCTTGGATTATTATGTTCAAGCAAACAACCAGCTGATGTCACGCTGCCTATTCACTCTGATTGGCAGTCACCATGTCATGTCACTCAGCATTTGCATAAAATAGACTTCAGGTCTATTTTGGCCCCACCTACCTGATGGCAGAGCAACCATTGTCTATTGCTGCTGCAAAATGGCCACTCTCATTGAAAATGAAGAGCAAGTCATTGTTTTGCCTCTGTCTGTGTCCCAATTCAGTGGCTGCACATTTCAAAGTCTGTGATTGTTGGACGGATATGCCATAATTGGCATGACTAGGCTGTCTGAGTTCAAAGGCTGCTTGTGAAGCAGGTGACATGTGCAGCCTTCTTTCCCCCCAAAATGAGGCATACAACAGATGTATCCTTCACTTCCCCAACAATCCCATCAGTCAGTCAGTTCTGGAATTGTCAAGGCAAGGGGAAATTTGGCCAAAGGCCAAATATTTGGGAGAGGTAATTTTGTTGATTTCTACCATACTTGGTACGTCAGTGAATGCTGGACTAAAAATTACCCTTAAATAATTGATTTTGGCAAAGAGCAGTGGCTAGACATTGCTTGGAGCCGGTCTAGAATGGAGAAGTAAGCCGTCTCTTTCCCTCCACAAGTCTGGGTGCTCACCTTTGGCAAAGGCCTTCTTTGGCTGGGGTTATTGCGTGCATGCTCACCAATCTGCAATGGCAGCATAGTGACTTAGTGGTTAGCACTGTTGTCTCACAGTAAGAAGGTCATGGGTTTAATTTCCCACCTCTAGCTTTTCTGTGTGGAGTTTGCATTTTCTCCCCGTGTTTGTGTGGGTGCTCTGGTTTCCTCCCCATTTAAAGACATGCAGGTTAGGTGGATTGGAAATTTTATAATTGTCCAGGTTTCCCTTGCAAAAGAGGTCTTAATCTCAATGGTTAAATAAAGATTAAATAAATTTTGGAGTGTACCCAACAACAAGACCAGGGTATGTCTCAAAACTACTTCCAAGGATGCTGGCAGCAGGGACCCTCTAGGTCAATGGCACATCACTGGATAACATGTGGTAGAACCCTATAGTTGGTCAACAGATGCCATCACCGGACAGGATTACTGCTACTGCGAGGCAACCTCCATGTCTCCCAAGTCTGTGACACACCTGCGCACCACTTGACACTCGACCTAGAGGACGAGAGAGGTAAAGCAGTGGGGGCACAGCACCGCTTGCCTTAATTACCGTGCAAGGCATTTACGTTATGTCATCATTTTTGCAGAGGTAAAGGTGAAAGCATTTGACTGGGACCAAATGTGGTGCACACTTTGGTGGATTCCAAATTGCCCAGGCGAGGTCGGCCAGCGGTCAATCTTCTGGGTGAAAGTCAAGATCACTGGGGTCAAATGTCAGCTTGCTGTCACCCTTACTGTCGTCATGACAATGGGCACTGTTGCTGAGTTCAAGAAAAAGTGAAACATTATGTTTGTTCATATTTTGACCTTGCAGTTATATAATCATTTACACACACACACAAGCTGATATTGTTCATGCTGCAGACTGAACTGAGACAAAAAAGTTTCTTATGTATGTGGAGCAGGCCCACACATGACTCAGGTTCATAGACAAAACAAAAACAATTCCAGACAAAATAAACCTTTCTTGAAAGCATTGTTAACTAGCTGAGTAACCTGCAATTCCCTTTTTGCTGAAGCCATGTGTGCACATTTCAGGACCCAACACAACTGATTTCTTTTTTAGATGTCCAGGAGGAACAAGAGAACAGTGATTTAGAACCAGATGAGGTGTCAGAAGAAGATGTGGAAGAATACAACCCACAGCACAATGCATCATCTTTAGATGAAAAGAAATCCCCCAAGCTAAAAGAGACATTTTTTGTCAAAGAACGGGAAAATAACATTGTACCTGTCACTGTGTAATGACCTAGGCAGGAGAAACTGTGCTTGCAGTACTTTTAGCAAGGATAATAATAGTAATGATAAAAAAAACCTCTTTTCATAAACAAAACGACAGGTGTGTTGTGATTTAAAAAACGAGGTGGCCACTGATTAAATAGCCATTGTGCACAGTGAAGTGGAAAATGCAGATATTCATATAGTTTGTGATGAATGACAGGTTTGTTTCTTCATGTGAAATGCAGTTGTGGTTGGATGTTTATATACACTCATCATGGGCATGAATGTCATTGTAATATTGGGCTTTTCATGATTTCTTTGAACTATTGTTTTGCTCCAGTGGACTGACTGTACAACATGCATCATTAATAACTAAAAAACAAGAATTGGGTGGACAAGTTTGAATTTATTTTGGCTGTTCTGTAATCCACTGGGTCAAAAATATACACACAGACTCAAATATATACATACACCCCAACTAATATTTGGTTACCATATTTTCCGGAGTATAAATCACACTGGAGTGTAAGTTGCACTGGTTCAAAAATGCCCTCTTCAAGAGAAAAAAAAAGTATATGAGTCACACCGGAGCACAAGTCACATTTATCACTTCATGCAAGAAGAAGAAAAAAGGATTAATCACTGTGTTTGTTGTGTGTGTAGTTGTGTTTGTGTGGTTCTATGTCTGGGTCTTATGGTATGTGTCCATTCTCCTTGTGTGTGTTCATGTCAGCGTCTGGTTGTCCTGGTTCTTGTTTGTTCACGTAGCTTCTTCTGTCTAGAATTCATGGTCATGTTCCCCTGTCCCGAACTGTCAGCTGTGTGTGTGGCCCCCTGGTGTGTGTCTGCTGTGTTCATTCCCCTGTCTCAGTCATTCATTCATTCATTCATACTCTGTACGTTCCTCTGTCCCGTAGTCCTCAGTGTCCCAGTGTCCCTGCCCTTGAGTTCACACGTGGTGTCACCACGCTTGTTATTATTTGTATTTGTGTTAGATTTTGTTACTTCTTCTGTTGTATTTTTTTGCGACTGTGGTACTTATTGATATGTCTTATTTTCTATTTATTCTTAAACTCCGGTTTTATTTTCAATCACCTTATGTTCAGTTAGATTTCACGTGCAATTCTCCTTCCTCTGTTTCCTTAGTGTTTGCACCTGTCACTCATTACTTTATTCAGTATTTGAACCCTCTCTCTTTCGCATTTGTTTGCCGATTGATTCTCACTATCTCGCTGATTCTTGTGGTTCTGACGTGTGTCTCTTCGTATTTCCTAATTGACTAACATTATGTTAGTCAAATTAAATTGTCTGCCATTATGTGCAGCTTGCTACCTAGCTAGCTTGCTAGCTGGGACTGGTGTGAGGCTAGTGTGAAGTTTGTCCGCCTGTGAGTGCTTTGTGACGGTTGAGGAGATCAGCAGCACCCGCTGCTCGGTAGGGACAGCAACTGTGATAGAAGTCAGAAAGAGTGATAGAAGTCAGTCTCCAAACACAAGCAGCTACAAAAAAAACCCACCAGAAATAGAAGCTCGATTTGTCGCTAGTCGTTTTTAACAAAGAAAATGCCGCTTAGAGGATTAGGAAAGTCTCCGGTTCAACTCAGAACAGAATGAAAATTAAAAAATGCTCCCACGTATGTTTACACCAAAAGATCGCTGATTCACTCATTTCGCTGTCAATCAAAAAGGGATTCAGCCTCAGACAGATCATCCAATCATCATGCAGAAGCTGAGCATCCGGGCCAGCCCACTGCCCCATAGACCCCCAGACACGCTGAGCGTCTGATGGGCGGGACAAAGCCCAGCATTTATCCAATGACTCGTCTCGTTTCGCTGCAGTCTTTGTGTCACTATTGAACTCTGTGATCAGCGTCCACACTGTTTAAAGCACTGTGAAGCTGCGGGTTTGAGTGAGAGGAAAGCCGCGTCGTTACCAGTGATAAGAAGCTAATTCTGAACAAAAGTTGAGCGAGTTGTAGCGCATATTTAGTCAATGACATGTACACACAACAGTAGTATATATTTGATCACTTATTTTTTGACATTTTAGGGGAAGCTGAGCTTCCCTTGCAGTCTTAGAGCAATCGCCTCTGACTTGACCAAATGTTAAGACAACACAAGGGTTACGCTGATCCTGCACTGGCATCTCAGTCTCCTGTGAGTTTGGAGATGAATTGAATTGAATTGATGTCATTATATTCTCATAGATTTGACAACATTTTTTTTTTCAGAGAACCCCTGTAATGAAGTAATGTTTATTTCTTTGCTCTCTGCCTCGGGCAGAATCCTAATTTTGATATTAAATCTAAAGCAGAATGCAGGGATAGAAAATGTAAATATGGCAATCGTGTGATATCTCTGCAAGCAGACGTGCTACTGTCTGTTGTTCAATTACACATTCAGCTGGATTACTGCTACCTTTAAACTTGCTGGGTTTAAATGTAGAGTTTGTTCTCTGCATATGAAGTAAACGGCCCATGAAACTGCTTATCATGGCCCCTGGTGCTTTTAGGGTTCAGCTAAGTGTGTATTTTTAGCCAATCAGACTGACTCATGCATACAAACACACAACTCTTCCTTAAACCCCCAAACAGAAGTTCTTTAACTACATAAGGATATTGTGCACACACAAAGAAGTACAAAAGATACACTCAGGAAGAAATTCCATGATAGAGCTGATGCAACTTCAACACAGAGCTAAAGTAATGATGTGATTTAATGCTGCAGCTGGCCTGATGTAATTCCATAGGCAAAGGCTATACTCCCAACCGTTGGGCAGATAAGTATAATGTCTTACCTTATTCACCCAACCGTTGGGCAGATAAGTCATACATTGAACATTACATGCACAACAGTTGGGCAGATAAATATAATGTCTTATTTTATTCACCCAACCGTGATCGTGTATTTGACATATTTTGTGCATCTAAACAACGTTTTTTACATCATTTTTTAAGGCTCTATTGTGGCGTATGTGTAACACATTTAACGCCGCTGTCTTTAATTACTGTGAAAACACCGCAATGAATGAAAACAGACAAACTTCATAAGCATTTTGAACAGAATCCTGTTCACAATGACGAAACAGTTTTTGAACAAAATGCTGCTTGTTGGCTGTAAGATGATGTTAGTTTGACACTGTTCCTTGGGTGTGATCAGCCAAACAGAACCGCTTTAGATCACAGCTCCTCCGCGGGCTGCAAACCCTCTCGCAGCCGGCAAGAAAATATCCGGCTTTTTTCCCTCCCACGTTGAAACCGGCAGTGAGCTTACAAGCGCGCTCATTGGTTGGTTGTGGTTGGGCTCACGTATTTACTTTACTGACCCAACGGTTAGGCATATAGCCACTCCAAATTCGATAATAGAGCTGATGTAACTAGATTACAGACTTGATGTAACTATATGATAGAGCTGATTTAACCTTGTGACACAGCTAATTTAACCCAGTGATCAGTCTGATTCAACTCCATGATAGAACCGATCTATCTCCATGATGGACCTAATTTAACCCTAAGATAAGCCTAATGTAACTTCATGATAGACAAAATTTAACTGCAACACAGAGCTGAAGTAACCCTGTGATAAAGCTTATTTAATCCTGTGACTGACCTTATGTAATTCCATGACAGACCTGATTTATCCATATTATAGAGCTGTTTTAACACTATGATGATGTTGATTTAACACTATGATGGAGATGTTTCACAGTTTAAACTTACTCTGCTCTATCATGGTGTTAAACCAAGCTGATCAAGTTTTATAGAGTTAATTTAACACTTAAATAGGGCTGCTGTAACAGTATGACAGAATTGACTGAACACTGTTTTGACTAGGGCCATATATCTCTGCATAAACTAGATGCAACTCAGCTCCCCTCTCACATAAAAACCT
Organism: Thalassophryne amazonica; assembly: GCF_902500255.1. NCBI lineage: Eukaryota > Metazoa > Chordata > Actinopteri > Batrachoidiformes > Batrachoididae > Thalassophryne > Thalassophryne amazonica. The sequence continues at coordinate 41,296,345 of NC_047103.1, read as the reverse complement.
CCACAGAAAGACACTTTCTTCACCTAAAGTCCTAAAAAGAGGTTTTTCACGCTAGACTCAAAAGAAAACAACTCACTGAAGGATTAATATCAGTCCACTGATTATTGCAAAGTTTTTGGTTGAAATCAAATCAGCATTACGCTTTTCACATTTCTGCCAGATAAATACAAAATCCAGCTATGGAACAAGTGTGACCCCTGTTGGACGATTTGGGAAGGGCAGGTGACCGACTCCTGCAGACTTAAAAGTGTAACCGGGTGATTCTTTAACTATGGGCACTATTGGCCTTGTAAATGTAATTTCCACCACACCATTGTCTTACAGTACAAAGCGCCTTGGGGCAACTGTTTGTTGTGATTTGGCGCTATATACATGTGCTCTGATGTCACTGTTTATCTCCATAGAAACTACCCAAACAATCTTTCATGCAAACTGTTTAAAGGGACATTACAGTGTTGTGGTGGAAATTACGGCAATAGTGTGGGACAACTACATTTTGTTTAAAAAAAAAATCACAACAGTTGTATGACATTGAATACCCCAATTATGTTTTCATTATTTTACTGATATTTTATTCAGAGATATTTTAAAACATTTGAAAAAAAACGTTTTTTACCATTCATTTTTATCATTGAAGATCAAAAGTCTGGGTGTGGGACAAGCACAAAACCGCAATATTTGCATATAATGATGCTGAAAAAAGGTGAAAAAGTCATCATAGACTACTAGAACAAATTTCTTAAAACACTTTCATTGTAAAGATAACTATAAAAGTGTGAAATTTCCCCTTTTTTCTGTTTTTCATACAATATGATCAAAGGACATAATAAGTGCCCGTAGTCTAAGAATCACCCAACCACGTTTAAAAGAAAATTTCATTGTATTGTTGTAATAAAAAAAGAGAGAAAAGAAAATCACGTGACTCTTTTCATTTCATGCATGATACCTTATGCATACCATGCATACCTTACTGAATATTCATGAAAGTATTATATTTGATGTATTATATTCTGCTCATTGGAGAACGTTTACTTATATGTGTGTGTGGTATATAATTCCAGGTAAACCGGTTACAAGATTTATTCTACAGGACTTGTTCAGGTTTTGAAGTGGGAATTTTGGAGCCACGCTGATTTATATATATAAAACGAGGTGAAGGAAACTCCAGATAACAGATAACTTTTGCAACTTTTGTCAAGTTAAACGCGCCGGTGCATTTAACTTCCTTTTTCCGAATTTTCAAATTAAAACCTTTTTCTTCTTCAAACTCCAAATTCCTTTCACGAACATTTTTCTTCTAAAGTCAGCTATTTTTGCAGAGTTTTGATTTGGCCAAGCTTCCAAAAAGACGACTACGAAAGACGAATTTTTGATAGAGAATAAAGACACTCAAACCTTTATTCTGGTAAGCCAGACTCCAGAGCGCTGCAGAGAAAAACATCCAGGTCAGCTGAGACATTCAACAGCGACTTGAACCGCTGCCGCAAAATCACAGCACAATAACAGCGATCGTCCGGCAACCGACGAAATCGAGCGGGTCGGACCAGCAGAGCCTCTTTGTCAAGGTCCCTGAAGAAGCTGTGTGGCAGATGGAGCGTCAACTGAATGGAGATGATTCCAGCATCAGACCTCACGGAGACCAGCTGCACTGCGCGCAAGTAAGACCGGGCTATATTGTCAGATAAATAGTGGCTTTATTTAACTCTATTCAAAATCATTAATCTTCTCTCAAGTTAATAAATACCAAAGTAATCTACCTGTTAAATTAGGATGAATCTTACTCCTAAAACTCTGCCCCAGCAACAGCGCTGTCAGCCGAGCCAGCTGCCGCTAGCGTCCCCACAGTAGCATTAACACCTCAGCATCAAGAACCTTTCCTTTGTCACCCCGACCCTTACACCGATTCAGTAGATACAGTAAATGTGCTTCATTCCTGCTTCAATGTTCACTTGTTTTCTCTCAAAGACCATCCATGTACACCACAGATAAAGATAAAATATCTTATCTGGTTAGCTTGCTTCGGGGGAGGCCCTGGAGTGGGCAACCGCGTTATGGGAGCAGCAGTCATCAGTGTAGCCGGTTTAAGCAGGAGTTCCAGGTGGTTTTTGATCTTCCCATGCGGGGGCAAGTGACCTCCCAGCGATTGTTGGCCCTCAAGCAGTAGAACTGTAGTGTGGCGGCATACTCCATTCCTCCATTCCACATTCCTGTGGTCGAATTACCCTCCCCTAACCAGGTTTCAGTACTTAACGGCACTCTGCTCCCCGTGATAACTCATCAGACTGTTCCTGTCTCATTGCTAGTTTCCGGTAATCATAGTGAGTCAATTCAATTTTTTGTTTACACATCCACTCCACCAACTGTTTTAGGGCAGCCCTGGTTATTATTACACAATCCGGACGTTGATTGGCCGACCGGGTCCATTTCCCGGTGGAGCGAATCTTGTCACCTCCGTTGTCTCCGTTCGTCTGTTCCACCCACCCAGAAGTCCAGGGAGTCAATCATTCCTCCCATAGACCTCTCTGTAGTTCCTAATGAGTACCTTGACCTCCAAGAAATCTTTAGTAAGAGCTGTGCGCTATCATTGCCTCCTCACTGACCGTATGACTGCTCCATCGATTTGCTTCCAGGCGCAGAGCTTCCTTCCAACCGCCTGTACAATCTGTCGCGCCAGGAGAGGGAAGTGATGGAGCAGTATATTCAAGACTCCCTGGCAGCAGGTCTTATTCGTCCCTTCTCCTCACCCTTAGGGGCAGGCTTCTTTTTTGTGGGGAAGAAGGACGGGACCCTCCGTGCCTGTATTGATTTCCGTGGATTAAATGCCATAAATGTTCGTAACCGGTATCCTTTGCCTCTATTAGACTCCGCATTTGACTCTCTGCAGGGAGCAGCCATCTTTTCCAAACTAGATCTTAGAAATGCTTACCACCTAGTGCGTATCAAGGAGGGAGATGAGTGGAAGACTGCCTTTAACACACCCTTACGGCATTTTGAATATCTCATTATGCCCTTCGGTCTCACTAATGCTCCCGGCATCTTTCAAGCCCTGGTTAACGATGTCCTCCGTGATTTTCTTAATCGTTTTGTTTTTTTCTACTTTTTTCTATCTTTTCTAAGAACCTGCCAGAACACATTCAAAATGTCCGTCTAGTGTTAAAACATCTCCTTGAGAATAGCCTCTTCGTTAAAGTTGAGAAATGTGCCTTCCATCAGAACTCTGTGTCCTTCCTAGGATTCATATTTGAACACAATCAGATTAGACCAGATCCAGCTAAAGTCTCTGCCGTAGTGAAATGGCCGACTCACTCCAATGGCAAACAACTTCAACAGTTCCTAGGATTTGCTCATTTTTACCATCTCTTCATACGTAACTTTAGTCACGTAGCTGCCCCTCTCCATAAACTCACTTCTTCCAAGTCCACTTTTCAGTGGTTCACTGCAGCCGAACGAGCTTTTCAGTCCCTTAAACGTAGGTTTACCACTGCTCCTGTCCTCATTCAACCCGATCCAGACCACCAGTTCGTCGTGAAGGTCGATGCCTCTGACATCGGGATCAGGGCCGTTCTCTCCCAGCAGGCGGAGGGTGACAACCTATTCCTTGTGCTTTTTTCTCCCGGCGGCTCTCTCCTGCTGAGTGCAACTACGATGTTGGTGACCGGGAACTCTTGGCTGTGAAGGACCCGCTGGAGAAGTGGAGATGCTGGCTGGAAGGTACGTCAATTCCATTTGTTGTTTGGACTGAACATAAAAACCTGGCTTACATTCAAAACACTAAGAGACTCAATTCCAGACAGGCCAGGTGCTCCTTATTTTTTGGTCGATTTAACTTCACACTCACCTACAGACCTGGTTCCAAAAATGTAAAACCCAACGCCTTGTCCCGCCAGTTTGCTCCTGAGGACTATTCCCCTACACCAGACTGCATCCTTCCCAGCCACATGGTTGTAAGCCCCCTCTCCTGGGACATTGATCGAGTCATCCGGGAGGCCCAGAAAACTCATCCTGACCCTGGAGGGGGACCTCCCGGCCACCTGTTTGTGTCTCCCTCAGCCAGATCTGATGTCCTACAATTCGTTCATTCCTTTAAATTCTCCTGTCATCCCGGAATTCATAGAACCATACACCTTGTTCAGCAGCACTTCTGGTGGCCATCTCTCCAAGCAGATACCCGTGAATTTTTCAATGCCTGCACCATCTGCGCCAGAAATAAGTCCTCTCACCAACAGCCATCTGGTCTTCTTCGTCCGCTTCCCACACCTAGTCGACCATGGTGGGAGGTGATGGTCTAGTGGCTAAGGTGTTGGGCTTGAGTCCAGAAGATCATGGGTTCAAATCCCCACCTGACTGGAAAATCACTAAGGGCCCTTGGGCAAGGCCTTTAATCCCCTATTGCTATATAAATGCAGTCCATGGTCCCACAACTGCCTGGATTTTGTCACTGGATTACCTCCCTCAAGTGGAAATACAGTCTTCCTGGCCCTGCCCAAGTTACCCTTGGCGCTGGAGACTGCAAACCTCCTGGTCCACCATGTGTTCCGGCTGCATGGCATCCCCCTGGACATAGTGTCGGATCGAGGCCCCCAGTTTACATCTCAGGTCTGGAAGGCCTTCTGCGCAGCCTTGGGGGCTTCAGTCAGTCTCTCATCTGGAATCCATCCCCAGACCAACGGGCAGGCGGAGCGGGCTAACCAGGAATTGGAAGCCGCCCTTCGCTGTTTCACATCCTTCCACCCATCTTCCTGGAGTACTCACATACCATGGGTTAAGTATGCACATAATTCCCAGGTGATCTCAGCCACCGGCCTGATGCCATTTGAGTGTTCTGTGGGTTATCACCCTCCTCTGTTCCCTGTTCAGGAATTGAACCTCTCAGTGCCTTCAGTCCAGGTCCACCTGTGGCATTGTCAACGTGTCTGGCAGACTGCACACTCCGCCCTTCTCCAGACGAGGGAGAGGACTATTCACCATGCAGACTGGCATCGTGCCCTGGCCCCCCACTATCGGCCTGGCCAGAAGGTCTGGTTATCCACCAAGGACGTGCCTCTTAAGGCAGCTACCAAGAAGCTGCCTCCTCGATTCCTGGGTCCGTTTGTTATCTAGAAGATTGTCAACCCTGCAGCAGTTAGGCTCAAATTGCCTCGGACCCTCAGGATCCATCCTGTCTTCCAGGTGTCTTGTATTAAACGAGTCTGTTCCAGCACCTTGTGCAAGCCAGCCATTCCCCCTCCTCCCGCCTTGACTGTGGATGGCCATCCTGCCTGGACGGTGAGCCGCATCCTCGACGTTCTTCGCCGAAGCCAGGACTTCCAGTATCTGGTGGACTGGGAGGGGTATGGCCCGGAGGAGCGTTCCTGGGTCTTGCGGGGCCTTATTTTGGACCCTTCCCTCATCTCTGACTTCTATCGTGCTCGTCCGGGTCGGCCTGGTAGGTCGCCTGGAGGCTACCGTTGAAGGGGGGGTCCTGTTGTGCTGTCTTTGTTGGCTGCTGCTTGCTGCTGGATCTGCCTCACTACCCCTCCCTTCCTGTCTCTGCTGAAGCCACCTGTGGAACTGATTGGATTCACCTGTTCACACTCATCAACCACCTGTACAAATACTGCTTCTCTTCACGCTCTCAGATGCCGGAAACTACAGTTGTCTCCATGTTTCCTCTGCCTCGTATCTGCAGCATTTTTTGTCCTGGCTTCTACGCTGTGAACTAACTCAGTGTTTCTTGTGTTCCCAGTGCTCCTGGTTCTGTTGCCACCTGTTCCTGTTCTGAGCTGGTTCCGGATGAACAGTGTGTGACGTTCCTGCCTCCTGTGTGCTCCAGCAGTCTCTCCTTTCTTCAGCGCCTGGCTTCCCGGTTTAAACTATCTACAATACTTATCAATAAATATATTGATATTAATATATTAATATATTTTTGTACTTTGGCCTGTCTTCTGCATTTTGGGTCCAACAAACTGTCCTGTGGGTTTTTCCCTAACACTCAGAGGCTGATCACCTCCACATCACACTGCACTGATGCACAAATTCATTCAAAAGGAGCCACAGCCAAATACTGAGTGCATAAATGAACATACTTTTTAGAAGTTAGATAGTTCTGTATTACAAATCCTTTTTTAAACTATCTTCTGAAATATTCTAATATTTTTGAGATATACATTTTCAACTTTTTGGAGCTGTGGGCCCTAATTATCAAAAAATATATATTTAAATAAATATGACTGAAACATTTTAGTTTCTATGTACTGAAATTAGAATATGTCAAATTTTCACTCTCTGAAATACCTGACCAAAAATATTGAACTTTTTCACGATATTCTAAGTTTTTGAGATGCACCAAGGCTGGGTTATAGCCAGGAAGTCAAAAGACAACAGACGAGGCATTCAAAGGTGAGGCAGAGCTCGGTTCATCAAACAGGCTCAAGCTCAAGGACAGGCGTCAAGCAGAGAAGAAGGCTAGGCAGGCGAAGACCACAAATACAACATAATGCTAAAATATCCTCGGCTGCATAAGCATAAAAACAGGAAACAGAATGTGACCTGTTGACCTCTTAAAATAGGTCAAGGTTAGCCATCGTTGAACTTATCCAAGGTCTGTGTCCCAAGAATGCTCCCTATGAATTTGAAGACCCTGGTAGTAATAGGATTGGACTTATGCTGAGCACAGACAGATGGACGGACGGCTGGACAGACGTACGGGTGGATGCAAGGCCTTCACAATACCCGATGGCCATATTTTGGCCTCAGGTAAAAGCCAGGAGAACCGAAAAGAAAATACTGCAGAGTTGAACACGAGGGAATGACTCAATCTGGTGCTCTTTTCAGTTAGAGAGCTCCTTATGAAGCCCAGCCAGCAGCCAATCAGAGAGCAGGCAGAGGCAGGCCACAACACACCATCCCAAAAGAAATTCAATAATATCATTAATAATGCAGATGTTTTTTTTTTGTTTTTGTTTTTTTTTTTTCAGAAGACCCATAAGACCCAAGCATAGATGTGATCTGGTTTCTAAAAGTGGGACAGTCACCATCAAGTCACTCTCAAGTCATGAATCAACAAGTCCCAAGTCAAGTCTCAAGTCATAATGACCACCATTTGTTTGCAAGTTGACTTGGACTTGTCAATGACTTCATCCCACCTCTACTGGTTTCTCATATGAAAATCCTACTGTTCCCGTCCACCATGAAGTTGCATAACTAGTGATTGAACAGGCAAATGTTGCATGATGCAGTTTCTCCAATCACAGACATAGAAGGCAGTGGTGGGCACAGTTCCACTAATCTGCTAACCGCTAATTATTGAAGCTAATGTTTTCATTATCGGATTAGCTTTTCAGATAACTTTGAAAACCATCATCGGATCAATTATCTTCCGATAAATTTTGGTCCGATAATTTGTAGACAGCCAACATATTATTGCAAGCTTAGTGAATAAAGCTTTAACAATTAATAAACATTTTTTAACATTTTTGAAAGTGGAAGGAAGCTGGAGCCTGTGGCGAGAACCCACACAAACATGTTGGAAACATTCAAACTTCACAAGTTGGAGTACCAGGGGAGCTATGTGAGGATGCTCTTCTTGGACTTCAGCTCAGCCTTCAACCACATCATCCCGGAGAGCCTGGTCCAGAAACTGACACATCTGGGCATCTCCACCCCCATCTGCCAGTGGATCAAGGACTTCCTCACTAACCGCCCACAGTCCGTGAAACTTGGCCCCCACCTTTCCTCCACTATCACACTCAGCACCGGTTCCCCTCAAGGCTGTGTACTGAGCCCCCTCCTGTTCACCCTTTACACACATGACTGCTCTCCGACCCATCCCACAAACACCGTCATAAAGTTTGCGGATGATACCACCATAATTGGGCTCATCTCAGGGGGGATGAGACCGGCTACAGAGATGAGGTAAATCAACTGACAGTGTGGTGTTCAGCTAACAACCTGCCGCTGAACACCACAAAAACAAAAGAAATAATCCTGGACTTCAGGAAGAACAGGGCTGACCCAGCCCCGCTCTACATCCAAGGGGACTGTGTGGAAAGGGTCAGCTCCATCAGATTCCTGGGAGTGCAGCTCTCTGACAGCCTCTCCTGGACTGCCAACACCACAGTGGTGGTGAAGAATGTCCAGCAGCGACTCCACTTACTGCAGGTGCTCAGGAGAAGCAATCTGGAGGAGAAGCTGCTGGTGTTGTTCTACAGAGCCACCATCGAGAGCATCCTGACGTACTGCATCACAGTATGGTACGGGGGGTGCACAGCAGCAGACAGGAGAGCACTGCAGAGGGTGATCAAAATGGCCCAGGGGATCACTGGTTGCTCTTTGCCCAGCCTGGAAGACATTGCCAGCTCTCGCTACCTCAGCAGAGTTGCCAGCATCTGCAAAGACACATCCCACCCCAGCAATCACCTGTTTGACCTACTACCCTCTGGCCGACAGTATAGGTCAATCAAAACTAGGACAAACAGACTCAGGGACAGCTTTCTCCCCAGAGCGATCACTGCACTGAACAAAAACAAATCGCTCTAATCCGCACCTTTCAAGTTTCTTGTGCAATATCTGCAAACCATGTGCAATATTCCCGTGCAATATGATTTCACAGTTGTATATAATTCTCGTTTTACATTTTACTTTGTCCAATTTCATTGTATTTTATTTTATTTTACCTTATGTCTATATTAGTTGTACATATACTCTGAATAATTTACTGTTAAATTTCACTATCTTTATTTGGCTAAAAATTACTCGCACCACAGAAAGCACCTTTTTGGAGTTGCACTCAAATCTCATTGTAATACAAATTACAATGACAATAAAGGCGATTCTGATTCTGAAGTTGTGTGCAAACCTGAGACCTTCTCACTATGAGGGAGCAATGCTAACCACTAATCCACCGTGTTGCTCCAGTATTTCTTAATGACTGACATAGTAACTCATAAATGTTCATGCACCCATCTCCTCACCTTTCCCTGAATGAACGTATTTTTCATCATTGTCTATAAAATGCCAGTCAACTGTTCATTTCATGTATAAATTGTAAATAAATTGTATATATTTTCTGCTGTGGTTTATTTTGTGTACAGAAGAAAACTCTTGGTCAACCGTATTGTGAAAAATTCATGACTTTCAGATCAGAGATTGATTAAATTAAATCGAGACTAATTAATTCATTTGAGACTGATAAATTAATGTTTAAATTATGGTACTTATGCCATATAAAAAAAGAATAAGTGGTGCCCCATTACTGCTTAAATAATAAGTATTAAACCCTAAATCAATTATTTTGGTGACCCGTTATTTTGGGGCCTAATCCAGTCTAATTCAATTTGGGAGTTTAATTACTTATTCACTACAACTAAATGCTACATATAATTGGTCCCCGCAGTGAGGCCTGAATATATGTAAAGCAAAGTGTCTCCACTCAAATCAATAAAATAATTCACTACATTTACATGTTGGTGCCCCGTGTGGAGGCATAAATTAATTACATAATCACTACATTTCTACGTTATTGGTGGCCCTTTATGAAAGGGTGAAGGTGAGAGGTCAATAAGGGATGAAAATAATTGTTCTGAAAGCTGCACAGAAGACACAAAGTGGGATGTTGTTTTTCCGTGGAAGCAGCACAAAGGTCAAAGCTTTCATCTTACAGGGATTTACTTATTTAAGGTTAACATATATTTTGTTTAAACATACTAAGTGCAGCTCTTCAGCAGATATCTTGCCAGTTTTTCAGCACACAGAATGAGGTCTCGGCACAAATTCAAGTGGATGAAAAAGAAAAGAAGAAGTGGAGTTGGCCCTGGCTGCAGCTGTCACTTGTGGTGTAATTAAGTCAACCTGGCAACTCTGCCTCGGCACAAGAAGAAGTTGCACTGAGTGCCAGGTCTCCACCATGGAGCAGATGCAATTGGAGGAGCCAGTGGACTCTGTGATATATGAATTATAATTTTTTTTTTTTTTCAAATCTACTTTTTGAGGACTGCTGGTTTATACAGACTTTTGTTGCAAATTAGTCTTAATTATTATTCATAATAGCAATAACCACTTTCATAACATTACAATTAACATTACCATGTCTAAATGTAAATTAAATCTTGTAAATTCATTTTTTATGATTCACTGATACCACAACATGTGATTCTATGTTGCCTTGTCATTTGATTAATGTTGTCTAAAATTAAAACACTTTAAATAACACACAATCTATCTACCATGGTTAATCCTATTTGGCTCCAAACCAAAGTCAGGTCAGATTAGGGAGCATGCAGTGATCCCTTCTGTAGCCACATACACCACCAAACTGGATCTGAGAAATGCTTATCACCTGGTTCGGATCCGGAAGGGAGACGAATGGAAGAAGGCATTTAACACCCCATTAGGTCACTTCGAGTACCTGGTCATGCCGTTCGGCCTCAATAACGCCCCCGCGACGTTCCAGGCATTGGTAAATGACATCTTGCGGGACTTCCTGCGTCGATTCGTCTTCGTATACCTGGACGATATCCTCATCTTTTCCCCGGATCCTGAGACTCATGTTAAACATGTATGTCAGGTCCTGCAGCGGTTGTTGGAGAACCGGCTGTTTGTGAAGGGCGAGAAGTGCAAGTTCCACCGCACTTCTTTGTCCTTCCTGGGATTCATAATCTCCTCCAACTCCGTCGCCCCTGATCCGGCCAAGGATGCGGCGGTGAGAGATTGGCCCCAACCTGCAAGCCGTAGGAAACTGCAACAGTTCCTCGGCTTTGCAAATTTCTACAGGAGGTTCATTAAGGGCTATAGTCAGGTAGTTAGCCCCCTGACAGCCCTGACCTCCTCCAAAGTCCCCTTCACTTGGTCGGATCGGTGCGAAGCCGCGTTTAGGGAGTTGAAACGTCGGTTTTCGACTGCACCAGTCTTGGTGCAGCCCGATCCTAGCCGCCAGTTTGTGGTTGAAGTAGATGCCTCTGACTCAGGGATAGGAGCCGTGTTGTCCCAGAGCAGAGAGTCCAACAAGGTTCTCCACCCATGTGCCTATTTTTCACGCAGGTTGACCCCGGCTGAACGGAACTATGACGTGGGCAATCGGGAACTCCTCACGGTGAAAGAGGCTCTTGAGGAGTGGAGACATCTGTTGGAGGGAGCTGCGGCACCATTTACGGTTTTCACGGACCATCGGAACCTGGAGTACATCAGGACCGCCAAGCGGCTGAACCCCAGGCAAGCCCGCTGGTCACTATTCTTTGGGCGTTTTGACTTCCGGATCATCTATCACCCCGGGACCAAGAACCAACAATCTGACGCCCTGTCCCGGGTTCACAAAGAGGAGGTCAAGACCGAGCTGCCGGATCCACCGGAGCCCATTATTCCCGAGTCCACTATCGTGGCCACCCTCACCTGGGACGTAGAGAAGATGGTTCGGGAGGCCCTGGCATGGAGCCCGGACCCGGGAAATGGCCCAAAGAACCGTCTCTATGTCCCACCAGAAGCCAGACCGGCTGTCCTGGACTTCTGTCACGGTTCCAAGCTCTCCTGTCATCCAGGGGTGCGAAGAACCGTGGCAGTGGTCCGGCAGCGCTTTTGGTGGGCGTCCATGGAGGCCGACATTCGGGAATATATCCAGGCCTGTACCACCTGCGCCAGGGGCAAGGCAGACCATTCTAAGACTCAAGGACTTCTGCAACCTCTCCCGGTGCCTCATCGCCCCTGGTCCCACATCGGCCTGGATTTTGTCATGGGCCTCCCACCATCCCAGGGCATGACGACCATCTTTATGATAGTGGACCTGATTCTCCAAGGCGGCCCACTTCGTGGCCCTCCCGAAGCTCTCAACGGCCCAGAAGACAGCAGACCTCCTGGTCCACCATGTCGTACGTCTGCATGGAATACCAACAGACATTGTCTCAGATCGTGGTCCCCAGTTCTCCTCTCAAGTCTGGAGGAGTTTCTGTAGAGAACTGGGGGCCTCCGTGAGCCTCTCGTCCGGATATCACCCACAGATGAACAGACAGGTAGAACGGGCCAACCAAGAGTTGGAGCAGGCCCTACGATGTGTGACATCTGCGCACCCGATGGCCTGGAGTGAACATCTGGCCTGGATCGAGTACGCGCATAATAGTCAGGTGTCCTCCGCCACCGGCCTCTCCCTGTTTGAGGTGTGTTTGGGGTACCAGCCCCCATTGTTCCCCGTGGTGGAGGGAGAGGTCGGTGTGCCCTCGGTCCAGGCCCACCTGCGACGTTGCCGTCGGGTGTGGTGCACCGCCCGTTCTGCCTTGCTGAAAGCCCGGACGAGGGCTAAAGCCCATGCAGACCGCCGGCGTTCCCCAGCCCCTGCATATCACCCCGGGCAGGAGGTGTGGTTGTCAACGAAGGACATGCCCCTACAAGTGGACTCCCCCAAGTTGAAGGAACGGTTCATCGGTCCCTTCAAAATCATCAAGGTCCTCAGTCCGGCCGCAGTGAAGCTCCAACTCCCAGCTTCACTGCGGATCCACCCGGTTTTTCACGTATCCAGGATCAAACTTCGCCACACCTCACCCCTCTGTGCTCCCGGACCAGTGCCGCCTCCTGCCCGGATCATCGACGGGGAGCCGGCTTGGACCGTGCGCCGGCTCCTGGACGTCCCTCACAAGGGCCGGGGGTTCCAGTACTTGGTGGACTGGGAGGGGTATGGCCCTGAGGAATGCTCCTGGGTGAAGAGGAGTTTCATCCTGGACCCGGCCCTCCTGGCTGACTTCTACGCTCGACACCCCGACAGGCCGGGTCGGGCGCCAGGAGGCACCCATTGAGGGGGGGGGGGGTCCTGTTGTGTGGGCCGCCAGAAGAGGAGGTACTGCTGGCCCACCACCAGAGGGCGCCCTGCCCGAAGTGCGGGCTTCGGGCACGAGAGGGCGCTGCCACCACGCAGGAGCCACCGGAGTGATAGCTGTCACTCATCACCCTTACCAGCTGTCACTCCTCACCACTCATCATCATCAACCATCCCATAAAAGCCAGACAACATCTCCACCTCACTGCTGAGATATCGTCTACCTCTACGGTAAACTCTCAGCTGTTTGACTGTGCTGTACGCACGTGATCTCTTTTCTGAGTGTTTGCAGGAGTCTCTGTAGCTGCTGTCAGCTGGGTGCTGCATTTTGCGGTCCGTGTAGGAGTGATGTTCTTCACCCTCATGCCAAAACGATAAGTAGCTCTCAGGCTCTGCACAACTGTGTTCTGTGTTAAAGGTGGAGGTGTTGTTTCCCACCTGGAAAGACAACTTGCTGACTGTTTACTGGGTGTGTTTTCACACACTCATTACATCTGTTTCTCTGCTTCCTGCCAGCAGTACCAGATCCAGCAGCTGAAGACAGTGGCCACCTGGGGACTCAGGACTTGGCGTCTCCAGTGTGTTGCCAGATCCGGTGGCACTGGAAATCATGTGGGGTCCGGCTCTTCTCTGGATGGTGCTCTCCTATCCTCGAGCCTGCCCACACGTCATCTTCGTGTAATTGTCTGTAATCCAAATTCTGGTTCTGTCTGTATTCCGTTGTGCACATTTACAACAGTAAATTGATATTTATTGGCTCATCCATTGTCCAGTTCCTTTGCGCCCCCTGTTGTGGGTCCGTGTCCCTACACGTTCCCAACAAGAGGAGTGTCAAAGGAGTATTTCTGCCGAATTTGATGCTTTTATCACCATTTGCATGATTGTTTCAGTTATCTGCTGCACTAATAATGAAAGGGGCAGCACTAAATGCACAGAGTTATTTTTAGCATTTGCAAAATTAATTTACCATAAATGTGCTAACAACCAGTGGCAAGTCAGGGGAGATTGGGTTAAGACATTTGATTTTCTTGCAGCAGAAGCAAGCTGCCCTGCTCCTGTCCTGTGTGTCATCACAGCAGCAGCCACGTGCTGCTCCGTGTCTCCCTCCCTCCCTTCCTCCCTCCCGCGTGGACTGTGTCCCGTGGGGAGAGAGATGAGCAGAGCTGCAGCTGCTTATTGACATTCATTCAGATTATGTTTTAGTTATTTCACCATCAAAACTGCCATGGGTTTATTGTGTCTTTCCCTTTTAAACTGTGAAGTTTATATGTCCTCAGTGCTGATATTCACAAGTTTCCTGTGTGCACGTTAAATTAGTTTTCGAGCTCACCTCTCTTCTCAAAGAATTTGGTTAGCAGCTGTTTTCCCTCGTTTAATTTTCTTTCCCTGTCTTTTTTTTCCTCTTCTGTTTTGAAATCCGGACTTTGATTTTTTTTTTTTTTAGGAAAGACTTGTCTTATTTCAGCCTAAACACCTCTCCTCATGCTGTCAGATCCCGTTTGGGATGTGTCTGTGTGGCAGCGTGCCGCCTGTGCGCCTGCGCTAAACCATTGTACAACTGTGCAGGGGTGGGAAGGGCTTTCAGAGATATTTCAATATTATTATTAGAGCAGAATTATGTTTTGCAACATTTATACATGCATTCTATTTATATTCTTTTACAACATGAATTGTATAGACATTAATAAAATGCAACACAAAAATGTATTTAATGCCAATTTTTTGCGCCCCCCCCATGCACTGGACCCTGGGTACATAGTACCCTTTACCCCCCCACCCCCAGTCCGACGCCCCTGGGAATGAAGCTCAGTCATTCGTGAGGAGCTTGGAGTAGAGCCGTCGCTCCTTTGTGTTGAAAGGAGCCAGCTGAGGTGGTTCAGGAATCTGGCAAGGATGCCTCCTGAGTGCCTTCCTAGGGAGGTGTTCCAGACACGTCCAGCTGGGAGGAGACCCTGAGGAAGACCCAGAACATGCTGGAGAAACTATATCTCCACACTGGCTTTGGAACACCTCGGTCAGATGTGGTAAATCTGGCCCGGGTAATGGAAGTTTGAGGTCCTCTACTGGAGCTGTTGACACTGCAAGGCGGTGTAACAGTATATCTTCCGGTCCCGGATCAATGGTTGAAGATAAGTGGTATGAGTGAGTAGGTCTTTGGGTCTGCACCAAGGTTTGGTTCTTTTTGTTTGTGTGTTATTTATTTATTTATTTATTCATTTTAAGTCTAGCTTGTTTTAATATTGCAGTTGTGCGAGAGCACCAGAGTTATTCGCACAGACATACAGCAGACATCTCCTGTTGCCTTCATCAATCCGGAATGAAGCTTCCAGTACATTTAGTTGGTTTGCAGATGGATGTGTTTCTGATGTTGGCATGCGACTCAATCGATCAAAAGTCATGCAGGTTCATTTGAGAGCATTCCGCTGCTGTTATAAAAGTATTATTATCATGTTACTACGAACAACAGCATGACAGAAAATGAGGGGAAGAGCACAAATAATCCAGTGACTCACAATCATTCAGTAAAGACTAATACGCTGACAACAACACAAACATGAATGTGGTGCCTCACAAAAAAAAAAAACAGTTGTGCATCGCAGGAAATTTCCCTTTTTATGTTGTGTATTTTACACTTTTAAGTGGAGCCTGTGCAGCATACAGCATATGTGGTTAGTTTTCTGCGATGATGTAAATTATTTAAAGCGCCATTAACACAGTGAACAGTTCTTGTAACAAATAAGCTACCCGTGAATTTGTGTTCCATGCACAGTACTTAAACTAATTGTTTTTCTCTGTGGTGAATCATACTGAAGAGTCATTTATATGAAGAGTGTGTTCACAGTGCTGCTGAGTGCACGTGGGATGAGGACTATAGAGGTGACAAATGATGTGGCACTGCAGATTTATTGATGTGTGGTTCTGACTTTAGTCGTCAGTGCTCCGTGGATAAACTTCAGTGCAGCGATTATTACTGTGAAACGACTGCAATGTGCACCGCACCGCGCAACTAACAGGTTATGGCACATGTGCTGGTCCTCCTTTCCAAATGAGAAGCTGTGCATGTTAAAATGATGCTCTTATTTACTGTAGCTCGGTGAGGCAACGCATTACAGGTTTATCACGGTAGATGGATCCTAACACATACTAATCTTGCATCATAGCTGCAGCCGTATTCACTGCAGCATTTCCGTTAGGATTATTTTACTGTGAAACATTAATTATTGGCATTTAAAATGCATTAATCTTTCACACAACTGACATTAGTCCAACTGTACAGAAACCAAGTGATTCAAAATTAATATCAGTGAGAGAAGCAGCATTCTGCTCCCATTCTTTATTATTTCGTACTACAGAGTCAAAATACTGAATCCACACAGGCAAAGTTTGACAGCGATGATGAAACAAGCGCAAACAGAGGTTGGAGACCCTTCCTCACCATTAAGCTTTCTATATTGAGAGGTTTTGACTTGGACAATAACCTTGGAAGCACCTGTTTTTGCCCATTAGATCCAGGTCTATTATCAGATCAGAATCCTTTAATGTATCCGGCTTAGTGGTCAGAGACGTCTGGACACAAGTGCAGGACTCAAGTACACAGCTCCGGGTGACTCGGCAGGGTCTGGTACACAAAAAGGCAGTCCAAGAACAGCAAACTAATCAAACACCAGGTGATAAGGCGTGGTCAAAAAAGCAGGCAGGTGGTCAAAAAACACAACGTAGAAAACAGGACTAGAAAACACAGGTACAGAGCTGGAAACGAAGGCACAAAGCACAACGATCTGGGGAGGAAACAGTGTAACCAGTAAAGTTTATATACACCCTGGTGATGAACTACAGATTAGAAACAGTAGGGTGTGGCCCAAACAGTGTGCACCACCCACCACCAACCACAAAGAGAGGCAGACAAGTGAGATAGGAAAAAGAAGAAGTCAGCAGGTCAAAGAGCTTTTTCTTATCGTGCGCCCGCTCTGTGGAATGGTCTTCCTGTGACCGTGAGGCAGTCAGAGTCCATGGACATTTTTAAGTCAAGATTTAAACCTATTTTTATTCTCTTTATGAATAGTTTTTATTTTTTATCTGTTTTATTATTTTACCTCTGTTTTTAGTTATGTATTTGAATTTTTTAATTTGTATTTATTTATTTTAAATTTTATATTGAACTGTTCTGTGTGAGGCGCCTTGAGATGGCTTTTGTTGTGATTTGGCACTTTATAAGTTGACTACCTGGGGTACCCGGCGCTGCCCGGGTTAACCTGTTTTAGACATAAGCCAAATGCCAATCATTTTAATAAAAACAATTGCCCAACATTTGTTTTTCTAATGCTGATGTCTTATAAATATAATAGTTAATGGGCTAAAGTTTGTCCAGCAGAACTATAAGAGGTGGACTCCCCAAACAAAGTGGAAATACTTGGTTAAAGACAAACACATTTGAAGTCCTTCATGCAGACTTTGTTTTGCAATTAAATTTATAACAAAATTACACACAAAAGGTAGGTAACAGTAAATGTAAATATCAATGTATCAAAATTGAGATAGTGGTGTATTTCACTGTTTTTACATTGCAATTTTACAAACATAAAATGGTGTCTAACCAGATCCTTACTCTGGATGGCATTACCCTGACCTCTAGTAATACTGTGAGAAATCTTGGAGTCATTTTTGATCAGGATATGTCATTCAAAGTGCATATTAAACAAATATGTAGGACTGCTTTTTTGCATTTACGCAATATCTCTAAAATCAGAAAGGTCTTGTCTCAGAGTGATGCTGAAAAACTAATTCATGCATTTATTTCCTCTAGGCTGGACTATTGTAATTCATTATTATCAGGTTGTCCTAAAAGTTCCCTAAAAAGCCTTCAGTTAATTCAAAATGCTGCAGCTAGAGTACTGACGGGGACTAGAAGGAGAGAGCATATCTCACCCATATTGGCCTCTCTTCATTGGCTTCCTGTTAATTCTAGAATAGAATTTAAAATTCTTCTTCTTACTTATAAGGTTTTGAATAATCAGGTCCCATCTTATCTTAGGGACCTCGTAGTACCATATTACCCCAATAGAGCGCTTCGCTCTCAGACTGCAGGCTTACTTGTAGTTCCTAGGGTTTGTAAGAGTAGAATGGGAGGCAGAGCCTTCAGCTTTCAGGCTCCTCTCCTGTGGAACCAGCTCCCAATTCAGATCAGGGAGACAGACACCCTCTCTACTTTTAAGATTAGGCTTAAAACTTTCCTTTTTGCTAAAGCTTATAGTTAGGGCTGGATCAGGTGACCCTGAACCATCCCTTAGTTATGCTGCTATAGACGTAGACTGCTGGGGGGTTCCCATGATGCACTGTTTCTTTTCTTTTTGCTCTGTATGCACCACTCTGCATTTAATCATTAGTGATCGATCTCTGCTCCCCTCCACAGCATGTCTTTTTCCTGGTTCTCTCCCTCAGCCCCAACCAGTCCCAGCAGAAGACTGCCCCTCCCTGAGCCTGGTTCTGCTGGAGGTTTCTTCCTGTTAAAAGGGAGTTTTTCCTTCCCACTGTAGCCAAGTGCTTGCTCACAGGGGGTCGTTTTGACCGTTGGGGTTTTACATAATTATTGTATGGCCTTGCCTTACAATATAAAGCGCCTTGGGGCAACTGTTTGTTGTGATTTGGCGCTATATAAAAAAAAATTGATTGATTGATTGATTGATAAAATGAATGTATTCACACAGGAAGGCAAACTGGGTTGTACAGGACAGTCAGGTGCTTAACAGTTGAGAACATAAAGTAACTGAAGAAAGGGATTAAATAAACAGATGGCCAACACATATGCAGGGCTGGACATTTGAATCTGCCTGGTCATACCCACAGCTGGCTCTTTTGGGGGTAATTTTTAGTTCAACTTTTTTAAAAAATAGTACCAGTTTGTTCTCCATGTCATGAGGTTTCAGAATATACACTCAACAAAAATATAAATGCAACACTTTTGGTTTTGCTCCCATTTTGTATGAGATGAACTCAAAGATCTAAAACTTTTTCCACATACACAATATCACCATTTCCCTCAAATATTGTTCACAAACCAGTCTAAATCTGTGATAGTGAGCACTTCTCCTTTGCTGAGATAATCCATCCCACCTCACAGGTGTGCCATATGAAGATGCTGATTAGACACCATGATTAGTGCACAGATGTGCCTTAGACTGTCCACAATAAAAGGCCACTCTGAAAGGTGCAGTTTTGTTTTATTGGGGGGGGATACCAGTCAGTATCTGGTGTGACCACCATTTGCCTCAAGCAGTACAACACATCTCCTTCGCATAGAGTTGATCAGGTTGTCAATTGTGGCCTGTGGAATGTTGGTCCACTCCTCTTCAATGGCTGTGTGAAGTTGCTGGATATTGGCAGGAACTGGTACACGCTGTCGTATACGCCGGTCCAGAGCATCCCAAACATGCTCAATGGGTGACATGTCCGGTGAGTATGCCGGCCATGCAAGAACTGGGACATTTTCAGCTTCCAAGAATTGTGTACAGATCCTTGCAACATGGGGCCGTGCATTATCCTGCTGCAACATGAGGTGATGTTCTTGGATGTATGGCACAACAATGAGCCTCAGGATCTCGTCACGGTATCTCTGTGCATTCAAAATGCCATCAATAAAATGCACCTGTGTTCTTCGTCCATAACAGACGCCTGCCCATACCATAACCCCACCGCCACCATGGGCCACTCAATCCACAACATTGACATCAGAAAACCGCTCACCCACACGACGCCACACATGCTGTCTGCCATCTGCCCTGGACAGTGTGAACCGGGATTCATCCGTGAAGGGAACACCTCTCCAACATGCCAAACGCCAGCGAATGTGAGCATTTGCCCACTCAAGTCGGTTACGACGACGAACTGGAGTCAGGTCGAAACCCCGATGAGGACGACGAGCATGCAGATGAGGTTCCCTGAGACGGTTTCTGACAGTTTGTGCAGAAATTCTTTGGTTATGCAAACCGATCGTTCCAGCAGCTGTCCGAGTGGCTGGTCTCAGACAATCTTGGAGGTGAACATGCTGGATGTGGAGGTCCTGGGCTGGTGTGGTTACACGTGGTCTGCGGTTGTGAGGCTGGTTGGATGTACTGCCAAATTCTCGGAAACGCCTTTGGAGACGGCTTATGGTAGAGAAATGAACATTCAATACACGAGCAACAGCTCTGGTTGACATTCCTGCGGTCAGCATGCCAATTGCACGCTCCCTCAAATCTCACGACATCTGTGGCATTGTGCTGTGTGATAAAACTGCACCTTTCAGAGTGGCCTTTTATTGTGGACAGTCTAAGGCACACCTGTGCACTAATCATGGTGTCTAATCAGCATCTTGATATGGCACACCTGTGAGGTGGGATGGATTATCTCAGCAAAGGAGAAGTGCTCACTATCACAGATTTAGACTGGTTTGTGAACAATATTTGAGGGAAATGGTGATATTGTGTATGTGGAAAAAGTTTTAGATCTTTGAGTTCATCTCATACAAAATGGGAGCAAAATCAAAAGTGTTGCGTTTATATTTTTGTTGAGTGTATATAGTTTTTAGGGCTACATATTATAGTTTGGGAGTTTATCCCAGACAGACAGAAAGACAGACAGAAGTGGCAACATGAAAAGCACATGGTAAAACACTGTATGGTCTTAGATAAATGGCTATATATATATATATATATATATATATATATATATATATATATATATATATATATATATATATATATATATATATATATATACAGTAGTGTTCAGAATAAGTAGTAGTAGTGCTATGTGACTAAAAAGATTAATCCAGGTTTTGAGTATATTTCTTATTGTTTCATGGGAAACAAGGTACCAGTAGATTCAGTAGATTCTCACAAATCCAACAAGACCCAGCATTCATGATATGCACACTCTTACTCAAGGCTATGAAATTGGGCTATTAGTAAAAAAAGTAGAAAAGTAGTGTGGCATTCAGTCAGTGAGTTCGTCAATTTTGTGGAACAAACAGGTGTGAATTAGATGTCCCCTACTTAAGGATGAAGCCACCACCTGTTGAACATGCTTTACTCTTTGAAAGCCTGAGGAAAATGGGACATTCAAGACATTGTTCAGAAGAACAGCGTAGTTTGATTAAAAAGTTGATTGCAGACGGGAAAACCTATACACAGGTGCAAAAAATTATAGGCTGTTCATCTAC
This sequence comes from Thalassophryne amazonica, assembly GCF_902500255.1. Lineage (NCBI taxonomy): Eukaryota > Metazoa > Chordata > Actinopteri > Batrachoidiformes > Batrachoididae > Thalassophryne > Thalassophryne amazonica. The sequence continues at coordinate 41,275,373 of NC_047103.1, read as the reverse complement.
AATGATCTCCAATGCTTTAAAATGGACAAAAAAAACCAGAGACGCGTGGAAGAAAATGGAAAACAACCATCAAAATGGATAGAAGAATAACCAGAATGGCAAAGACTCACCCATTCTGTCTGATAACTGGACTCATCCAAATCTCAGTCGTCGTCTCTCGTCTTGTTGTTGTGTGATCATTGTTTATTGTGCTGAATGGGTTTTTTTTCCTTCATCGCTGCTGTGTGGTGCAACACAGCAGCTATGAAGGCTTTTCTCTCCCAAGTTTACCTTATGTGTGCTTTTATATGTGTTCATGTACCGGGCCGGCTTATGTGTGTTATGTGTTACGTGTGTGTCGTCTGTTGTCATGAGGCCGGTCATGGTTTGCTCAGCCCTGCTGTTGACCAAGGCAGGGATGTACATCTGGAGCTGGTCCCCAGGCACCTAAAGGCGACATCTGCTCCTAACTGGCAATTAGGATGGGTTAAATGCAGTAGACACATTTCATTGTGCAGGGAACATGTTCCTATATGCATATGACAATAAAATTCTCTTGAATCTTGAATCTTGAATTGATCAGGTCCAGGATGATCAAAGACAGTCTGGATTTACCTGTAAGTGCTGTGACAGTTAGAAGACACCTGTGTGAAGCTAATTTATTTGCAAGAATCCCCTGCAAAGTCCCTCTGTTAAGTAAAAGACATGTGCAGAAGAGATTACAATTTGCCAAAGAACACATCAACTGGCCTAAAGAGAAATGGAGGAATATTTTGTGGACTGATGAGAGTAAAATTGTTCTTTTCGGGTCCAAGGGCCACAGACAGTTTGTGAGACGACCCCCCAAACTCTGAATTCAAGCCACAGTTCACAGTGAAGACAGTGAAGCATGGTGGTGCAAGCATGTGGGCATGTTTCTCCTACTATGGTGTTGGGCCTATATATCGCACACCAGGTATCATGGATCAGTTTGGATATGTCAAAATACTTGAAGAGGTCATGTTGCCTTATGCTGAAGAGGACATGCCCTTGAAATGGGTGTTTCAACAAGACAATGACCCCAAGCGCACTAGTAAATGAGCAAAATCTTGGTTCCAAACCAACAAAATTAATGCCTCACAGATGTGAAGAAATCATGTAAAACTGTGGTTATACAACTAAATACTAAGTTAGTGATTCACAGGATTGCTAAAAAAGCAGTTTGAACATAATAGTTTTGAGTTTGTAGCATCAACAGCAGATGCTACTATTATTGTGAACACCCCCTTTTCTACTTTTTACTAATAGCCCAATTTCATAGCCTTAAGAGTGTGCATATCATGAATGCTTGGTCTTGTTGGATTTGTGAGAATCTACTGGTATCTTTTTTCTAATGTAACAATAAGAAATATACTCAAAACCTGGATTAATATTTTTAGTCACATAGCACTACTATTATTCTGAACACTACTGTATATATGTATATGTTTATGTGTATATGTGCACACACACAGGTGTATGTGTGTGTGTGTATATGTGTACCTGTGTGTGAATGTGCACTTTATGTGTACTTTAACTTATCTGTTTTAATTTGTTTTTTATTTGTTTTATTATGCTGTTTTAATTGAAGTTGTATTTATTGATTTTTGAGACAGAAATGATTGTAAAGCACTTGAAGTCCAAGACAAATTTCCCTTTGGGGACAATAAAGTATCGTATCATCAATGTCAATGTCAGTTTAATTATATAGCACATTTAATACACAAAAACTGCCCAAAGTGCTGCACACACCCAAAAATAACAATAGTAATAATAAAAAACACAACATGAACAAAATGGCTAAAATGATAATCATAACTAAATCAGGAATCGACTAGCTTGAGTCAAAACCCAGAGCAAACAAATGAGATTTCAATAAAGACTTGAAGATGTTTGAAGACGGGGCCATACGAACATTCAAAGGAAGCCCGTTCCAGAGTCTCGGCGCCGCCACTGAAAATGCACGGTCTCCCCTGGTTTTCAGCCGGGATCTTGGCACTTCCAGAGTCAGTTGATTGGCCAATCTCATAGTTTGACCTGGAGCATGAACCAACAGAAGCTCGGAGAGGTAGGAGGGAGCCAATCGTATTATATGGTGTTGTGTGGGCTGCCAGAAGAGGAGGTACTGCTGGCCCACCACCAGAGGGTGCCCTGCCTGAAGTGCGGGCTTCAGGCACGAGAGGGCGCTGCCGCCACAGACACAGCCGGGAGTGACAGCTGTTACTCATTACTTCCTGACAGCTGTCACTCATTCTTCATCATCTCACTCCATAAAACCCAGACGTCATCTCCACCTCATCGCCGAGATATCATACTTCATTGGAGGTAATATCCTCAGCCATTTGTGTTTTCTATATCTGTATATTGTGAATGTTTGCAGGAGTACCGGTCCCTCTTTCTGTGGAGGCTGAGTGAGTGCAGGACGGCACTCTTTTCCCCTGAGGAATTACTGCGGTACTCTGCAACATATTGAGTGAGAGGTGGAGGTGGCATTCCCACCGTTGTTGTTACTGGGTGTACACACACCCACACTTGACTGTCTTTATTCTCGCCAGCAGTACCAGATCCGACAGTCGGGGACGGTGATCACCTGGGAATTCGGGACTTGGCGGCTCCAGTATTCACCAGGTTCTGTGGCGGCGGAAATCATGTGGTTCCGGCTCTTCTCAGGACAGACGTCTTCTATCCTCGAGCCTGCCCACACGTCACCTTTGTGGATTGACTGTAATTATATTCTGAGATTGTCTGTATATTCGTTGTGCACATTTCACAACATTAAATTGTTACTTTTTGGCTCATCTATTGGCCGTTCATTTGCGCCCCCTGTTGTGGGTCCGTGTCACTACACTTTCACAACAGTATGGTCTTACATAAATGGCTGTTTTGGGGTAATTTTCAGTTCAACTTTTAGAAAAATGGTACCAGTTGGTTGCCCATGTCATGAGGATTCAGAATATATATAGTCTTTAGGGCTACATATTATAGTTTGGGAGTTTATCCCGGACAGACAGACAGACGTAGCCCTTTAGATTAAATTGAATTAATTGAAATAGGGAAAGACAAAGCCCAAGCAGGAAAAACCCAGCAAGAGAAATCACATACAGCAAAAAAACAACCAAATCTAACTCAACAGAACAGAACAGAACAAACATAATACAAAAGTCCAAATCCTGACATAATGTCATTTGGTAAATGCTGGTGAAACAACGCCCCCAGATGCCAAAAGATAAGATTTTTTTGACCCAACTCCACATTACATGGAGAAATGTGGCAGGGGTGGGGTTTGAACCGGGAACCTTCCGCACTGAAACCAAGCATGCTAATCACTTGGCCACCACCCCTTAATGGCTGCAATCATTAATCATTTCAAAATTTATTCAGTCAATGACACAATTTTTGTAACCTGATATTCACATTGAGTTTTTGTTTCCACTCATTTTGAGGAAAATGTTTAACTGGATTAAGAACAAACTTGGGGTCACTGAGTAGTTTAAGACCATGATCTGCCTCCCAGTGAGTAATGATTGTCACTTGGGGGTCAGGGATTTGGCCGGGTCAGGGCGCTGAGCCCTTGTTTTTCCCCTTTTTGTGGTTTTCCGTCTACTTCAGCTTTGATTTATCAGCAATTATTTTTATCATGAGTTATTCTGTTACGAGGTCTGTCCATAAAGTATCATACCTTTTTATTTTTTTCAAAAACTATATGGATTTCATTCATATGTTTTTACGTCAGACATGCTTGAACCCTCGTGCGCATGCGTGAGTTTTTCCACGCCTGTCGGTGACGTCATTCGCCTGTGAGCACGCCTTGTGGAAGGAGTGGTCCCGCCCCTCATCGGATTTTCATTGTCTGGAAATGGCGGAATGAAAAGGACTTTTTTTCCATCAGAATTTTTTCAGAAGCTGTTAGAGACTGGCACCTGGAAACCATTCGAAAAAATTTTCTGGCTTTCAGTGAAAATTTTACGGGCTTCACAGAGAATAAGGACTTTAACTACAGGTTTAAGGACCCCTTTAAAGGATGGTCGGTGCGCCGCGCTGCGAGCTGCGACGATGCGGCACAAACCACTGGATCATTTCTAAGCTGATGGCTCTGTGGATACGAGACCGTCGTGTGCTCTTTCTCTGGTTATCACAAGACCTGGACATCAGCCATTTTCTGGCAGATTTCACTTTTAACAAGAGATTTTGTCATGGAAAGCCGCGCGGAGGCTTCGCGCGTCACGACCGATTCGCTGATGAAGCGAGACAAAGGAACACCTCCGTTTCGGAGTGTTAGAGGACAAGTTGGGACATGTCCAGCTCTCCACAAGTTCTTTTATACTCACTCGACTGGTAAGCACTGAACATGTCCCAACATGTTCGGGCATGTCCAGCTCATGCACAATCACAATCGGATAATCACACGACTGAAAAGTAACCGGAATCCATCTGAAATCCACCTGAAAGCCGTCCTGTGAGACCAACACAGAGGTGGTTTTGTGCCGCGTAATGAACAGCTCCATGATGCGTCCCTCCGCTTTTCTTTCCATGAAAAAAACTCCTGTAACAGTGGAATGTGCCGAAAAAGTGCTGATGTCCACGTCTCCTGCCTTTTTGTGAAAGTCAGACGAGGTCCCGGATCAACAAAGCCTTCACATTGGAAATGATCTAGTTGTTTGAGCATGTCGATCGGCGCTGGGAGCACGCGTCCCTGAAAGCCATATTAATTTTCTGAACGGTGTCCACCTGGAGGTCTCTCACAGTTTCTGAAAAAAATTGATGCAGCAAAGCTCCAAATCGTTCAGACATTTATTCGCAATAAAAATCCGACGAGAGGGGTGGACCACTGCTCACACAAAGCCTGCTCACAGGCAAATGACACAACCGACAGTCGTGAAAATACTCACGCATGCGTACAAAGGTTCAAGCTTGTCTGATGCAATCACACGTGATTCAAATCCATATGGTTTTTGAAAAAAATAAAAAGGTCTGATACTTTTCTCACAGACCTCGTATAAATTCAAATATAAAGTCTTGTCTTACCTGTTCATTTCAGTCGGATTCATCATCACAGCCTGATGAAAACTTATCCACATAAGCGTCCTGATTTTGGAAAACAATGTCTGAAAATAGTTCCTTGTCAGGGGCTGAAGAAATGTAGCATTTTAAAAGAAGTCACTCTGTGTTTTCAGCCTGAACCACAGAACGCCGGTGCTTTGGTGAGTCACAGTGCCTCATTCATTAATGTCACATCAGTGTTTATCACAGCCATCAGTCAACTCTTCCCACCATGAAAAGAAATCTCATTATCCACCAAGACAAAAATAAAAAAAATTAAATCAAAAAATGTTAAATTACTCTGTTTGGCATCTGTGTAAGAAGTGAAAGAGGTGAACAGCTTATGGCTTGTCTCACACGCTTATGCCACACTTCCGGGTTTAATGCAGCGCCTCTAGCAGTGATTTATTTTGAGCAAATTTGTTTAGTACAATAACTATTAAAAGAAAATGTGAGTTTTGAGAATACCTGCAAAAATTCGTTTTATTTAACACTTAGAATGACAGTATTATATAAAAAATTTATAAGCAGTCCCTTTTTAAATCTAAGACCTGCTCTCTTGACTCAGTGGTTACTTGGATACAGTGAGTTTGAATTTCACCGGTGTTAGATATATTTGTGTGTTCAGTTATGGTTTTCTTTATTTGTTTTTGTACTTGTTTTGGCATTAAAGTAGTTACTTTATTTAGAATTGTATGCTTAGTTTTCACTCTTATTCTTACTTTCCTTTGTTCTCTGTTGGTATGTGCATGAAAATTCAGTAAGGTATATCTTATATACTATATTCCAATTCTAAGGTGGAACTATGCTAGTATACTAAGGTATATTTAAATATCTAAAAAGGAAAATAGAAGAGTAGAAAAGAGTAGAGTAGAGCCACTTAGGTGCCTGGTCTTGAGAACTGGATTTAACCATTTTTTACCACTCAGGTTACATTATAAATCATACATATCCCGTTATTGCGCGGGTCCTGGTAGGGGGTTGGACCTCCCTCGAATGCCCACAGGGACCAATAAGAAAATGATTTTGCAAAATTAGGTCCACCTTTGTCACGCCTATGTAATGCTTTATAAAAACTGTGTTTATTGTTCGGGGTTCTGAAAAGGGTGGATCTCATCTGCGAGAGAAATCCTCCAGGACCCAGGCCTGATTTTTTTCACTGTGACTTTGAATAAATCTAAAGGTGTGGAGTAGTTTGAGTTTGTGCTTTGTGAAGGACAGTGTTACAGAAAGAGCTGTGGGAAAATAACACTGGTATCAAGTTAAAGGATTTTCTGCTTATTTTCAAAAATATATATTTAATTGAATCAAACATAAACTTGGGTCACAAAGTAATTTAATTTAATCCTAAAATCTGCTCTCCAGCCTCAGTGGTTACTGAGATACAAAGGATATTGATTTAATTGGAGCCAAATGTAAAATAAACCACATCTTTCCCCCACTTATTCTGAGGAAGAAATGTTTATTTGCTTGAAATATAAACTTGCAGTTGGTGAGTAACTTGTGCCCTACATCTGCTGTGTTGGCTCAGTGCTTATTTGGATAGCGTGAGAACTGATTCCATTTGGGTCAAAGCAGTTTCAACGCATTTTCATGAAATATGTTGCAATGGATCAAATATCAACTTAGGGTCACTAAAACATGAGCAGCGAATTTTGCTGTTGTTGACTATTACCATGATAATGATGTAGCTTTTGACAAAGTGTTCCATTTGAACCTATTGAAATGTGTCTTGCAAATAATTTGAAACCACCGACACCAGTAGACCCTGAAATATGTCACAAACAGACAGAATATGGAGTACTATGTGGAATTCATTTTTTGTCTACGATAGTGTTTATTCTCTACTTAAACGTGGGTGAATACAAAAAAAACCTGTGTGAAAATACAAAACTTACTACAGGCACACAATATGTCAAGAAACAATAGTTTTAGCATGTTCTTTTACTGGGATGAGCCGTTTGCAAACATATTCGCATTCAGGACTGAATGTGAGTGCGTTGGACAGCACATTGACAACGCGATGGCCCAGTCCACAGCGCATGTCAGCTGTGACAAGAATTCACCTTGAGTTCTCTGTACATCCATGCTGTCCACTCCTTCAGCTCCTCTTTCCTTTACTGTTGATCACAATATCAATATTTATCCAGAGTCCGTTTCCCTCTGTCACTTGCTGCCATTTACACTAAAATTGATTCAGTGAGTTATTAATGCTTGATCATGAAGGGCACACGCCTCTAATTTCTATGTATATTTCCCAATTACCTTGTGGAATGTCTCCAAAATTTTAATTTATTGTCTTAGAGTCACTGATCGCAAGTGCCCCATCCAGGGAACTGTGTGAATTAAAATTCTCAGATTGTGCTCGGGGTGAAAAGAAAAACTGCTCAGACACAAGGATATTCAACATGGTTATTGAAATGACAGATGCTAGAAGGGAGCCACCCACCATGTAATTACTTGGCCATTGTTATTCCTTCTCCACTTCTGTAATATATGTTAAATGCATATTAAACACTGACACATACTGTATGTGCAGCACGATTATTGTAGGAGCTGATTAGGTGGAACCGGAACTATTTAAATACAGTATCTATCACCCATTTACATGAACTTTAGCCGCAGGTCCAGAGTCAGAGGTGGCTTGAGATCATTAGGATGTGTTACCATGTTTCGCCCTTAAAAGCACATAATTTATTTTAGGATATTGTAATGTGTAAGAAAACAGACATTGGTTGTTGCAATTTCAATATATTCTTTTCTTTGTCAGTCTGAGCAGGCTCTTTTTCAAATCCTTACCCTAACCACACTAGGTTATCTCCTCCAAAAATCTGATATACAAAACGTAATGCACAAAATTCATACATATTCATACATTAAAATTCATACATTAGCTGCAGCCCCACCCCCCCGCCCCCCAAGCTGATGGCGGCTCATCTCAGGGTTGTTGCGTGGCCTTCACACACTTGCCTCAATTCGGATAATGGACTTCTTCAAACTTAGTGCACATAAACAATGTCAAATGTGTATGTGTTGCCTTTAATTCTGATGTGTGCCAGTATTACAGTAAACAAGTAATAACTGTAGACTAATTGCTATCTGAGGTAACTGGAGTGTAAATGTAATTTCTCCACTATGAGATCAATAAAGTATATCTAATCTAATCTAATATGTATTTGTCAAGTGGCAGGCGGCATTGACATTACTGAAAATAAGATAAAATAAATAAATGATAAAAATAATACATTTTTGCACCTACAAAACCTTTTCACAGTTAACACAGAGTGTGAATGAAAAATGACGGGACATTTTTTGATATTTTCTGACCTTCATTTATAAACTTTCACAAACACCACCTATATTATTTTTCAGACCTTCAGTGACTGACTTCAGTGATAGGTACTTGTTGGGGAAACTGCTTCAGAAGACCAAGGGCTGTGTGTGTTTCTCCAGGTAAAACTGGTGTTGCATCAGGAAGGGTATCTGGCATAACACTTGTGCCAACTACCAATGCAGATTTGATTGCATCCGCCGTGGCAACCATGAACAAAAATGGGAGCAGCTGAATGAACAACAGTGCCTAAAATGCATCGTGTGTGAAACAAAAAGAGAAAGATTTCCAACAGTCATATTTAATGAATTAAATTTCATTCAGAAACATAATGTGCACAAACACTGAATGATCTGGTAACAAAAAAATCAGGTACTGGTATTTGTGTGGAAAGACCTTAGATAAATTAATAAACAATTCCTGAAAACATGGAAGAAACTGTACACTATGCCATACTGAACTGTGGATTTAGACTGTTAAACTGGATTCCACTATCTTTGTGGTTAGTATATATTAGGCACACCAGAAACAGGTGACTGATTATGCACCTCAACCCATGTTTTTTAACACTATCAACTCAACTCAACTCAACCAACTTTTTTTTTATATAGCGCCAAATCACAACAAACAGTTGCCCCAAGGCGCTTTATATTGTAAGGCAAGGCCATACAATAATTATGAAAAACCCCAACGGTCAAAACGACCCCCTGTGAGCAAGCACTTGGCTATAGTGGGAAGGAAATCTCCCTTTTAACAGGAAGAAACCTCCAGCAGAACCAAGCTCAGGGAGGGGCAGTCTTCTGCTGAGACTGGTTGGGGCTGAGGGAAAGAACCAGGAAAAAGACATGCTGTGGAAGAGGGCAGAGATCGATCACTAATGATTAAATGCGGAGTGATGCATACAGAGCAGAAAGAGAAAGAAACAGTGCATCATGGGAACCCCCCCACAGTCTACGTCTAAAGCAGCATAACCAAGGGATAGTCCAGGGTCACCTGATCCAGCCCTAACTATAAGCCTTAGCGAAAAGGAAAGTTTTAAGCCTAATCTTAAAAGTAGAGAGGGTATCTGTCTCCCTGATCTGAATTGGGAGCTGGTTCCACAGGAGAGGAGCCTGAAAGCTGAAGGCTCTGCCTCCCATTCTACTCTTACAAACCCTAGGAACTACAAGTAAGCCTGCAGTCTGAGAGCGAAGCGCTCTAATGGGGTAATATGGTACTACGAGGTCCCTAAGATAAGATGGGACCTGATTATTCAAAACCTTATAAGTAAGAAGAAGAATTTTAAATTCTATTCTAGAATTAACAGGAAGCCAATGAAGAGAGGCCAACACGGGTGAGATATGCTCTCTCCTGCTAGTCCCCGTCAGTACTCTAGCTGCAGCATTTTGAATTAACTGAAGGCTTTTTAGGGAACTTTTAGGACAACCTGATAATAATGAATTACAATAGTCCAGCCTAGAGGAAATAAATGCATGAATTAGTTTTTCAGCATCACTCTGAGACAAGACCTTTCTGATATTAGAGATATTGCGTAAATGCAAAAAGGCAGTCCTACATATTTGTTTAATATGCGCTTTGAATGACATATCCTGATCAAAAATGACTCCAAGATTTCTCACAGTATTACTAGAGGTCAGGGAAATGCCATCCAGAGTAAAGATCTGGTTAGAGACCATGCTTCTAAGATTTGTGGGGCCAAGTACAATAACTTCAGTTTTATCTGAGTTTAAAAGCAGGAAATTAGAGGTCATCCATGTCTTTATGTCTGTAAGACAATCCCGCAGTTTAGATAATTGGTGTGTGTCCTCTGGTTTCATGGATAGATAAAGCTGGGTATCATCTGCGTAACAATGAAAATTTAAGCAATACCGTCTAATAATACTGCCTAAGGGAAGCATGTATAAAGTGAATAAAATTGGTCCTAGTACAGAACCTTGTGGAACTCCATAATTAACTTTAGTCTGTGAAGAACATTCCCCATTTACATGAACAAACTGTAATCTATTAGACAAATATGATTCAAACCACCGCAGCGCAGTGCCTTTAATACCTATGACATGCTCTAATCTCTGTAATAAAATTTTATGGTCAACAGTATCAAAAGCAGCACTGAGGTCCAACAGAACAAGCACAGAGATAAGTCCACTGTCCGAAGCCATAAGAAGATCATTTGTAACCTTCACTAATGCTGTTTCTGTACTATGATGAATTCTAAAACCTGACTGAACCTCTTCAAATAGACCATTCCTCTGCAGGTGATCAGTTAGCTGTTTTACAACTACCCTTATCACAATGGTATAAACATAAAGAGCGGGGTAGCTTGCTCTTCATGTCCACAGAAATAAGTGTAATATGCTTAACCAGTAGGTGTAATTACTCACCAGCGAGCTGAAAAATGAAGCTTCGAGTTATGAAGCCTTTGGTGAAGCATTTGGCTGGGATTTCTCCTTCACTGTTGCATTAGCATTAATGCTACCTGATATGCAAATGTTGATCAATGGTAAAACAAAAACAAAAAAATTTGTTGCAGATTGTGAGGAACAAGGTTGTAGGTCACTATTATCTGCAATATAGTCCCCCCAACCTGATTCTATCTCAGGTGTCTTAAACATGAACAACTATGCCACATCAATACTAGTTGAAGCAAAATGAATAAGCAACATAGATATTTTGCATTTATGGTGTGTTCCATTTGTACTAGGAGGTCAGAATTTCTCACTTTGGCTCTTCAAAGAATGGCCCCTAAAGTCATAATTCAAATTTGCTAACTCGTACGAACCAACTTGTACTCAATGTTCACAATCCAACATGGCTATTCCCTGCAGCAACAACAGTGAAAGTTGTAGTTTTTAATGTTTTTAGCACCTCAATCTGTTTTGTGTCCAATTAAAGAAATTGTGTACAAAGTACTGTCCTACAGCTATTAATGACCATGTTGCTGCAATAGGTTTATGTGTAAAATACCGCATAATGTGTTGTTTATCAAGTGGTGAGACTAAATGTGTCTTACCCTGTTAACAATGACTAGCTACACTGCACTACAAACTGAGCAGGAATGAAAACGCTAAAGTATACTGCAACATCTGTCCTCTTAAGCTCACTTTTGGTGGACCGAATATTTTCTAGTGGCACACTGTACTCCAAAATCTTTGGGGTATCCAGCTTATTTTCTGAATTGGAAAATGGAACACATTCATCTTGGGTATGATGTCATTCACAGTTATGACGTCGAAATGGAACGCAGAATTAGACCAGTAGCAATATTTGACAGTTGAGAGGGGTAGCACCTTTTCCAGGATTGGGCATGGCTTCACTGCATTCAGCCTTTCAAAGCAGACTAATACTGGCCATTTATTCACATTTCTGAAACATAATATGAAGCTACAGTGAAGCATTTAGTGGTGTTTACAGAAATGGGATATAATATTCTTAAGTGTTTATATAATGCCTAATGGTAAATGGACTGCATTTATATAGCACTTTTCCATCTGCATCAGACACTCAAAGTGCTTTACACATCAATGCCTCACATGGTTGGCTGCATTACTACCTGAGAGCAGGAGACTGGCGTTGTGTGTTCACCGCTCCTCTGGTTTTTCTCATTTTCTCCTTTTTAACTTGGTTTTTTGAGTTTAGTGTACTTGACGTTGTTCTTGGTGCTTCAGTGTGCATTTTTAACCATTTTGATTGTTTAGTGCCTTTTTTGCACTGGATGAGTGCATCTGCGCTCGACGCTCACATCATCAGAGCACTGCAGCTTCTGGGACTTGTAGTCCTGATGTGACGACAACAGTTTCTGACACTCTCCGGGCGCTGGATGGAAAACGTGGAGTGGATTTTAAGCTACTCAGGCCTATTCAAAGAAGTCAGTCTGTCAACCCCACAGACGTCTTGGCAGTTTGGGTCTCATTAACATCAGATCACTGTCCTCAAAATCCTTGTTGATTAATGATCTAATTATGGATCATCACTTGGACAAGATTGGGTTATGTGAAACCTGGCTCAAACCAACAGCTGTTCTTCCTCTGAATGAGGCCTGCCCACCAGGGTACACATTTAGTCACATGTCTCGTGGTGCGAAGCAAGGCGGGGGTGTTGCTTTTATTTATAAATCTAAGTTTACCTTATTGACTGTTGGGGGTCATACATATAATTCATTTGAGCATCTGACTCTCCGCTCTGCCCATGATGCTACGTACTGTCAGGGTCAGAAGTATGGAAATCAGTCATGTTATGTTGTCACTGTTTATAGGCCTCCTGGCCCATATTCTGAATTCTTAGATGAATTTGGTGTGTTCATCTCTATCCTGTCAGCTAGTGCGGACAACATTTTGATTATTGGTGACTTTAACATTCATATAAATAAGCCCTCTGATCCCCTTTGCAAATCATTTATGGAACTTGTGGATGCATTAGGATTCCAGCAATGCATTCAGGACTTGACGCACATTAGTGGAAATACCCTTGATTTGGTTCTCGCATGTGGCCTTGCTGTCACAAACATCGACATTTTGCCTCTTGCCTCGGTGGTCTCTGACCACTCATTTATTAGGTTTACATTTACGTTGCCGCATTTAGTGGAGCGAAAGCCTTGTCTACTTCTGCGGCGATGCATTAAACCCTCAACTATGACTGAACTCGAAGCTAGACTGCCTGAAATTTTGGCTTCAGGGTTGGAGAATGTTCAGTCAGTGGATAGTCTTGCGGATGGCTTGAATTCGGCACTCAAGGCTACACTGGATAAGGTTGCATCTCCTCTTTTAAGGCCACGCCTTCCCAAGGCACAGCCGCCTTGGTTCAAAGGTTACTTGCGTGACCTTAGGCAGAAGGCTAGAGGTTTGGAATGGAAATGGCTAGTTCCAAATTAAAGGTGTTCCACCTTGCATGGTGTGATGCTATCTTAGATTATAAGCATGCACTCCTGGCTACAAAGCGGGCCTATTATTCTGATATGATCAATAAAAACAAGCATAACTCAAAGTTTTTGTTTGAAACTTTTGTTTGTACCTGTTATTCACTCTACCTTTTCAGCACAGGACTTCTTGGACTATTTCGAAAAGAAAATTGACGATATTAGGTTGAGGCCAACCACCGCATACTGCTATGGACGTGGATGGTCTCACTGAGGTGTTACCCAGATTTACAGATTTTGATGGTATCTCGCTAGGCGCATTGACGAAGCTTGTGACGTCTACAAAAAGCACAACCTGCTTATTTGATCCCATACCAACAAAACTGTTTAAGGACCATCGGCCCACTCTTGGGCCAACTGTGCTGGAAATTATGAATCTCTCATTAACTTCTGGATCTGTACCTAAATGTTTCAAGTCTGCAGTGATTAAACCATTGCTTAAGAAATCCAATCTTGACTGTTGTGTGTTGGGGGGGTGTGGCTGGACATTTTGGTGTTCTTTTCTTTTCTTTGCTCTCCAGGTGGTATGAAAACTGATTTGTCTGTGGAGAAGGTGCTGGCTGAAGAGTCCTTCACCCTCATCAACGTTATGTGCAGCACCTGTGGATGGTGCTCACGTGCAACCTTAAAGACTTTCAGCTGAAGCAGATAATGAGATGGCGTTCTGCATTTAAGCCATGTGTGATTCAAGCAGAATTGCCGGGAACTCGACCTTGTGATGTTCGTTTGTGAGACGCTGAGGACCGCGCCTGGGTTTGACACATCGTGCCTGTGAAGGAAGAAGGGTGAGGGACACATGCTGTCAGCACACATCTGAGGTGATTAATTGTTTGACTAATTGTTGATAGTAACTTGGTATTTTGTTACGCAGTAGATTTGAATTGTGATGAGAATTGTGCAGCTCGCTTCTCACTGCCGTGGCGTGCGGAGTGGTAATCCTCCACCTGTTGTGAGAAGCTGCTCATTTACATAAAGCTTAAATACAGACCTGAATGTGTTGCTGATAGTGTGTGCCTTTTGAAGGATATTGGTTGTAGCTGCGGACTTACCTCACCTTTTCTATCCTTCGCAGAGAGTCGGTTTGTCGTGTCCACCTGGGGGGTGTTTGGCGGTAAAGTGAGTCCAGAAGCGCCGGGCTTCGATCCTTTTAGGCGCTGGAGAGCGTGCCAGCCTTCACTCCACCAGACTGATGCTTCTTTTGTTCATACACTTTATTATGCACCAGAGGGTGGAAAAATAAATTATTTTGTTATTGGAACCGCTTTCTGGTTATTTTAGCACTGGGTTCCGTCAGACGCAGGTCCGCTCCTCAACCCGCGTCGACACATAACACTCGACCCTAGTATATTGAAAAATTATAGACCGATATCAAATCTATCATTTTGTTCTAAAATCCTGAAAAAAGTGGTTTTGCGACAGCTCATGGACGACCTCACTGAGAATAATCTTTTTGAGCCATTGCAGTCTGCTTTTAGAAAATATCACTCAACAGACAATGCACTTACTAAAGTTGTGAATGACCTTTTACGTGCAATGGACTCGGATACCACTACAGTCTTGGTGCTGTTGGAGCTTAGTGCTGCATTTGATACTGTGGATCATCATATTTTACTCGACAGGCTAGAGAATCATTTTGGGATTATGGGAACTGCCTTTGCATGGTTGACGTCATACCCATCGTTCTTACTGTGTGTTGTGCAATGGCACTTCTTCTGATCTTAGGGATATGAAGTTTGGGGTTCCGCAGGGATCCGTTTTAGGCCCCCTGCTTTTTTCCCTTTATGTAGCACCCCTTGGGAATATACTGCGGCGTTTTGGGATTGCCTTTCATTGCTATGCTGATGACACCCAATTGTACATGCCGATAACTGCTGGTAACCTCATTCACATAAAATCTTTGGAAGATTTCCTTGCATCAGTGAGACGTTGGATGTCTAGTAACTTCCTATTTTTAAATTCTGATAAGAATGAAGTGGTGGTTCTTGGTCCAGCAAGGTATCGGCATCAATTTGATCAGCTAGCGCTTAGCTTAGATTCATGTGTTATACATCATACGGATAAAGTGAGGAATCTTGGGGTAATTTTTGATCCTATGTTGTCTTTTGACCTCCACATTAGATACGTTGCGAGGACTGCTTTCTTCCATTTGTGAAATATAGCAAAGATTCGTCCCATCCTGTCTATGGCCGATGCTGAGGCTTTGATTCATGCATTTGTCTCTTCTAGATTGGATGATTGTAATGCTCTATTTTCTGGTTTACCGTAGTCCAGGATTAGGGGTCTTCATCTGGTTCAAAATACTGCTGCCAGACTTTTGACACAAAGCAGAAAATTCGACCACATTACGCCCATTTTGGCATCCCTGCACTGGCTTCCAGTCGCTGCAAGATCGGATTTTAAGGTACTGTTATTAGTTTATAAGATTGTTCATGGACTTGCACCTCCATATCTGGCTGATGTGGTAAGCCCCTACGTACCAGCTCGCACCCTGCGTTCTCAGGGTGCAGGACTTTTATGTGTTCCCAGGGTGAATAAAAAGTCTGCCAGTCACAGAGCTTTCTCCTACCGTGCACCAGCTCTGTGGAACGATCTCCTGGCACACATACGGCAGCTGGATACTGTGGAGACTTTTAAATCACGTTTAAAACTCATTTGTTTTCCTTGTTTTAGCATTAATGTTATGTGCTTTTATTCTTGTATTCTTTTATGGTTTTGTCTCTTTATTGTGTTTTTAAATTTTTAATTCAGTTTTTTTCTGTTTTTATTATGTTGTGTGAAGTGCCTTGAGACGATCTCATTGTGAATTGGCGCTATATAAATTAATACATTTGAATTTGAATTCACATTCACCCTAATGTCAGGGTGAATGTGAGGTGCCCACTACACACCAGGAGCAACTAGGGGATTAAGGACCTTGCCCAAGGGCCCTTGGTGATTTTCCGGTGAGGCTGGGAACCGAGGATCCTCTGGTCTCAAGCCCAATGCTTTAACCACTAGACCATCACCTCCCCTAATACATCCTTGTCATATGATTGGTGGTTTGTGTATTTTCAATAGGCAGCCACGTAGGTGTCAAATGAAGAATTACACAGGGGTTAAAATATAAAAAAAAAATGCTCTAATTATATTGAAAACTATACCACATTATTTGTCTGATCATAAAGATTCCAAAAAGGTATAGTTTGGACTATCTATGACTTAATTACAGAGTCATGGGGTAAAAACCTTAAGAATGATGACAAAGGCCAATTTCAGTTTATACAGGGGTCAAAAGTTAAAGTTGCTCCAATTTTAGTAAAAAAAAATGGTACAAACTGTTGATTGAGCCACTTGGATTAATAAATTGAATAGTTTTGTGTTGAATGCTTGGTCTCTAAAGTAAAGGTCAAATAATGTTGACGTCCATTGAATTCTATGACATGTGACATATGTTACCCCGTAACATGATAACTAAGCATGATACATGGTGCAAACTATTCCTTTTTGAAACCCTATTTACTCAACCAATAATATGCATCACCTCTGAACAAAATTGGAGCATACCTAACTTTTGACCCCTGTACAAACTGAAACTGAACTTTGTCACCATTCTTGTTGTTTTTACCCCATAATTCTATAGAATTCAGTCATAGATAGTCCAAACTATACCTTTTTGGAGTCTTTACAATCAGACAAATAATGTGGTATAATTTTCAATATGATAAGATAAGATAAGAAGATAAGAAAAGCCTTTATTCATCCCTCAATGGGGAAATTTCAGTGTCACATCGCAGCATAGAACAATAGCAATAGAAGGGCATGTAATAAAACAGACAAGTATCTCTTAAAAAACAAGAACTAAAAAAAGCACTGAGTGCCGGGTAACGCTAAGGCTACCATTGTTCAGTTCAATGCTGCACTGCCGGGATGTAAAAGTGATCAGATAAAGTGACTTCAGCATGAATTGTACAATAAGTTACTCTGATATTTACAATATGGACAGGTTAAAATATAGTAGGTAAAGTGACTTAAGTTTGCACCATAAGTTAAATTATTGCACCTAATAAATACAGCAGGTAATGACATGATTATTGTCCTGGTTGCTATGGTTACCACAGTACTAGCATTGTTATTGTACAGTCTGACAGTAGCCGGGAGAAACAATCTGCGGAATCTCTCCCTCACACAGCGAGGGTGGATGAGTCTGTCACTGAAACTGCTCTCCAGAGCAGACAGAACGTCCTGCAGGGGGTGACACTCGTGGTCCAGCAGAGATGTAAGTTTAGCCAGGACCCTCCTGTCCCCCACCTCCTGCACAGAGTCCAGAGGACAGCCCAGGACAGAGCAGGATTTCCTGATGATCTTATCCAGTCTTTTCCTGTCCCTCTCTGTGATGCTGCTGCTCAAGGAGACCACACCGTACAGGATGGCTGAAGCCACCATAGAGTCATAGAAGGTCCTCAGGAGTGGCCTCCAAAAGACTCCAGCCTCCTCAGGAGGTAGAGGCGGCTCTGACCCTTCCTGTAAAGTGCGTCCATGTTGTGAGTCCAGTCCAGTTTGTTGTTCAGATGAACACCCAGGTACTTATAAGAGTCCACTCTCTCAATGTCCCTTCCCTGGATGTTCACTGGGGGGAGTGTAGTGGGGCGGCGTCTGAAGTCCACCATCATCTCCTTGGTCTTCCCCGCGTTTGATGAGGAGGTGGTTCCTCTGACACCAGTCCACAAAGTCCTGCATTAGTCCTCTGTACTCCACGTCATCGTCGTCCATAATGAGTCCAATGAGGGTGGAGTTGTCTGAGAACTTCTGCAGGATGCAGCTGTCCATGTTGTGTCTGAAGTCTGCACTGTAGAGAGTGAAGAGGAAGGGCGCGAGGATCGTCCCCTGGGGAGCCCCCACACTGCAGGTCAGGAGGTCAGACACGCAGTTCTTGGTCCTCACAAACTGGGGCCGGTTTGTGAGGTAGTCCAGGACCCACTCAGCCAGATCCTTGTCCACTCCTGCAGTCACCAGCTTGTCCCTCAGGAGCCGCGGCTGGATGGTGTTGAAAGTGCTGGAGAAGTCAAAGAAAAGAATCCTCACAGCGCTGCCGGGCCTCTCCAGGTGGGACAGTGAGCGGTGCAGCAGGGAGATGATGGCGTCCTCCACTCTGATGCCGGACCGGTAAGCAAACTGCTGTGGGTCCATAGCAGAGCTCACAGTGGAGCGGAGGTGGCACAGGACGAGGTGCTCTAGGGTCTTCATCAGGTGGGATGTAAGTGCCACTGGCCTGAAGCTGTTGAGGTCCTTGGCGTGCAGTGATTTGGGCACTGGGACCACACATGACATTTTCCAGAGG
Organism: Thalassophryne amazonica; assembly: GCF_902500255.1. Lineage (NCBI taxonomy): Eukaryota > Metazoa > Chordata > Actinopteri > Batrachoidiformes > Batrachoididae > Thalassophryne > Thalassophryne amazonica. Next base: position 41,256,776 of record NC_047103.1, on the reverse strand, counting down.
TGTGGCACCGTCCTCAGCTTCAGGCTCAGGTTGAAGACCCACTCCATGACCCCACACAGCTCATCTGCGCAGGATTTGAGGAGCCTTGGGCTGATCTTCTCAGGGCCTGCTGCCTTTTTGCTCTTTATTCTCTTCAGCTGACTCCTGACCTGATCTGCCATGAAGAGTAGAGAGCAGGTGGGGGGGAAGGTAGGGGTGGAGGAGGGGGAGGAGGTCTGGCTGGTGCCAGGATGTGTATTGGGGATGAAGCAGTCGGTGGCAGTGGTGTGAGTGGAAGTGAAAGGAGGAGGAGGGGGGATACTGGGCAGAGGCACAGAAGACAGAGCAGGGGGAGGAGGAGGAGGGGTTGTGTCGAACCTCAGGAAGTGCTTGTTGAGGTTGTTTGCCCATTGATGGTCACCTTCTGCCTGTTTGGGAGGGGGTTTGATCCCAGAGATGGTCTTCAAGCTGCTCCACACCCCCCGGATGTTCTGGTGTTGAAGCTGCTCCTCCAACTTCCTCTTGTAGGCGGGCTGAGCCTTGATCCCTCCTCAGTTCTCTCTGTATATTCTTCAGGGCCTCTCTGTTCCCTGAATTAAAGGCTCTCTTCTTCTCCTTCAGCAGAGTCTTTATATCAGGGTTAATCCATGGTTTGTTGTTCAAAAAAATACCGTACTGTCCGGGTAGGTACGGTGTTTTCAAAGCAAAAGTTGATGTAGTCCGTGATGCATTCTGTCATGGCGTTTATGTCCTCCTTGTGAGGGTGACAGAGTTCAGACCACACAGTTGTGCTGAAACAGTCTCTAAGTGCTGCCTCACTCTCTGCAGACCACTTCTGTACAATCCGAGACTCAGCAGGCTGCCTTCGCACAAGGGGGACATATACTGGTGCCAAATGGATGAGACTGTGGTCTGATCTGCCCAGTGGGGGAAGGAGGGAAGAGGTGTATGCCTTCTTCACACTGGCAAAAAATAAGTCCAGTGTTTTATTTCCTCTGGTGGGACAGGTCACATACTGAGTGTGTGTGGGGAGGACAGAGGCAGGGTTGGAGTGGTTGAAGTCACCAGTGGTGAGGAACAGGTCCTGTGGGTGTCTTGACTGCAGATCACTGATGCAATTTAGCAGATGCTCACAAGCGATTTCAGGGTTAGCAGATGGGGCTACATACACAGCTATCACTCTAACTTGTGAAAACTCCCGAGGCAGATGATATGGTCTAATGCTAACAGCAAGAAGTTCGATGTGTTTGTTGCACATATGCATCTTAACAGTACAGTACAGTACTTAACAGTTTTGGACAATTTTTCACTCACATAAACTGAGAGTCCTCCTCCTCTCCGCTTCCCACTCTCCTCTGTCCTGTCCAAGCGTAGCAGATGAAAGTTGTCAATGGCTACAGCAGAGTCTGGGATGGTCAGGGTGAGCCAGGTCTCCATGAAAATCATCAGTGCACTGTCTCTGTATTCCCGCTGGTACCGTGTGAGCACAGTCAGCTCGTCACACTTTCCGGTAATAGATCTTACATTGCCGGTGATCACAGAGGGAAGTGAACAATGAGGGCGATGTTTCTTCTCTTGGATCCTGCGTCCGGCCCGACATCCACGACGAAAACTGCGTAATATGTCCGCGGGGATGTTGTTTTCTTCTTTGTCACACGGGAAAAGCCGAGCGGCTCCTCTCAGGGCGATCAGCTGTTCCTTTGTGTAGACAATAGGCGCGCGGCACGTGGGGGGTGTCCCAACACACATCGTGGCAAAAACAGGTAAAAATAGCCACAAATTTGCAGAAAAATACTGTGTCAGCGTAGCCCTAGCCTTACAGTAAGTGTAACAAAAAATAAAGTAAAATAAAACAAAATAAAGTTAAAAAGTTTGGAAAAGTGCGCAAATACGGAGCTGCGAAGTGACCCAGCTGCAACCACCCAGAAGCGCAGAAAAAAAAAAAAAAAAGTGGAGTGGAGTGGAGCATTTTTATATATTGACCTCTATGTAATTCTTCAATTGACCCCTGCGTGGCTGCCTATTGCAAATTCAAGTGGCCCATCAGTTTTTTCAAAAGAGTAATATCTAAGGTGTACTTTTGCCAAATTTGGTGCTGGTATCACCATTTGAAGGATTCCTCTGTAAATATTCTGTTATCTGCTGCACTACGATGCCAAAAGCTTGGTGCACCTATCTTTGGGCAGTTTTGCCCATTCCTCTTTGCAGCACCTCTCAAGCTCCATCACGTTGGATGGCGAGCATCAGTACACTGCCATTTTCAGATCTTTCCAGAGATGTTCAATCAGATTCAGGTCTGAGCTTTGGCTGGGCAACTCAAGGACATTCACAGAGTTGTCCTGAATCCACTCCTTGGCTGTGTGCTTAGGGTCATTGTCCTGCTGAAAGATGAACGTTAACCCAGTCTAAGGTCAAGAGTGCTCTGGAGCAGATTTTCATCCAAGATGTCTCTGTACATTGCTCCATTCATCTTTCCCTCAATCCTGACTAGTCTCCCAGTTCCTGCTGCTGAAAACATCTCCACAGCATGATGTTGCCACCACCATGCTATGGTGCCTGGTTTACTCCAAAATGACACCTGGCATTCACGCCAAAGAGTTCAATCTTTGTCTCATCAGACCAGAGAATTTTGTTTCTCATGGTCTGAGAGTCCCTCAGGTGCCTTTTGGCAAACTCCAGGTGGGCTGCCATGTGCTTTTTACTAAAGAGTGGCTTCTGTCTGTCCACTCTACCATACAGGTCTGATTGGCTGATTACTGCAGAGATGGTTGTCCTTCTGGAAGGTCCTACTCTTTCCACAGAGGAATGCTGGAGCTCTGACAGAGTGACCATTGGTTTCTTGGTCACATCCTTATCTAAAAACCTTCTTGATCACCCAGTTTAGCTGGGCGGTCAGCTCTATAGGAAGAGTCCTGGTGGACTGTGCTCATTGCGACTTTCAAAGCAGCAGAATTGTTTCTGTCCCCTTGCAAGCTATTCACTGCGAATCAACACAATTGACCATCCATTTCAGGGGTGGGCAACTTGTTCCAGAAACGGACAAGAGGGGGTCGTTGCACTTTTCCACCTGCTCAAAGCGATATTAATCAGTGAAATAATCTGGTGGAGTCAGTGGTTGCAAAGAAAACCTACCTTCTCTTGGCCCTTTCTGGAACAAGTTGCCCACCCCTGATCCATTTAAAGTGTATGAATTGCTGCCTTTTAAAAAGTAGATGTACCCTCTCGTACTGACTTTGTCATCTTCAAAAACAAACTTTCAACCTGTTTTTATCTCCTAAGTAATGACCATCCATCCACCTTTTTCTAATCTATCACACTGTGAGAGAATGAGCTGGAGACGGATTGCACACGGAGGGGAAATGGCCTATATTTCTTGTCTTGACACTCTCCCTTGAAAGTGATTTCACTGAATCCCTTAATCAAAGCTGCAGTGCAGCAGAGGATATTTAGGATGGATGTTTTGCACTTAAACTAAATGAATCGAGTCTTTTGTCATTAGCAAGTCCTCCATGCCCCTCCCACACAGACATTGTTGATAAAGTCCCATGTCAGCGCGAGAGGAATGTCCTCTGTCATGTAAAACCGTTTGGCTGGGAAGGACGCAGCTCGGCCCTTTTAGTGAGTGACATATTCCTCCGTCTGGTAGACAATGTCGGCTAATGATGAACAATCCTGTAACTGTCGAGCTGCGCTTGTATCCTGTGCTCTTTTCTGATTGCATTCTTGTTGAGTGTTATTGTTGGCAATGAAAATAGTGTGGCATAATGGCAACTAATGGGGCTTTAATGGAGAGTGTCATAAGATAATCAATCTAAGTAAGAGTGCGGATGATGAGAAAAACCATTACTAATGAATTTCTTCAGAACAATATTATTCTTATTGTAACTTGTGAGATTCATTGGCAATTTCAATTTAATGCAAACAATTACAGGAGGCGATGGGGTTTTGGATGTAATCCGTAAAAAGCAGTCTTCCTTGTAATAAAGATAAAAAAAAAATCAATTCGTGTTTGCTTTCTTTGCAGGAGGGAGAGGTCTTGGTAGATTCAAAGCACTCATGTTACCATTTGTCTTTGCTCTGTTGTGTCACCAGTCGCACACATTCATGACTAATGTTAGGAATTTGAAGTGAGGACATTAGAAAAAGAAAATGTTGACTGTAGAATGTGTACGTGCAGGCTAAAACACCATTTTCACCTCCTACGCTCCAGCTCGCCATGTTCCTGTGAGAGGTCTGAGTCACTGGCGATGACCTAGATGTCAACCCCTCTGTGCACTCATGGTACACACACAGCAGGACCGGCGGGCCAAAATGTGAGGGGGAAGGGAAAAAAATCTTTAATTTTCACCCGAAGCCGTGCTTGATACAAAAAGACATTTCTGTTTACTTCTCAAAACATTTTCGTCTGTGATGAAACTCAAAGTGACACGGCTGGCACATGGCAGCCATCTCCAAATGCTGCCGCTGCTACTGTTCTGTCCAAACACGGTCATCATTCAGAGAGTGTTCAACACTGCTGGAACACATCAAAGTTTGACTTTTTTGTGATTTAAGCATTATTTGTCTAGCTGATGTCAGTAGTTTCCAGAAAGCAGTTAAAGGAAGCATCCAATGCTTGAAGCTTTTGCTGAAGCATTTGGCTGAGAGTCAACAGTTCAGCAAAGTAGTTTTATCATTGATTAGCTTTCCCAATACTGCTAATGAAGAAGGGGATCATGGCTAATGTACTCTGCCTTGCTACTGTTTATTTTTCTAAAATGAGGTCACACATTTGACCATGATAAAAGACAAAATGACACCACTGACAGATGACAGCCATCTCCAAGTGCCCCTGCTGCTACCATTCTGTCCAAACATGGCACGTCACTGAGGAAGTGTTCCATGTTGTTGCAGCTCGAGTGCTTCAACATTCAACTCTTTTTTTTCTGATTTCAGCTTTATTTGGCCAGTAGTTGTCCAAAGTTAAATGAAGCATCGTGTCATGAAGGTTTTGGTGAAACATTTGGCTAGAAGTTAACAGTGAAGCAAGGCAGATTTTTCTTTGATAAGTTTTCCTGTGGCTTGTTTTTGTTAATGGTGCTGCTTATATATATTTTTAAATGTCACCGTTACTATTGCTTTGTCCAAACATGTCAATTTAGTCAAAACCTGCACCCACCCAACTTGTCTGTAGAGCCATCTGCCACACCTGGTCCACACACAAAAAAAGAAAGGCAATGGGTCTGTCTTGTGATGGAATCCACAAAACTGTTGTAGAAGATGTTTTCTTATTTAATCCACATTTTGAAAAGAATAGGCATGACATGCTGGTACAAATAATGAAGATTTCCAATGTGGGCTACAGCAAAGCAGCTACACCATGCTGGTGTCACTGCTAAAACAGAAAACTCCAGTCATGGAAGAATAACTTCAAGAACACAGAGGAATATACTAAAAGAAAGAAGAACAACCATGAACCGCAAAGCAAGTGAATAAAATCACCTGTATAATGCACTGGTGAGCGCACCCAGCCACTGTTACGCTTGGGCCCAGTGTCCATACAGGGGTTTTTCTGGAGGAAAAACATTGACAAAGTGCCCAGAAGCACTTCATCCCAGCAGTTTCAGTGGGGGGAAGCCTGCGTATGGGATTTTTTTTCAGTGACAACAATAAGCAGGTAGTGACAAGCTTATATTGCACAGCAATAAAAAAGCACTCACCCTCGGCAGGAACATCGCCTCTCCAATCAGCTGCCAAAGATGAGTTGTTTGCTCCGTCTGTTTGCTCTGTCTCAGTTAGGTACCTGAAAAGGCGCTGCAGTGATGTCACAGCACCTTTCTGAAACCTCAGATAATTTCAACTGAAAATGCAAGGAGCGGCCACATAAAAAACAGGATTATTTGAAAAAAGATGCTGGGTGCAACAGTTTTTTCTCTTGGCGGCTGCATGCGGCCACGTGCAGTCTCTTTTCATTAGAGCAACTGGAAAAAGGTGCTGCTGCTTGGGGGGGACGACACTGTACGGACACGGCGCTCAGTACGAATTCTGCTTTTTCACTTTTTTTTACCCATCCCACCCCCATTCACAATATTTTCTGGCCAAGATTACCTGCACCTCCTTGATCCACAAATCAACCTGTGGCAGTTCATGGACTGACCCAAGCATCAGTATCGGGAAGCATTCCACGCTGTTGTAGTTTAAACACTTCAAAGTTGGACTTTTTTTCTCAATTCTGCTTTCTTTCATTGACCACGACCTGTGTTTTGTTCCTCGTCTTCCTTCAGGAATTAAATTTCTTAAGTGTATTCTGCAGCAGAAATAACTCCTTGATGTTCTATTAGCAGATAATGAGCAAAGCTCCATAGCGCCTGATAGAATGTACGCTGCCAGAAAGATCCAATTGTAAGCAGCCATGATGAAGACAGCAAAATTATTTGAAGTAGCTTAGATGAGGAAGCTTAGTTTGAAGATTTTCTGTTGTTGCAGGTTTGTCTCCCTTGAGCACAAAGATCAATAACGCCATGCTGCAGACACTGAGAGACACGACTGGCTGGATTTGAACTCTGGCTGTGCTACTGCTCTGATATCAGCTGCAGGCATTGGAGGATTCTGCCTCCTTCAATGAAGATGATAAAAAATATTTTGCTTCTTTTTTTAATGGAGGATTCATTTTCTATCCTTATCACTTCTGAAGTTTATGCTACAAATGCACAAAGGAAAAGACTTCATTTGTGCATGAGACACCGTAGTCAGGAATTGTAATTTTACAGACACCTTTGGGTTTGATTCATGTGTGCTATGGGATGTCAGTGTTTAAAAAAATAGATCATTTCACATTTTCCTGATGAGAATGATAAAAATAGGCTATATGTTACACCTGGTGCAGTAGGAAATAAAGGAAAATAGAAATGTTTCTGCCATATTTTGAAAGTGTGCCATTATAGAAATGCCTCTTTTTGCAAAGTTGATTGTTGTTGTCGTCATGGACTTTGATGCAGCAAATGGAAAACATTTATTGAGACAGAGGTGACTTAGGTTATATTTCACTGATGTCTAGCTTCTGTACATTCCGCAATGACACATGCACCATCACTCAAACCTGTTTCACTAAAAGCTTCAATATGATTCATAGGGTATCATATTGATGACAAGCAGCGGTAGCCTTGGTAGTCACCATATTTAGGCTGAGAAATGAAATACATTGCTAAACAAGCTCATTTAAGACTACATATACCTTCAAAACCACACAGAGTGTGACAGAGCGAGAACAAGAAGTGTCTGCTTAGTGTACACTAACACAAAATCCTTTCGGAGGGTTGGGCAGATTGTGGCCATACGAGGTCTGTCAATAAAGTATAGGTCCTTTTTATTTTTTCAAAAACTATATGGATTTCATTCATATGTTTTTACGTCAGACATGCTTGAACCCTCGTGCGCATGCGTGAGTTTTTCCACGCCTGTCGGTGACGTCATTTGCCTGTGAGCACTCCTTGTGGGAGGAGTCGTCCAGCCTCTCGTCGGAATTCCTTTGTCTGAGAAGTTGCTGAGACTGGCGCTTTGTTTGATCAAACTTTTTTCTAAACCTGTGAGACACATCGAAGTGGACACGGTTCGAAAATTAAGCTGGTTTTCGGTGAAAATTTTAACGGCTGATGAGAGATTTTGAGGTGATACTGTCGCTTTAAGGACTTCCCACGGTGCGAGACGTCACGCAGCGCTCTCAGGCGCTGTCGCCAGCCTGTTTCAAGCTGAAAACCTCCACATTTCAGGCTCTATTGATCCAGGATGTCGTGAGAGAACAGAGAAGTTTCAGAAGAAGTCGGTTTCAGCATGTTATCTGGATATTCCACTGTTAAAGGAGATTTTTTTAATGAAAGACGTGCGGCGGATTGCAGCGTCGGCTCGCAGCCGCCGCGACGCTCCGCCACAGGAAAAACACCTCCGTTGGAAGCCTTAAGGACAAGTTGGAACATGTCCAGCTGTTAAACAATTTCTCATATACTCACTCCACTGAAAGCCATCAAAAGCCGCCTGGATTTTACAAATGGTTATCAACACGGAGGTGTTTTTTCCTTTGCCGCCGTACCGCGTCGGCTGCATACCGCGTCGGCTGCGTCCCGACGCGCGGACCCGTCCGCACGTGTTTCATTAAAAAAATCTCCTTTAACAGTGGAATATCCGGATAAATGCTGAAACCGACTTCTTCTGAAACTTCTCTGTTCTCTCACGACGTCCTGGATCAATAGAGCCTGAAATGTGGAGGTTTTCAGCTTGAAACAGGCTGACAACGGAGCCTGAGAGCGCTGCGCGACATCTCGCACCGTGGGAAGTCCTTAAAGCAACAGTATCACCTCAAATCTCTCATCAGCCGTTAAAATTTTCACTGAAAACCAGCTTAATTTTTCGAACCGTGTCCACTTCGATGTGTCTCACAGGTTTAGAAAAATTTTGATCAAACAAAGCGCCAGTCTCTCAGCAACTTCTCAGACAAAGGAATTCCGACGAGGGGCTGGACGACTCCTCCCACAAGGAGTGCTCACAGGCGAATGACGTCACCGACAGGCGTGGAAAAACTCACGCATGCGCACGAGGGTTCAGCATGTCTGACGTAAAAACATATGAATGAAATCCATATAGTTTTTGAAAAATAAAAAGGGCCGATACTTTATTGACAGACCTCGTATTATTTGAGTTAGAAATGTAGCTGCTTTTAAACAATTAGAAAATAATTGTTTGCTTCTCTGAGTTTGTGCAATACTGTGCAGAATTGGCAGGGTGGAATGAAGTCATCATCAAGTCATTCTCAAGTCATGAATCAGCAAGTCCCAAGTCAAGTCTCAAGTCATAATGACCACCAAGCTTGCAAGCTGACTTGAGACTTGACTTGGGACTTGCAGATTGATGATTTGAGAATGGCTTGACAGTGACTTCGTCCCACCTCTGAAAATTGGTCTCTTTCTCTCACAGACCCATTCACTGTGTACTGTACTCAACCACCTACCTCACGCATGCTCCTTCTTTCACAAATACATTCATACAAAATCCTTTCTGAAGGGATGTGTGAAAGTGGGACCATGTTGTTTGAGTTTTCGAAGATAACTGCTGTGAATCAGAAACGATGCATACCCTGTGTGCACTACACGCACAATATAATCGACAAATAAATAAACATATGCCTGTAGTGGTGTTTTTGACTAATTATGGCTTCATCATATGACTTCACTATGAAGTCATTCTTACAAATTAATCAAAAATATTTTGCTGATCAATATATGCTTTAGATCACCCATCTAGCTTTCTTGGTTGTTGAGATGTACAAAAAAGGTGTTTTTCCTGACTATGTTTTCCTTGACTTTTGAACAAACTACTCCAAAATTTAATTGCCTCTAGTTTATGTATTGAAGTATATTCCCATTGAAGGAATTCATACAGCTGTTCATCTTGTCCACAGCCATCATCTATTCAGCACCCACTGACCATGCAGCTGGTGGCAGGCTGGTCTACAGGACATTATATAAGCAAAACAAGCTGCTTTTTCAATTGATCAGGTGCATCAAAGTTCATCAGAATTGATACATTTGTTCTTGGTATGTGCCCTTTTCAATTGTAAATGTACAAGATGGTGACATGGCCAAAAATGCCAAAATTTCAGAGATGATGCTCTCTCACTTCCAGTCAAAAGCCTGGATACACTTTCCAAATTCTCCCTTAGTTGCCACTCGTTTGATGTAAAGCCATTCCAGCTGCACCCAAGGATCCTCCGAAGAGACCCAGTATCAAAGACATCCAGTTACCCCTTAAGTCACTAGGTAGCATCCAATTAACAACGATCCTTGTATAATTCAGTCAGACAAGTCATGTTTAAGAATAGTTTTTTTGCAGTGGTAGAACATAAGAGAGTTTTGCATCTGGGCTCTGACCTTCCACATGACTCCCTGCAGATGATTAATGTGATATTGGGGAGTGATGACTTCCCCCAGTCGGATCCCACAGGTGGATGCTGGGGAGGTGGGGCTGACAGTGACAGCAATAAGGATGCAGCAGTGACGGTGTTTGTCAGTGAAGAGGAAATTTTACACCATTAATGAACCCCATCATTTTGGAGCAAGTGTTTGGTGGAACAGGTGGAGAGTGTGTTTTATGAGGGAGTGTGTAGTAATTTGGATTGAACCATGTCAGTGTCCATGGTGTAGAGTAGTTCGACTGAACGAGCTGACGGTTCACCCATTTATAGTTAGTTCATCCAATTACTTTTGGCCTTCCAAAATGGAATTGGAGCCAAATGTAAAATAAACCACATCTTTCCCCCACTTATTCTGAGGAAGAAATGTTTATTTGCTTGAAATATAAACTTGCAGTTGGTGAGTAACTTGTGCCCTACATCTGCTGTTGGCTCAGTGCTTATTTGGATAGCGTGAGAACTGATTCCATTTGGGTCAAAGCAGTTTCAACGCATTTTCATGAAATATGTTGCAATGGATCAAATATCAACTTAGGGTCACTAAAACATGAGCAGCGAATTTTGCTGTTGTTGACTATTACCATGATAATGATGTAGCTTTTGACAAAGTGTTCCATTTGAACCTATTGAAATGTGTCTTGCAAATAATTTGAAACCACCGACACCAGTAGACCCTGAAATATGTCACAAACAGACAGAATATGGAGTACTATGTGGAATTCATTTTTGTCTACGATAGTGTTTATTCTCTACTTAAACGTGGGTGAATACAAAAAAAACCTGTGTGAAAATACAAAACTTACTACAGGCACACAATATGTCAAGAAACAATAGTTTTAGCATGTCTTTTACTGGGATGAGCCGTTTGCAAACATATTCGCATTCAGGACTGAATGTGAGTGCGTTGGACAGCACATTGACAACGCGATGGCCCAGTCCACAGCGCATGTCAGCTGTGACAAGAATTCACCTTGAGTTCTCTGTACATCCATGCTGTCCACTCCTTCAGCTCCTCTTTCCTTTACTGTTGATCACAATATCAATATTTATCCAGAGTCCGTTTCCCTCTGTCACTTGCTGCCATTTACACTAAAATTGATTCAGTGAGTTATTAATGCTTGATCATGAAGGGCACACGCCTCTAATTTCTATGTATATTTCCCAATTACCTTGTGGAATGTCTCCAAAATTTTAATTTATTGTCTTAGAGTCACTGATCGCAAGTGCCCCATCCAGGGAACTGTGTGAATTAAAATTCTCAGATTGTGCTCGGGGTGAAAAGAAAAACTGCTCAGACACAAGGATATTCAACATGGTTATTGAAATGACAGATGCTAGAAGGGAGCCACCCACCATGTAATTACTTGGCCATTGTTATTCCTTCTCCACTTCTGTAATATATGTTAAATGCATATTAAACACTGACACATACTGTATGTGCAGCACGATTATTGTAGGAGCTGATTAGGTGGAACCGGAACTATTTAAATACAGTATCTATCACCCATTTACATGAACTTTAGCCGCAGGTCCAGAGTCAGAGGTGGCTTGAGATCATTAGGATGTGTTACCATGTTTCGCCCTTAAAAGCACATAATTTATTTTAGGATATTGTAATGTGTAAGAAAACAGACATTGGTTGTTGCAATTTCAATATATTCTTTTCTTTGTCAGTCTGAGCAGGCTCTTTTTCAAATCCTTACCCTAACCACACTAGGTTATCTCCTCCAAAAATCTGATATACAAACGTAATGCACAAAATTCATACATATTCATACATTAAAATTCATACATTAGCTGCAGCCCCACCCCCCCGCCCCCCAAGCTGATGGCGGCTCATCTCAGGGTTGTTGCGTGGCCTTCACACACTTGCCTCAATTCGGATAATGGACTTCTTCAAACTTAGTGCACATAAACAATGTCAAATGTGTATGTGTTGCCTTTAATTCTGATGTGTGCCAGTATTACAGTAAACAAGTAATAACTGTAGACTAATTGCTATCTGAGGTAACTGGAGTGTAAATGTAATTTCTCCACTATGAGATCAATAAAGTATATCTAATCTAATCTAATATGTATTTGTCAAGTGGCAGGCGGCATTGACATTACTGATAAATAAAATAAATAAATGATAAAAATAATACATTTTTGCACCTACAAAACCTTTTCACAGTTAACACAGAGTGTGAATGAAAAATGACGGGACATTTTTTGATATTTTCTGACCTTCATTTATAAACTTTCACAAACACCACCTATATTATTTTTCAGACCTTCAGTGACTGACTTCAGTGATAGGTACTTGTTGGGGAAACTGCTTCAGAAGACCAAGGGCTGTGTGTGTTTCTCCAGGTAAAACTGGTGTTGCATCAGGAAGGGTATCTGGCATAACACTTGTGCCAACTACCAATGCAGATTTGATTGCATCCGCCGTGGCAACCATGAACAAAAATGGGAGCAGCTGAATGAACAACAGTGCCTAAAAGCATCGTGTGTGAAACAAAAAGAAAATTCCAACAGTCATATTTAATGAATTAAATTTCATTCAGAAACATAATGTGCACAAACACTGAATGATCTGGTAACAAAAAAATCAGGTACTGGTATTTGTGTGGAAAGACCTTAGATAAATTAATAAACAATTCCTGAAAACATGGAAGAAACTGTACACTATGCCATACTGAACTGTGGATTTAGACTGTTAAACTGGATTCCACTATCTTTGTGGTTAGTATATATTAGGCACACCAGAAACAGGTGACTGATTATGCACCTCAACCCATGTTTTTTAACACTATCAACTCAACTCAACTCAACCAACTTTTTTTTTTATATAGCGCCAAATCACAACAAACAGTTGCCCCAAGGCGCTTTATATTGTAAGGCAAGGCCATACAATAATTATGAAAAACCCCAACGGTCAAAACGACCCCCTGTGAGCAAGCACTTGGCTATAGTGGGAAGGAAATCTCCCTTTTAACAGGAAGAAACCTCCAGCAGAACCAAGCTCAGGGAGGGGCAGTCTTCTGCTGAGACTGGTGGGGCTGAGGGAAAGAACCAGGAAAAAGACATGCTGTGGAAGAGGGCAGAGATCGATCACTAATGATTAAATGCGGAGTGATGCATACAGAGCAGAAAGAGAAGAAACAGTGCATCATGGGAACCCCCCCACAGTCTACGTCTAAAGCAGCATAACCAAGGGATAGTCCAGGGTCACCTGATCCAGCCCTAACTATAAGCCTTAGCGAAAAGGAAAGTTTTAAGCCTAATCTTAAAAGTAGAGAGGGTATCTGTCTCCCTGATCTGAATTGGGAGCTGGTTCCACAGGAGAGGAGCCTGAAAGCTGAAGGCTCTGCCTCCCATTCTACTCTTACAAACCCTAGGAACTACAAGTAAGCCTGCAGTCTGAGAGCGAAGCGCTCTAATGGGGTAATATGGTACTACGAGGTCCCTAAGATAAGATGGGACCTGATTATTCAAAACCTTATAAGTAAGAAGAAGAATTTTAAATTCTATTCTAGAATTAACAGGAAGCCAATGAAGAGAGCCAACACGGGTGAGATATGCTCTCTCCTGCTAGTCCCCGTCAGTACTCTAGCTGCAGCATTTTGAATTAACTGAAGGCTTTTTAGGGAACTTTTAGGACAACCTGATAATAATGAATTACAATAGTCCAGCCTAGAGGAAATAAATGCATGAATTAGTTTTTCAGCATCACTCTGAGACAAGACCTTTCTGATATTAGAGATATTGCGTAAATGCAAAAAGGCAGTCCTACATATTTGTTTAATATGCGCTTTGAATGACATATCCTGATCAAAAATGACTCCAAGATTTCTCACAGTATTACTAGAGGTCAGGGAAATGCCATCCAGAGTAAAGATCTGGTTAGAGACCATGCTTCTAAGATTTGTGGGGCCAAGTACAATAACTTCAGTTTTATCTGAGTTTAAAAGCAGGAAATTAGAGGTCATCCATGTCTTTATGTCTGTAAGACAATCCCGCAGTTTAGATAATTGGTGTGTGTCCTCTGGTTTCATGGATAGATAAAGCTGGGTATCATCTGCGTAACAATGAAAATTTAAGCAATACCGTCTAATAATACTGCCTAAGGGAAGCATGTATAAAGTGAATAAAATTGGTCCTAGTACAGAACCTTGTGGAACTCCATAATTAACTTTAGTCTGTGAAGAACATTCCCCATTTACATGAACAAACTGTAATCTATTAGACAAATATGATTCAAACCACCGCAGCGCAGTGCCTTAATACCTATGACATGCTCTAATCTCTGTAATAAAATTTTATGGTCAACAGTATCAAAAGCAGCACTGAGGTCCAACAGAACAAGCACAGAGATAAGTCCACTGTCCGAAGCCATAAGAAGATCATTTGTAACCTTCACTAATGCTGTTTCTGTACTATGATGAATTCTAAAACCTGACTGAACCTCTTCAAATAGACCATTCCTCTGCAGGTGATCAGTTAGCTGTTTTACAACTACCCTTATCACAATGGTATAAACATAAAGAGCGGGGTAGCTTGCTCTTCATGTCCACAGAAATAAGTGTAATATGCTTAACCAGTAGGTGTAATTACTCACCAGCGAGCTGAAAAATGAAGCTTCGAGTTATGAAGCCTTTGGTGAAGCATTTGGCTGGGATTTCTCCTTCACTGTTGCATTAGCATTAATGCTACCTGATATGCAAATGTTGATCAATGGTAAAACAAAAACAAAAAAATTTGTTGCAGATTGTGAGGAACAAGGTTGTAGGTCACTATTATCTGCAATATAGTCCCCCCAACCTGATTCTATCTCAGGTGTCTTAAACATGAACAACTATGCCACATCAATACTAGTTGAAGCAAAATGAATAAGCAACATAGATATTTTGCATTTATGGTGTGTTCCATTTGTACTAGGAGGTCAGAATTTCTCACTTTGGCTCTTCAAAGAATGGCCCCTAAAGTCATAATTCAAATTTGCTAACTCGTACGAACCAACTTGTACTCAATGTTCACAATCCAACATGGCTATTCCCTGCAGCAACAACAGTGAAAGTTGTAGTTTTTAATGTTTTTAGCACCTCAATCTGTTTTGTGTCCAATTAAAGAAATTGTGTACAAAGTACTGTCCTACAGCTATTAATGACCATGTTGCTGCAATAGGTTTATGTGTAAAATACCGCATAATGTGTTGTTTATCAAGTGGTGAGACTAAATGTGTCTTACCCTGTTAACAATGACTAGCTACACTGCACTACAAACTGAGCAGGAATGAAAACGCTAAAGTATACTGCAACATCTGTCCTCTTAAGCTCACTTTTGGTGGACCGAATATTTTCTAGTGGCACACTGTACTCCAAAATCTTTGGGGTATCCAGCTTATTTTCTGAATTGGAAAATGGAACACATTCATCTTGGGTATGATGTCATTCACAGTTATGACGTCGAAATGGAACGCAGAATTAGACCAGTAGCAATATTTGACAGTTGGAGGGGTAGCACCTTTTCCAGGATTGGGCATGGCTTCACTGCATTCAGCCTTTCAAAGCAGACTAATACTGGCCATTTATTCACATTTCTGAAACATAATATGAAGCTACAGTGAAGCATTTAGTGGTGTTTACAGAAATGGGATATAATATTCTTAAGTGTTTATATAATGCCTAATGGTAAATGGACTGCATTTATATAGCACTTTTCCATCTGCATCAGACACTCAAAGTGCTTTACACATCAATGCCTCACATGGTTGGCTGCATTACTACCTGAGAGCAGGAGACTGGCGTTGTGTGTTCACCGCTCCTCTGGTTTTTCTCATTTTCTCCTTTTTAACTTGGTTTTTTGAGTTTAGTGTACTTGACGTTGTTCTTGGTGCTTCAGTGTGCATTTTTAACCATTTTTGATTGTTTAGTGCCTTTTTTGCACTGGATGAGTGCATCTGCGCTCGACGCTCACATCATCAGAGCACTGCAGCTTCTGGGACTTGTAGTCCTGATGTGACGACAACAGTTTCTGACACTCTCCGGGCGCTGGATGGAAAACGTGGAGTGGATTTTAAGCTACTCAGGCCTATTCAAAGAAGTCAGTCTGTCAACCCCACAGACGTCTTGGCAGTTTGGGTCTCATTAACATCAGATCACTGTCCTCAAAATCCTTGTTGATTAATGATCTAATTATGGATCATCACTTGGACAAGATTGGGTTATGTGAAACCTGGCTCAAACCAACAGCTGTTCTTCCTCTGAATGAGGCCTGCCCACCAGGGTACACATTTAGTCACATGTCTCGTGGTGCGAAGCAAGGCGGGGGTGTTGCTTTTATTTATAAATCTAAGTTTACCTTATTGACTGTTGGGGGTCATACATATAATTCATTTGAGCATCTGACTCTCCGCTCTGCCCATGATGCTACGTACTGTCAGGGTCAGAAGTATGGAAATCAGTCATGTTATGTTGTCACTGTTTATAGGCCTCCTGGCCCATATTCTGAATTCTTAGATGAATTTGGTGTGTTCATCTCTATCCTGTCAGCTAGTGCGGACAACATTTTGATTATTGGTGACTTTAACATTCATATAAATAAGCCCTCTGATCCCCTTTGCAAATCATTTATGGAACTTGTGGATGCATTAGGATTCCAGCAATGCATTCAGGACTTGACGCACATTAGTGGAAATACCCTTGATTTGGTTCTCGCATGTGGCCTTGCTGTCACAAACATCGACATTTTGCCTCTTGCCTCGGTGGTCTCTGACCACTCATTTATTAGGTTTACATTTACGTTGCCGCATTTAGTGGAGCGAAAGCCTTGTCTACTTCTGCGGCGATGCATTAAACCCTCAACTATGACTGAACTCGAAGCTAGACTGCCTGAAATTTTGGCTTCAGGGTTGGAGAATGTTCAGTCAGTGGATAGTCTTGCGGATGGCTTGAATTCGGCACTCAAGGCTACACTGGATAAGGTTGCATCTCCTCTTTTAAGGCCACGCCTTCCCAAGGCACAGCCGCCTTGGTTCAAAGGTTACTTGCGTGACCTTAGGCAGAAGGCTAGAGGTTTGGAATGGAAATGGCTAGTTCCAAATTAAAGGTGTTCCACCTTGCATGGTGTGATGCTATCTTAGATTATAAGCATGCACTCCTGGCTACAAAGCGGGCCTATTATTCTGATATGATCAATAAAAACAAGCATAACTCAAAGTTTTTGTTTGAAACTTTTGTTTGTACCTGTTATTCACTCTACCTTTTCAGCACAGGACTTCTTGGACTATTTCGAAAAGAAAATTGAGGATATTAGGTGAGGCCAACCACCGCATACTGCTATGGACGTGGATGGTCTCACTGAGGTGTTACCCAGATTTACAGATTTTGATGGTATCTCGCTAGGCGCATTGACGAAGCTTGTGACGTCTACAAAAAGCACAACCTGCTTATTTGATCCCATACCAACAAAACTGTTTAAGGACCATCGGCCCACTCTTGGGCCAACTGTGCTGGAAATTATGAATCTCTCATTAACTTCTGGATCTGTACCTAAATGTTTCAAGTCTGCAGTGATTAAACCATTGCTTAAGAAATCCAATCTTGACTGTTGTGTGTTGGGGGGTGTGGCTGGACATTTTGGTGTTCTTTCTTTTCTTTGCTCTCCAGGTGGTATGAAAACTGATTTGTCTGTGGAGAAGGTGCTGGCTGAAGAGTCCTTCACCCTCATCAACGTTATGTGCAGCACCTGTGGATGGTGCTCACGTGCAACCTTAAAGACTTTCAGCTGAAGCAGATAATGAGATGGCGTTCTGCATTTAAGCCATGTGTGATTCAAGCAGAATTGCCGGGAACTCGACCTTGTGATGTTCGTTTGTGAGACGCTGAGGACCGCGCCTGGGTTTGACACATCGTGCCTGTGAAGGAAGAAGGGTGAGGGACACATGCTGTCAGCACACATCTGAGTGATTAATTGTTTGACTAATTGTTGATAGTAACTTGGTATTTTTTACGCAGTAGATTTGAATTGTGATGAGAATTGTGCAGCTCGCTTCTCACTGCCGTGGCGTGCGGAGTGGTAATCCTCCACCTGTTGTGAGAAGCTGCTCATTTACATAAAGCTTAAATACAGACCTGAATGTGTTGCTGATAGTGTGTGCCTTTTGAAGGATATTGGTTGTAGCTGCGGACTTACCTCACCTTTTCTATCCTTCGCAGAGAGTCGGTTTGTCGTGTCCACCTGGGGGGTGTTTGGCGGTAAAGTGAGTCCAGAAGCGCCGGGCTTCGATCCTTTTAGGCGCTGGAGAGCGTGCCAGCCTTCACTCCACCAGACTGATGCTTCTTTTGTTCATACACTTTATTATGCACCAGAGGGTGGAAAAATAAATTATTTTGTTATTGGAACCGCTTTCTGGTTATTTTAGCACTGGGTTCCGTCAGACGCAGGTCCGCTCCTCAACCCGCGTCGACACATAACACTCGACCCTAGTATATTGAAAAATTATAGACCGATATCAAATCTATCATTTTGTTCTAAAATCCTGAAAAAAGTGGTTTTGCGACAGCTCATGGACGACCTCACTGAGAATAATCTTTTTGAGCCATTGCAGTCTGCTTTTAGAAAATATCACTCAACAGACAATGCACTTACTAAAGTTGTGAATGACCTTTTACGCAATGGACTCGGATACCACTACAGTCTTGGTGCTGTTGGAGCTTAGTGCTGCATTTGATACTGTGGATCATCATATTTTACTCGACAGGCTAGAGAATCATTTTGGGATTATGGGAACTGCCTTTGCATGGTTGACGTCATACCCATCGTTCTTACTGTGTGTTGTGCAATGGCACTTCTTCTGATCTTAGGGATATGAAGTTTGGGGTTCCGCAGGGATCCGTTTTAGGCCCCCTGCTTTTTTCCCTTTATGTAGCACCCCTTGGGAATATATTGCGGCGTTTTGGGATTGCCTTTCATTGCTATGCTGATGACACCCAATTGTACATGCCGATAACTGCTGGTAACCTCATTCACATAAAATCTTTGGAAGATTTCCTTGCATCAGTGAGACGTTGGATGTCTAGTAACTTCCTATTTTTAAATTCTGATAAGAATGAAGTGGTGGTTCTTGGTCCAGCAAGGTATCGGCATCAATTTGATCAGCTAGCGCTTAGCTTAGATTCATGTGTTATACATCATACGGATAAAGTGAGGAATCTTGGGGTAATTTTTGATCCTATGTTGTCTTTTGACCTCCACATTAGATACGTTGCGAGGACTGCTTTCTTCCATTTGTGAAATATAGCAAAGATTCGTCCCATCCTGTCTATGGCCGATGCTGAGGCTTTGATTCATGCATTTGTCTCTTCTAGATTGGATGATTGTAATGCTCTATTTTCTGGTTTACCGTAGTCCAGGATTAGGGGTCTTCATCTGGTTCAAAATACTGCTGCCAGACTTTTGACACAAAGCAGAAAATTCGACCACATTACGCCCATTTTGGCATCCCTGCACTGGCTTCCAGTCGCTGCAAGATCGGATTTTAAGGTACTGTTATTAGTTTATAAGATTGTTCATGGACTTGCACCTCCATATCTGGCTGATGTGGTAAGCCCCTACGTACCAGCTCGCACCCTGCGTTCTCAGGGTGCAGGACTTTTATGTGTTCCCAGGGTGAATAAAAAGTCTGCCAGTCACAGAGCTTTCTCCTACCGTGCACCAGCTCTGTGGAACGATCTCCTGGCACACATACGGCAGCTGGATACTGTGGAGACTTTTAAATCACGTTTAAAAACTCATTTGTTTTCCTTGTTTTAGCATTAATGTTATGTGCTTTTATTCTTGTATTCTTTTATGGTTTTGTCTCTTTATTGTGTTTTTAAATTTTTAATTCAGTTTTTTTCTGTTTTTATTATGTTGTGTGAAGTGCCTTGAGACGATCTCATTGTGAATTGGCGCTATATAAATTAATACATTTGAATTTGAATTCACATTCACCCTAATGTCAGGGTGAATGTGAGGTGCCCACTACACACCAGGAGCAACTAGGGGATTAAGGACCTTGCCCAAGGGCCCTTGGTGATTTTCCGGTGAGGCTGGGAACCGAGGATCCTCTGGTCTCAAGCCCAATGCTTTAACCACTAGACCATCACCTCCCCTAATACCTTGTCATATGATTGGTGGTTTGTGTATTTTCAATAGGCAGCCACGTAGGTGTCAAATGAAGAATTACACAGGGGTTAAAATATAAAAAAAAATGCTCTAATTATATTGAAAACTATACCACATTATTTGTCTGATCATAAAGATTCCAAAAAGGTATAGTTTGGACTATCTATGACTTAATTACAGAGTCATGGGGTAAAAACCTTAAGAATGATGACAAAGGCCAATTTCAGTTTATACAGGGGTCAAAAGTTAAAGTTGCTCCAATTTTAGTAAAAAAAAATGGTACAAACTGTTGATTGAGCCACTTGGATTAATAATTGAATAGTTTTGTGTTGAATGCTTGGTCTCTAAAGTAAAGGTCAAATAATGTTGACGTCCATTGAATTCTATGACATGTGACATATGTTACCCCGTAACATGATAACTAAGCATGATACATGGTGCAAACTATTCCTTTTTGAAACCCTATTTACTCAACCAATAATATGCATCACCTCTGAACAAAATTGGAGCATACCTAACTTTTGACCCCTGTACAAACTGAAACTGAACTTTGTCACCATTCTTGTTGTTTTACCCCATAATTCTATAGAATTCAGTCATAGATAGTCCAAACTATACCTTTTTGGAGTCTTTACAATCAGACAAATAATGTGGTATAATTTTCAATATGATAAGATAAGATAAGAAGATAAGAAAAGCCTTTATTCATCCCTCAATGGGGAAATTTCAGTGTCACATCGCAGCATAGAACAATAGCAATAGAAGGCATGTAATAAAACAGACAAGTATCTCTTAAAAAACAAGAACTAAAAAAGCACTGAGTGCCGGGTAACGCTAAGGCTACCATTGTTCAGTTCAATGCTGCACTGCCGGGATGTAAAAGTGATCAGATAAAGTGACTTCAGCATGAATTGTACAATAAGTTACTCTGATATTTACAATATGGACAGGTTAAAATATAGTAGGTAAAGTGACTTAAGTTTGCACCATAAGTTAATTATTGCACCTAATAATACAGCAGGTAATGACATGATTATTGTCCTGGTTGCTATGGTTACCACAGTACTAGCATTGTTATTGTACAGTCTGACAGTAGCCGGGAGAAACAATCTGCGGAATCTCTCCCTCACACAGCGAGGGTGGATGAGTCTGTCACTGAAACTGCTCTCCAGAGCAGACAGAACGTCCTGCAGGGGGTGACACTCGTGGTCCAGCAGAGATGTAAGTTTAGCCAGGACCCTCCTGTCCCCCACCTCCTGCACAGAGTCCAGAGGACAGCCCAGGACAGAGCAGGATTTCCTGATGATCTTATCCAGTCTTTTCCTGTCCCTCTCTGTGATGCTGCTGCTCAAGGAGACCACACCGTACAGGATGGCTGAAGCCACCATAGAGTCATAGAAGGTCCTCAGGAGTGGCCTCCAAAAGACTCCAGCCTCCTCAGGAGGTAGAGGCGGCTCTGACCCTTCCTGTAAAGTGCGTCCATGTTGTGAGTCCAGTCCAGTTTGTTGTTCAGATGAACACCCAGGTACTTATAAGAGTCCACTCTCTCAATGTCCCTTCCCTGGATGTTCACTGGGGGGAGTGTAGTGGGGCGGCGTCTGAAGTCCACCATCATCTCCTTGGTCTTCCCCGCGTTGATGAGGAGGTGGTTCCTCTGACACCAGTCCACAAAGTCCTGCATTAGTCCTCTGTACTCCACGTCATCGTCGTCCATAATGAGTCCAATGAGGGTGGAGTTGTCTGAGAACTTCTGCAGGATGCAGCTGGTCCATGTTGTGTCTGAAGTCTGCACTGTAGAGAGTGAAGAGGAAGGGCGCGAGGGATCGTCCCCTGGGGAGCCCCCACACTGCAGGTCAGGAGGTCAGACACGCAGTTCCTTGGTCCTCACAAACTGGGGGCCGGTTTTGTGAGGTAGTCCAGGACCCCACTCAGCCAGATCCTTGTCCACTCTGCAGTCACCAGCCTTGTCCCTCAGGAGCCGCGGCTGGATGGTGTTGAAAGTGCTGGAGAAGTCAAAAGAAAAGAATCCTCACAGCGCTGCCGGGCCTCTCCAGGTGGGACAGTGAAGCTAGTGCAGCAGGGAGATGATGGCGGTCCTCCACTCTGATGCCGGGACCGGTAAGCAAACTGCTGTGGGTCCATAGCAGAGCTCACAGTGGAGCGGAGGTGGCACAGGACGAGGTGCTCTATGGTCTTCATTCAGGTGGGATGTAAGTGCCACTGGCCTGAAGCTGTTGAGGTCCTTGGCGTGCAGTGATTTGGGCACTGGGACCACACATGACATTTTTCCAGAGGGTTGTGCACCGTCCTCAGCTTCAGGCTCAGGATTGAAGAGCCCACTCCAGTGACCCCACACAGCTCATCTGCGCAGGATTTGAGGAGGCCTTGGGCTGATCTTCTCAGGGCCTGCTGCCTTTTTGCTCTTTATCTCTCTTCAGCTGACTCCTGACCTGATCCTGCCATGAAGAGTAGAGAGCAGGTGGGGGGAAGGTAGGGGTGGAGGAGGGTGAGGGAGGTCTGGCTGGTGCCAGGATGTGTATTGGGGTGAAGCGTCGGTGGCAGTGGTGTGAGTGGAAGTGAAAGGAGGAGGAGGGGGGATACTGGGGCAGAGGCACAGAAGACAGAGCAGGGGGGAGGAGGAGGGAGGGGGTTGTGTCGAGACCTCATGAAGTGCTTGTTGAGGTTGTTTTGCCCATTGATGGTCACCTTCCGCCTGTTTGGGAGGGGGTTTGATCCCAGAGATGGCTATCAAGCTGCTACGCAACACGCCCCCGGATGTTCGGTGTGTTGAAGCTGCTCCTCCAACTTCCTCTTGTAGTCGGCTGAGCCTTGATCCCTCCTCAGTTCTCTCTGGATATTCTTCAGGGCCTCTCTGTTCCCTGAATTAAAGGGCTCTCTTCTTCTCCTTCAGCAGAGTCTTTATATCAGGGGTTAATCCATGGTTTGTTGTTCAAAAAAATACCGTACTGTCCGGGTAGGTACGGTGTTTCAAAGCAAAAGTTGATGTAGTCCGTGATGCATTCTGTCATGGCGTTATGTCCTCCTTGTGAGGGTGACAGAGTTCAGACCACACAGTTGTGCTGAAACAGTCCTCTAAGTGCTAGCCGTCACTCTCTGCAGACCACTTCTGTACAATCCGAGACTCAGCAGGCTGCCGTCGCACAAGGGGGACATATACTGGTGCCAAATGGATGAGACTGTGGTCTGATCTGCCCAGTGGGGGAAGGAGGGAAGAGGTGTATGCCTTCTTCAACTGGCAAAAATAAGTCCAGTGTTTTATTTCCTCTGGTGGGACAGGTCACATACTGAGTGTGTGTGGGGAGGACAGAGCAGGGTTGGAGTGGTTTGAAGTCACCAGTGGTGAGGAACAGGTCCTGTGGGTGTCTTGACTGCAGATCACTGATGCAATTTAGCAGATGCTCACAAGCGATTTCAGGGTTAGCAGATGGGGCTACATACACAGCTATCACTCTAACTTGTGAAAACTCCCGAGGCAGATGATATGGTCTAATGCTAACAGCAAGAAGTTCGATGTGTTTTGTTGCACATATGCATCTTAACAGTACAGTACAGTACTTAACAGTTTTGGACAATTTTTCACTCACATAAACTGAGAGTCCCTCCTCCTCTCCGCTTCCCACTCCTCCTCTGTCCTGTCCAAGCGTAGCAGATGAAAGTTGTCAATGGCTACAGCAGAGTCTGGGATGGTCAGGGTGAGCCAGGTCTCCATGAAAATCATCAGTGCCTGTCTCTGTATTCCCGCTGGTACCGTGTGAGCACAAGTCAGCTCGTCACACTTTCCGGTAATAGATCTTACATTGCCGGTGATCACAGAGGGAAGTGAACAATGAGGGCGATGTTTCTTCTCTTGGATCCTGCGTCCGGCCCGACATCCACGACGAAAACTGCGTAATATGTCCGCGGGGATGTTGTTTTCTTCTTTGTCACACGGGAAAAGCCGAGCGGCTCCTCTCAGGGCGATCAGCTGTTCCTTTGTGTAGACAATAGGCGCGCGGCACGTGGGGGGTGTCCCAACACACATCGTGGCAAAAACAGGTAAAAATAGCCACAAATTTGCAGAAAAATACTGTCAGCGTAGCCCTAGCCTTACAGTAAGTGTAACAAAAAATAAAGTAAAATAAAACAAAATAAAGTTAAAAAGTTTGGAAAAGTGCGCAAATACGGAGCTGCGAAGTGACCCAGCTGCAACCACCCAGAAGCGCAGAAAAAAAAAAAAAAAAAGTGGAGTGGAGTGGAGCATTTTTATATATTGACCTCTATGTAATTCTTCAATTGACCCCTGCGTGGCTGCCTATTGCAAATTCAAGTGGCCCATCAGTTTTTTCAAAAGAGTAATATCTAAGGTGTACTTTTGCCAAATTTGGTGCTGGTATCACCATTTGAAGGATTCCTCTGTAAATATTCTGTTATCTGCTGCACTACGATGCCAAAAGCTTGGTGCACCTATCTTTGGGCAGTTTTGCCCATTCCTCTTTGCAGCACCTCTCAAGCTCCATCACGTTGGATGGCGAGCATCAGTACACTGCCATTTTTCAGATCTTTCCAGAGATGTTCAATCAGATTCAGGTCTGAGCTTTGGCTGGGCAACTCAAGGACATTCACAGAGTTGTCCTGAATCCACTCCTTGGCTGTGTGCTTAGGGTCATTGTCCTGCTGAAAGATGAACGTTAACCCAGTCTAAGGTCAAGAGTGCTCTGGAGCAGATTTTCATCCAAGATGTCTCTGTACATTGCTCCATTCATCTTTCCCTCAATCCTGACTAGTCTCCCAGTTCCTGCTGCTGAAAACATCTCCACAGCATGATGTTGCCACCACCATGCTATGGTGCCTGGTTTACTCCAAAATGACACCTGGCATTCACGCCAAAGAGTTCAATCTTTGTCTCATCAGACCAGAGAATTTTGTTTCTCATGGTCTGAGAGTCCCTCAGGTGCCTTTGGCAAACTGCCAGGTGGGCTGCCATGTGCTTTTTACTAAAGAGTGGCTTCTGTCTGTCCACTCTACCATACAGGTCTGATTGGCTGATTACTGCAGAGATGGTTGTCCTTCTGGAAGGTCCTACTCTTTCCACAGAGGAATGCTGGAGCTCTGACAGAGTGACCATTGGTTTCTTGGTCACATCCTTATCTAAAAACCTTCTTGATCACCCAGTTTAGCTGGGCGGTCAGCTCTATAGGAAGAGTCCTGGTGGACTGTGCTCATTGCGACTTTCAAAGCAGCAGAATTGTTTCTGTCCCCTTGCAAGCTATTCACTGCGAATCAACACAATTGACCATCCATTTCAGGGGTGGGCAACTTGTTCCAGAAACGGACAAGAGGGGGTCGTTGCACTTTTCCACCTGCTCAAAGCGATATTAATCAGTGAAATAATCTGGTGGAGTCAGTGGTTGCAAAGAAAACCTACCTTCTCTTGGCCCTTTCTGGAACAAGTTGCCCACCCCTGATCCATTTAAAGTGTATGAATTGCTGCCTTTTAAAAAGTAGATGTACCCTCTCGTACTGACTTTTGTCATCTTCAAAACAAACTTTCAACCTGTTTTTATCTCCTAAGTAATGACCATCCATCCACCTTTTTCTAATCTATCACACTGTGAGAGAATGAGCTGGAGACGGATTGCACACGGAGGGGAAATGGCCTATATTTCTTGTCTTGACACTCTCCCTTGAAAGTGATTTCACTGAATCCCTTAATCAAAGCTGCAGTGCAGCAGAGGATATTTAGGATGGATGTTTTGCACTTAAACTAAATGAATCGAGTCTTTTGTCATTAGCAAGTCCTCCATGCCCCTCCCACACAGACATTGTTGATAAAGTCCCATGTCAGCGCGAGAGGAATGTCCTCTGTCATGTAAAACCGTTTGGCTGGGAAGGACGCAGCTCGGCCCTTTTAGTGAGTGACATATTCCTCCGTCTGGTAGACAATGTCGGCTAATGATGAACAATCCTGTAACTGTCGAGCTGCGCTTGTATCCTGTGCTCTTTTCTGATTGCATTCTTGTTGAGTGTTATTGTTGGCAATGAAAATAGTGTGGCATAATGGCAACTAATGGGGCTTTAATGGAGAGTGTCATAAGATAATCAATCTAAGTAAGAGTGCGGATGATGAGAAAAACCATTACTAATGAATTTCTTCAGAACAATATTATTCTTATTGTAACTTGTGAGATTCATTGGCAATTTCAATTTAATGCAAACAATTACAGGAGGCGATGGGGTTTTGGATGTAATCCGTAAAAAGCAGTCTTCCTTGTAATAAAGATAAAAAAAAAATCAATTCGTGTTTGCTTTCTTTGCAGGAGGGAGAGGTCTTGGTAGATTCAAAGCACTCATGTTACCATTTGTCTTTGCTCTGTTGTGTCACCAGTCGCACACATTCATGACTAATGTTAGGAATTTTGAAGTGAGGACATTAGAAAAAAGAAAATGTTGACTGTAGAATGTGTACGTGCAGGCTAAAACACCATTTTCACCTCCTACGCTCCAGCTCGCCATGTTCCTGTGAGAGGTCTGAGTCACTGGCGATGACCTAGATGTCAACCCCTCTGTGCACTCATGGTACACACACAGCAGGACCGGCGGGCCAAAATGTGAGGGGGAAGGGAAAAAAATCTTTAATTTTCACCCGAAGCCGTGCTTGATACAAAAAGACATTTCTGTTTACTTCTCAAAACATTTTCGTCTGTGATGAAACTCAAAGTGACACGGCTGGCACATGGCAGCCATCTCCAAATGCTGCCGCTGCTACTGTTCTGTCCAAACACGGTCATCATTCAGAGAGTGTTCAACACTGCTGGAACACATCAAAGTTTGACTTTTTTGTGATTTAAGCATTATTTGTCTAGCTGATGTCAGTAGTTTCCAGAAAGCAGTTAAAGGAAGCATCCAATGCTTGAAGCTTTTGCTGAAGCATTTGGCTGAGAGTCAACAGTTCAGCAAAGTAGTTTTATCATTGATTAGCTTTCCCAATACTGCTAATGAAGAAGGGGATCATGGCTAATGTACTCTGCCTTGCTACTGTTTATTTTTCTAAAATGAGGTCACACATTTGACCATGATAAAAGACAAAATGACACCACTGACAGATGACAGCCATCTCCAAGTGCCCCTGCTGCTACCATTCTGTCCAAACATGGCACGTCACTGAGGAAGTGTTCCATGTTGTTGCAGCTCGAGTGCTTCAACATTCAACTCTTTTTTTTCTGATTTCAGCTTTATTTGGCCAGTAGTTGTCCAAAGTTAAATGAAGCATCGTGTCATGAAGGTTTTGGTGAAACATTTGGCTAGAAGTTAACAGTGAAGCAAGGCAGATTTTTCTTTGATAAGTTTTCCTGTGGCTTGTTTTGTTAATGGTGCTGCTTATATATATTTTTAAATGTCACCGTTACTATTGCTTTGTCCAAACATGTCAATTTAGTCAAAACCTGCACCCACCCAACTTGTCTGTAGAGCCATCTGCCACACCTGGTCCACACACAAAAAAAGAAAGGCAATGGGTCTGTCTTGTGATGGAATCCACAAAACTGTTGTAGAAGATGTTTTCTTATTTAATCCACATTTTGAAAAGAATAGGCATGACATGCTGGTACAAATAATGAAGATTTCCAATGTGGGCTACAGCAAAGCAGCTACACCATGCTGGTGTCACTGCTAAAACAGAAAACTCCAGTCATGGAAGAATAACTTCAAGAACACAGAGGAATATACTAAAAGAAAGAAGAACAACCATGAACCGCAAAGCAAGTGAATAAAATCACCTGTATAATGCACTGGTGAGCGCACCCAGCCACTGTTACGCTTGGGCCCAGTGTCCATACAGGGGTTTTTCTGGAGGAAAAACATTGACAAAGTGCCCAGAAGCACTTCATCCCAGCAGTTTCAGTGGGGGGAAGCCTGCGTATGGGATTTTTTTTCAGTGACAACAATAAGCAGGTAGTGACAAGCTTATATTGCACAGCAATAAAAAAGCACTCACCCTCGGCAGGAACATCGCCTCTCCAATCAGCTGCCAAAGATGAGTTGTTTGCTCCGTCTGTTTGCTCTGTCTCAGTTAGGTACCTGAAAAGGCGCTGCAGTGATGTCACAGCACCTTTCTGAAAACCTCAGATAATTTCAACTGAAAATGCAAGGAGCGGCCACATAAAAAAACAGGATTATTTTGAAAAAAGATGCTGGGTGCAACAGTTTTTCTCTTGGCGGCTGCATGCGGCCACGTGCAGTCTATTTTCATTAAGAGCAACTGGAAAAAGGTGCTGCTGCTTGGGGGGACGACACTGTACGGACACGGCGCTCAGTACGAATTCTGCTTTTTCACTTTTTTTACCCATCCCACCCCCATTCACAATATTTTCTGGCCAAGATTACCTGCACCTCCTTGATCCACAAATCAACCTGTGGCAGTTCATGGACTGACCCAAGCATCAGTATCGGGAAGCATTCCACGCTGTTGTAGTTTAAACACTTCAAAGTTGGACTTTTTTTCTCAATTCTGCTTTCTTTCATTGACCACGACCTGTGTTTTGTTCCTCGTCTTCCTTCAGGAATTAAATTTCTTAAGTGTATTCTGCAGCAGAAATAACTCCTTGATGTTCTATTAGCAGATAATGAGCAAAGCTCCATAGCGCCTGATAGAATGTACGCTGCCAGAAAGATCCAATTGTAAGCAGCCATGATGAAGACAGCAAAATTATTTGAAGTAGCTTAGATGAGGAAGCTTAGTTTGAAGATTTTCTGTTGTTGCAGGTTTGTCTCCCTTGAGCACAAAGATCAATAACGCCATGCTGCAGACACTGAGAGACACGACTGGCTGGATTTGAACTCTGGCTGTGCTACAGCTCTGATATCAGCTGCAGGCATTGGAGGATTCTGCCTCCTTCAATGAAGATGATAAACAATATTTTGCTTCTTTTTTTAATGGAGGATTCATTTTCTATCCTTATCACTTCTGAAGTTTATGCTACAAATGCACAAAGGAAAAGACTTCATTTGTGCATGAGACACCGTAGTCAGGAATTGTAATTTTACAGACACCTTTGGGTTTGATTCATGTGTGCTATGGGATGTCAGTGTTTAAAAAAATAGATCATTTCACATTTTCCTGATGAGAATGATAAAAAAATAGGCTATATGTTACACCTGGTGCAGTAGGAAATAAAGGAAAATAGAAATGTTTCTGCCATATTTTGAAAGTGTGCCATTATAGAAATGCCTCTTTTTGCAAAGTTGATTGTTGTTGTCGTCATGGACTTTGATGCAGCAAATGGAAAACATTTATTGAGACAGAGGTGACTTAGGTTATATTTCACTGATGTCTAGCTTCTGTACATTCCGCAATGACACATGCACCATCACTCAAACCTGTTTCACTAAAAGCTTCAATATGATTCATAGGGTATCATATTGATGACAAGCAGCGGTAGCCTTGGTAGTCACCATATTTAGGCTGAGAAAATGAAATACATTGCTAAACAAGCTCATTTAAGACTACATATACCTTCAAAACCACACAGAGTGTGACAGAGCGAGAACAAAGAAGTGTCTGCTTAGTGTACACTAACACAAAATCCTTTCGGAGGGTTGGGCAGATTGTGGCCATACGAGGTCTGTCAATAAAGTATAGGTCCTTTTTATTTTTTTCAAAAACTATATGGATTTCATTCATATGTTTTTACGTCAGACATGCTTGAACCCTCGTGCGCATGCGTGAGTTTTTCCACGCCTGTCGGTGACGTCATTTGCCTGTGAGCACTCCTTGTGGGAGGAGTCGTCCAGCCTCTCGTCGGAATTCCTTTGTCTGAGAAGTTGCTGAGAGACTGGCGCTTTGTTTGATCAAACTTTTTTCTAAACCTGTGAGACACATCGAAGTGGACACGGTTCGAAAAATTAAGCTGGTTTTCGGTGAAAATTTTAACGGCTGATGAGAGATTTTGAGGTGATACTGTCGCTTTAAGGACTTCCCACGGTGCGAGACGTCACGCAGCGCTCTCAGGCGCTGTCGCCAGCCTGTTTCAAGCTGAAAACCTCCACATTTCAGGCTCTATTGATCCAGGATGTCGTGAGAGAACAGAGAAGTTTCAGAAGAAGTCGGTTTCAGCATGTTATCTGGATATTCCACTGTTAAAGGAGATTTTTTTAATGAAAGACGTGCGGGCGGATTGCAGCGTCGGCTCGCAGCCGCCGCGACGCTCCGCCACAGGAAAAACACCTCCGTTGGAAGCCTTAAGGACAAGTTGGAACATGTCCAGCTGTTAAACAATTTCTCATATACTCACTCCACTGAAAGCCATCAAAAGCCGCCTGGATTTTACAAATGGTTATCAACACGGAGGTGTTTTTCCTTTGCCGCCGTACCGCGTCGGCTGCATACCGCGTCGGCTGCGTCCCGACGCGCGGACCCGTCCGCACGTGTTTCATTAAAAAAATCTCCTTTAACAGTGGAATATCCGGATAAAATGCTGAAACCGACGACTTCTGAAACTTCTCTGTTCTCTCACGACGTCCTGGATCAATAGAGCCTGAAATGTGGAGGTTTTCAGCTTGAAACAGGCTGACAACGGAGCCTGAGAGCGCTGCGCGACATCTCGCACCGTGGGAAGTCCTTAAAGCAACAGTATCACCTCAAAATCTCTCATCAGCCGTTAAAATTTTCACTGAAAACCAGCTTAATTTTTCGAACCGTGTCCACTTCGATGTGTCTCACAGGTTTAGAAAAAATTTTGATCAAACAAAGCGCCAGTCTCTCAGCAACTTCTCAGACAAAGGAATTCCGACGAGGGGCTGGACGACTCCTCCCACAAGGAGTGCTCACAGGCGAATGACGTCACCGACAGGCGTGGAAAAACTCACGCATGCGCACGAGGGTTCAAGCATGTCTGACGTAAAAACATATGAATGAAATCCATATAGTTTTTGAAAAAAATAAAAAGGGCCGATACTTTATTGACAGACCTCGTATTATTTGAGTTAGAAAATGTAGCTGCTTTTAAACAATTAGAAAATAATTGTTTGCTTCTCTGAGTTTGTGCAATACTGTGCAGAATTGGCAGAGGTGGAATGAAGTCATCATCAAGTCATTCTCAAGTCATGAATCAGCAAGTCCCAAGTCAAGTCTCAAGTCATAATGACCACCAAGCTTGCAAGCTGACTTGAGACTTGACTTGGGACTTGCAGATTGATGATTTGAGAATGGCTTGACAGTGACTTCGTCCCACCTCTGAAAATTGGTCTCTTTCTCTCACAGACCCATTCACTGTGTACTGTACTCAACCACCTACCTCACGCATGCTCCTTCTTTCACAAATACATTCATACAAAATCCTTTCTGAAGGGATGTGTGAAAGTGGGACCATGTTGTTTGAGTTTTCGAAGATAACTGCTGTGAATCAGAAAACGATGCATACCCTGTGTGCACTACACGCCACAATATAAATCGACAAATAAATAAACATATGCCTGTAGTGGTGTTTTTGACTAATTATGGCTTCATCATATGACTTCACTATGAAGTCATTCTTACAAATTAATCAAAAATATTTTGCTGATCAATATATGCTTTAGATCACCCATCTAGCTTTCTTGGTTGTTGAGATGTACAAAAAAGGTGTTTTTCCTGACTATGTTTTCCTTGACTTTTGAACAAACTACTCCAAAATTTAATTGCCTCTAGTTATGTATTGAAGTAATATTCCCATTGAAGGAAATTCATACAGCTGTTCATCTTGTCCACAGCCATCATCTATTCAGCACCCACTGACCATGCAGCTGGTGGCAGGCTGGTCTACAGGACATTATATAAGCAAAACAAAGCTGCTTTTTCAATTGATCAGGTGCATCAAAGTTCATCAGAATTGAATACATTTGTTCTTGGTATGTGCCCTTTTCAATTGTAAATGTACAAGATGGTGACATGGCCAAAAATGCCAAAATTTCAGAGATGATGCTCTCTCACTTCCAGTCAAAAGCCTGGATACACTTTCCAAATTCTCCCTTAGTTGCCACTCGTTTGATGTAAAGCCATTCCAGCTGCACCCAAGGATCCTCCGAAGAGACCCAGTATCAAAGACATCCAGTTACCACCTTAAGGTCACTAGGTAGCATCCAATTAACAACGATCCTTGTATAATTCAGTCAGACAAGTCATGTTTAAGAATAGTTTTTTTGCAGTGGTAGAACATAAGAGAGTTTTGCATCTGGGCTCTGACCTTCCACATGACTCCCTGCAGATGATTAAATGTGATATTGGGGAGTGATGACTTCCCCCAGTCGGATCCCACAGGTGGATGCTGGGGTGGAGGTGGGGCTGAACAGTGACAGCAATAAGGATGCAGCAGTGACGGTGTTTGTCAGTGAAGAGGAAATTTACACCATTAATGGAACCCCATCATTTTGGAGCAAGTGTTTGGTGGAACAGGTGGAGAGTGTGTTTTATGAGGGAGTGTGTAGTAATTTGGATTGAACCATGTCAGTGTCCATGGTGTAGAGTAGTTCGACTGAACGAGCTGACGGGTTCACCCATTTATAGTTAGTTCATCCAATTACTTTTGGCCTTCCAAAAATGGAGGGACAGTGTATAAAAATGGCTACGATTCCTGAATGAGAGAAGAAGAGAAGTAAGTCCTGCACAGGCCCTGAGGAACATTGGTGCAGGTGTTTATCAAATAGACTCCATGGCATTGTCATGGCGAGCGGCAACCTGGCCCAAGGAGTGGTAGAACCCGCAATACAAACTCCCAGCCTAGGCTTTGGTGTAAGAGGAAACATGGTTTTAATTCAGGCTCAGGTACGGTACACATGTGGTCAGTCAGCAGACCAAAGGTACTAGCAGGGTTAGGCTGAGATGCAGTCATGGATGAGCAGGGTTCAATGGCATGAGCAAACATAGACATCCAGGAAGAGGCAAGAGGCATGGTCGAGGTAACAAAGAGCAATAGTTCGATAGATGGCTTGGCAAAAACAGGACTGAAAAACGGGCGCTGGAAAGTGTACAGAGACAACAATCTGGCAGGGAAGTGAAGGACTGTGAGGTTTAAATGCAGGTGGACTAATCAGGATGTGAGATGAGGAACAGGTGGCGTTAACGAGGTGAACGGAGGAGCAATCTAGAAAGGGAGTGTGGCTAGTGGACAAAAATGAAACACAATGCAAGATTGGGAGGAAGAGAGTGCTGTAAGGAACAAAGATACTAGGGCAGGTGCAGGGAGTGTGAGTGAATCGAAACACAAAGCAGACAGAAACAAGGTGAGAGACAAAGACATGAGGCAGGTGCAATGATGTGAAGTAAGAACATAATCAGATATGAGTGAAGGATTACAGGGAACTATGAACTGAGATAAAACAGAGACAGATGACAGAATAAAATATTACCATAACGCAGATCCAGACTGAACATGAACATGAGAATGGCCTAGCCCCACCTCCCCATGACCTAGTCCCACCTCCTCTGGAGGAATTTATTAGACATAGAGATCCTAACCTCAGGACACGGTCTGCTTCTAGAGGGGACTGCGAGGTGCCCCTCAGATGAACTGCCTCAGGACAAAACACCATCTCTGTGAAGGGTTGTACAAACTGGAACAGCCTTCCAACAAAGATACGAGACAGTCCCACCCTCAGAGCTTTTAAAAATGAGCTTAAAAATGGCTCAAAAACAATCAAACCTGTCAACACAGGTGAGATGTATTGTACATAATCTCATGTTTTGTTTTAATTTATTTACTGTAATTATTGTTTGTTGTTGTGTGTCTGAGGACTACAGATGGAAAGTAGCTTTTAGCTAAATCTGGCATATTTACACTAAGGCATGAAAATGTACAAAGTGTTCATTAATGTACATTGTCATCAAATAAACAATAAAGAAAGAAAGAAAGAAAGAAAGAAAGAAAGAAAGAAAGAAAGAAAGAAAGAAAGAAAGAAAGAAAGAAAGAAAGAAAGAAAGAAAGAAAGAATGATAAGAAGAAAATAAATACAATGACAAAACTAACAAGCAAAGACTAACAGATTAACAGAACGCAAAACCCCATATTAAAGTACAACAGAAAAATGACAGAAATGAAAACAGCATAAATGAAAACACAACCTGGCAGAACAGAACTGAACAATGGCTAAAGTATAAAAGTAATAAAGTAACAAAGTGGGAAAGCAAACTAGAACATAGAATAAACACATGATGAAAATATACAATTAATAAATCAAAGCGGGGAGAGAAGATGAGGCAAAGAAAGGGGCAAAAAGGATCAAAGCCTGGATCAGGGCCAGGCATGACAGGCATGAAGCGTAGAACAATCTATGACTCCCTCCTTAATGGGATGCCAGTCAATCACAGATTACTTCCCATTTACACCTGGGTGAACTGGGTTGAACCAAGTGTGGGGGCATGTGCTGGTGCTGCATTTTGCTGCATCCACGACACAACAATACCACCTGGGCAGACAACTGGTCCATCCCCACCTCTCTAAAAGAACAACTTATCAGCTGCAGCCAGGTGAAACGTGGTCATCCCCTTGGCCTTCTCCAGCTACTGGGGTCCTCAACACTCAGGCATCTGTGCCACATGTAAACGCTCAGAAAAATGGCCACATATCCAAAATGTCAAAGTTGACTCTCCCTCAAAATGCACATAATACTCCTTTTCTTAGTCTCTCTAAGTTACCACTTATTTGACAAAAAATTGTTCCAGCAATACCCACCAATCCTCCAAAGAGATTGAGTACCGAAGACATCCAGTTGTCTCCTCAGGTCACTGATTAGCGCCCAAGGCTCAGAACCATACAGTAAGACAAGCAGCACCAGGAACCTAAAGACTTGGACCTTCATTCTTGTGCAAAGATATCATCATCACTGAACACCTCTGTCCAGCAACATCATGACTCCATAAGCTCTTCCCTGGCACCTCTCAATCTCAAAAGTAGTGGACCCAGACATATGTATGTCACTGACGCAATAAGTGAATGTCTCTACAAGTTCAACAGCTTCACTACATACAGATGCACTTCTGATGTTAAAAGCCTGAATTTGAGTCTTGATCCAAGACAATCACAAAGTCAGACCTCACTCAGCTTCTCAACTGCTGCAATCCATTGATTCTGCAAAGACGCATTGTCCATAATGTCAAGGTGGGTAAATTATTCTTCATCAAAAAAAGAACCCAAGTCATTGAACAGTGTACGAGCCAGGCCAGAACACATCTGTGATGAACACCAGGTTTCAATGGGAAAAAGTCTCTGCCCTCACTCCGTACAACACACACAGTATCTGTGTATAGGTTGGCAATGATGTCCAGCAACTTCTTGGGGATCCCACAAATTCTCAAGTTGTCCCAGAGAGCAATCCAATCAACTGATTCAAGCACTTTGCAAAAATCATCATACACTGTGAATAAGCACTGCTGATATTCAAACTTGTGTTCTATGAGTACGTACCAGGTTTAGAATGCTGTTGGTGATTGACGTTTTGGGCATGAAGCCAGACTTAGACAACACAGATTTGGTGACTTGTCCAGGGGCACACACAGGTAGCACAACTGGGAATCAAACCAAGATCTCCATATTTGTCACCAACAGCAAACACGCTGAGGTGCCTGCTCTTCAATTCCTATGGCAGTGTTTTTGTTTACCCCTCTGAACTAGAGGTGAAAGTCTACAAATATTCAATCACAGGGTGACTGCTCCATTTCAACTCCATTATGGTGGTGTACAGAGGCTGTCACTGTCCAAATGCTTATTCATCAGATTACAATTCACATACTGGATGGGCCAAAAAAAAAAAAAAACGCATTACTTTCATTTCGCTCTGGGATTGTTATTGGTAGACCAAGAGAGGCAGAGGATTGGGAGATTTTTTTTTTAGGTATTTTTCTTTCTCATTTCGAAGTCTTATTTAATGAATTAGAACCACTTTACAAGACGTGCTTAATGTGGGCACCACGACTCATTCAGCCTCACTGCACAGTTTCTGATGACACGTCCTGGGGAATTCCTCTGACGAATGTAGCATGCTTCAGTTCTTGAATTGTTCTCGGGTTATTGGTGTAGACATTGTCCTTTGCGTATCCCCAAAGAAACAATTTGAGAGGATTCAGATCTGGGTAATGTGATGCCTGTGGGTGGTCTGTCCTCTGAGAGATCACCCAATCACAAAGCTTCTCTGCCAATAGTTCTAATGTAGTGTTTGCTGTGTGGGGAGTAGTTCCATCTTGCATAAAACCATTGTCTCTCTAACGAAGACTTGCATAGAATTTGCGGATTACGGAATGGTAATTTTCTTGTTTCAACGTTGTCATCCATCCATTGTCATCTTCAAACCAGTAGGGCCCTATGATGGTCTTGGAATTCATGGCACACCACACCATTACTTTTGTGCTGTGACATGGTCTTTGCAGCTCTTCATCTGGTGGATTTGACCTCCAGAAAACACTGTTTTTTGAGTTAATATGTCTGTCAATATGAAATTGCGCCTCATCACTGAACCAGACATTGTCTATCCAGTCCTCATTCTCCTCCATTTGTTCATTAAACCAATCACACATATGAACCCAAGCCCTTTGATCCTCTGCTGTCAGTGTATGCTTGACCTGAATATGATATGGGAACAGTTTT